>NC_138428.1:8761361-9278033 GCF_016097725.1 Ips typographus
ACAATTCTTTGTGGAGTGTTGTGATGTGAAAAGTAGTGTCGTAATTTACTTAAGACAGTGATAGAATTTTTATCTTGAATAAAATATGCTTGTGCGTATTTTGAAAATGAATCGATAATAGTTAAAAACTGACAATTAGAAAATTGGAATATATCGATATGTAATGTCTTAAAGGGTCTTTCAGCTAGTAAGGGTCCTTCGTAGGCAATTCTGTAAGGGTGACGTTCATACTTACTTTGCAACCAGATTTCACATCGATTTATGTAGGTAGTGATTTGATCTCGTAATTTCGGCCAATAGTACTTTGGTTTTAAATGGTTATAAGTTTCGTTTATTCCATTATGATTTTTCTGATGGTAAGAACTAATGAGATCAACTTGATCTTCTGTATTGGTCACATCTATTAGGTTAATGTTTGAGAATACAAGTTTGGCTGTTGTGTTTAAATTTGCAGCAACTTATCGCTGAAATTCTAGTTTTAATTCAGGCTCTTTTATATAAATTGTAAACACTACGTCAGGCTAATTATTTCTATCTATTACTATCTATTCTATTACTATGTCAGGTTAATTATTTCTTTAAAAATTTTAGAAATTTGTTCTTGACTATTTTCTTTCTTAATCTGAACTAAATGGTGATTTTTGTTAAATCGTTTGGAAAAAGTATGTTTGAATTCATCTCCATATCTGATAATCAATCGATTGGAGGCGTAATTTACTGGTAATTCAGAAATAGGTAGACCTTTAGCATCAGGGTCATTGTTAGAGTGAACTGTGGTGTCAGAGATATTATCTGGGTTAATGTTTACTGGCGTATTCCTATCGCTATTAAGATAACGCTGATTAAAACAGTAGTCCGCTAGGTCAAATTCCTGCAGGTTTGCAACTGTATCGTCAGCATTTGCGATATGAGATTGCGTTTCTGTATTATCGTTTTGTTTTTTCGTTTCAGTGACATTGAGGTCAATTCTAGATAACGCGTCAGCAACTACGTTTTCTTTTCCTTTTTTATATTTTATTTCAAAATTAAATTCATTAATTTTTTATAACCATACAAGTGGATTATGATCAGTTTCGATAATAAATTTGGTTCCATAAAGATAACATCTAAAATGTTTTGTGGAATCTAAGATAGACAATAATTCTTTCTCGATAGTTGAGTAGTTCTTTTCTGCAGAGTTTAAAGTTCTTGAGTAAAATGCGATAGGAGGATCATTTTGAGATAAGACCGATCCAATTGCAATATTTGAAGCATCTGTTGTTAATTTAAATGGTTTCGTAAAATCGGGATATTGAAGTATTGGAGCGTTTGTTATTAATTCCTTGCATTTTTGAAAAGCTTCACAATATTCTTGGTTTCCAATGTTTTTCTCACATCCTTTTCTTAAACATTTAGTTAAAGGAAAAGTTATTTTAGAAAAATTACGAATGAAGCGTCTGTAATATCCTACTAAACCTAGAAAGGCTTTTATTTCCTTTTGGGTTTTAGGTATGGGATATCTTTGAATAGCTTCAATCTTTTGCGGATTTGGTTTAATACCGTCAGGTGTAATTATATGACCTAAAAATGATACTTCTTTGTTTAAAAACTCTGATTTATCTAATTGTATTTTTAAGTTTACTTCCCTCAATTTTTTAAATATGATTCTAATGTGGTCTAGATGTTCTGACAGTGATTTTGAAAATATCACTACATCGTCCATATAGACAAAACAAAACTTATACAAGTAGTCCCTTAATATTTCGTCCATCATACGTTGAAATGTAGCAGGCGCGTTTTTCAGACCAAAGGGCATACGCAAATACTCAAAGTGTCCATTGTTTACTGAAAATGCGGTTTTTTCGATGGATGAAGGATCCATTTCTATTTGATGGAAACCTTGGGCTAAATCGAGTGTTGTAAAATACATACACTTTCCTAAATTGTCCAAGATTTCTTCGATTCTTGGTAAAGGGTATTTTTCTTCAATGGTCACATCATTCAATTTTCGATAGTCAATAACCATGCGAAATTTTGGTTTACCAGAAGCGTCTGCTTTTTTTGGTACTATCCAAACAGGTGCTGAATAAGGAGAAATGGATGGTCTAATTATTTTATTATCCAATAACTTTTGAATTTGAAGTTTTATCTCTTTATTCATGTTTGGAGGGTGCCTACACGATTTAACGTAGACTGGCCTATCATCACTAGTCCGAATAAAATGTTTAGTTTGACTGGTAAAAGTTAAGTCACTGTTCTCACGATACATTATGTCTTTGAATTCATGACAGATTGGGAGGATTTTTGATCTTTCAAATTTTCAAAGTGATCTAATCGAAGTTGAAGTTCAGGGTTAAATTGGGTTTCTTTGTTAAAAGGTGGATCAATTAATTCGAATTGATCTTGAGGTATTACTTTAATTCTTTGATGAAAATTTATTTGTAACTCAGGTTTCGGATTGGGAATTTTACAAAGTCCATGTTTTGCTTGAACTAATGAGTCTGGGATGACATGTTCTTGTATCTTAAATGATGGTAAAATAGCCGTACCTTGTTCAAAGTTTACAGGTATTATTAAAACATTATTATTTTCGTTCTGGATAGGTTTAGTTAAAGGCTTGTTGTAAGCAAGAGAAAATGGTATTATGAAGGTTTTTCCTCATAATTCAACAAAGCGTTCAACATTCTCAAATCTTTTGTACCGATAAGAGCATCAAAATCGTCATGCCAATTTAGCACACGCATTTTGAAAGAGTACTGAATGCCAAGTTCTTCTAGCAATTTTAGACTGAGATTTTTGTTTTCTTTGTAATTTTGCTTACAGGCAATTACTTCAAATGGCTCAATAAACACATTGTTTGGAAAAAGTTTTGCAATTTTGGGTGAAATAATAGAGTCAGAGGCTCCAGAATCTATTAAAATCGTAACTTGTTTATTTGGAAGGTAAAAGTAGGGTAATTCAATTGTTTGTGCAACATTATTTAAGTTAATTCCTTGTCGGAGGCTACATCCTGAAAATTTTCTGGTTCTTGAAAATTTTGATTTTGACAATCAATTATTTCTTCAAATTCTGTGTTAGGATCTTGAATATACTCGTCATTCGGCATTTGAGGGTAACAACAATTATTAGGCGTATTATTGTCATAATAAACTTGGTCTTCAAATTGAGGATTTACTTCAAGAACTCTTGTGATATGAAATTTCTTTGTCCCGAAGGTTGGAAATTATTATATCTTTGAGGTTGTCTTTGTTGGAATAATCGGGATGGTCCTGCTGTGGATGTTGACATAGGAGTAGGTGTATCAAATTTTGGTTTGAATTGGGGTTGTCTCCCAAATACTTGTGAATTAGTCGGGTAGTGTCTACTAACATTGGGTCTTGATTGAATGTTAATTGGTTGACTAGGAAATTATTTTGGTTGTGTAAACTGATTTCCTGGTGCAAATGGATTGAATAGGGGTTTGTGTACTGGTCGTGTATGTCTATTTTGTGTATTGGTGTTAAATTGTTGGTTTTGATTTTGTTGATGGCGTTGATGGTGTACAGTATTAATTTGTGTAAAATTAACTTGAGATTCAATCATGTTGTAATTAATTACATGTTAAAAAGAAGCATCTAACGAGTTAGGCCTTTGAATCATAAGCATTGTCTTTAATGTTTGCGGCGAATTTGCTGTAAGAATAAGAACTGCAGTATTTTCTACTTGTGAAAGAAGGTTTAATTTAGAAGCTTGATCTAAAACTTCACACTGAATTTTGGCTATAATTTACTGTTCAAAGGTCTTAATTCTTTCTACAAATTGCAACAATGATTCATATTTATTGATTTTAATATATTGGAGTTCTTGCAATAAAATTTGATATGTTCCAGGATCTCCAAACTTTTGACGTAGACCAGTTTTAATGGCATTCCAATTATTTAAATCAGGACGTGAAAGGCAAAAATTCCTTGCATCCTCAACCAACCTAGACTTAATTGCGGCTGTCACTAACTGTTTCTGTTCATTTGTCCCATTATAATAAGTAGTAAAAAATTCATCTACTGACAAAATGAAACTTTCTAAATGCTCTTGTTTCCCAGAGAAGGTAGGTAAGAGAGTAGTGTGGAAACGAACATTTTCCATTTTTATCCTATTACTATTACTCTGTAAAGGTGCACTTAAAGTATTTATGTTTAAATTACCAACTAATTCAACGAGTTCTTCTTGCTCGTGTGTAACAACTTTATCTGAATTACACTCTTCGTCGAGTTGATCAGTTTCACTATCTGAACTTTCAGAATCAAAAATGTGTCTTAAGGAAGCCCTATGTTCAAATAAAACCTTTTTCAACCTATTAGACATGTAACAAAAATGGTCATTTCAACGACTTAAACAATCGTAGAACCCATGGGAACCGCTTTGTCACTATCTGGTGGAAAATCCCTGTATCTCCAGCACTGACATGCAGAGGCGTGCGATGATTCTCTCAGGAACCCTTCACTGACGTGATGCGACACTTTCAGGTGATCTCAGGTTGCTATCTTCTTTTCGGAAATCGGCTCGGTTCGATGTGTGGCAGATAGCGCGATAAAGATTTTGAAAAATCACTTCCCGGCAACGAAAACTCGATAAAGACGGAAACTCGCACTATCCTACCGGCTGCGCCAATTAAAGCTCTATTCCGATTGAAGATGTTTTAAAAAATATTTATTTTCGAAATAAGGCACTTATAACTAATGAGCAATACTTAAACAGCAACAAACGGTTAGCTTGGCTTTGACATAAGTAATGATGATAGTACGAACGCAACAAATGGTTTTAAAAAACTATTCTGCTTACTGCAGCAGTTTTCTAGCTTACTCTAGTGTAGTACGTGGGTTTAGGGACATTTCTCCCGAAAACAACTCCCTGTTCCCGGTCTTCCACGAGGAAACGGACACCGGGATCGTATCCGTCGTGGTCTAAAACGACTACAATACCCCCCTTTTGGGGGTCTCCGACGCCGTCTTCCCCTTGAAAAAGCCGAAAAAACCGGTTTTTGGCAAAAATCCCGGTCCACGGACAGTACATGTCCGGCCCACGCCCAAGCCATCTTTTTAACGATCACTATTTTTGGTCAATACCGCATATTGAACGCAGTATTGGCCCACGCTAGCATCCCACAACATGGCATTTCTCGTTGAAATCCTTCTTGATTTAGAATCTGAGTTGGAAAACGAAGAAATAGTTTCATTGTACTCGTTATCGCAAAAAAGAAAGAAAAGACGAAATGCTTACTTAAATGCAAGGAATATCCGAGGAGAGTTTTTGTTAACTGAGGAAGTTCCAGACAACTTATTTACTGGTTGGTTTCGACTCAACAAAACTCAATTTGAGGAAATACACGAATTATTAAAGAATGACATTACGGGGCAAGAATGCAATGCTCAACAACCCATCAGGAGCAAAGAAAAATTGGCTGTGTGTCTCAGGTAAGATTGATCACCATTTATTAGAAGTTATGGTATAACAAAAATTTCTATTTTATTACTTTATTTGAAAAATAAAAACACACGTTTACTAAAGACACATGAACGACCCTAAGGTAATTAAAGTTTCTTGTGTTTCTTCATTTTCCTCTACTAATGCTGGGGAGGATTGGGGCAATGTAGCGGAACATGAAGTTGAGCTGCCAGTTCTCTCGGAGTATGAAAGAGAAGTAATAGCCTCAAAATCGTTCTCACCACCTGCTTGTGAAAAAGCCTCATATATTATATTGTTTGGAGTTTTTTCAGGAAAACGTAAAGATGAACTGGCAGTTTCTTTAGAAAATGAGGGACCAAACGTAGGTGTTCTAGTACTAGTAGTTGCCTCAAAATCATATTCTTCTTCCGTTTGTGACACAGCCTCATATATTCTGTTTCGAATTCGTCGTTGGTACTTTACTGGCAGCCCTTTTGTGGTATAATACATTGACAAAAAAAAATTGGTTCAGTGCATCACCTTGCAAAGAATGTGGTGAATCATATTGGAGCACTGCTTTCTCATGTCATCACGTTCTTTACTTCTTTTTTCAGCATTCTGTATGAGGCGACGAATGGCTACTTGGTCGTTTTGTTTATATGTACGTTTAACTACACGTATGTGTAGTGTGGAGATGAGTCGGCAGTCTGACTTGTTTCCAGCTCGGTGGTAGTTTCATTTTCAGGTTCGTCTTGGATAGTTTCAGTTACTGTCTCCCCGTCATCAAGTGGATTGCTTTACGCCAAAGGTTCTTGCTCTATGTTTGTGCAAGTAGATCGATTTTTCATATATGGTATGAGAAAGTCCATGTGCTGTTGGTATGTCCATGGCCTTTGAATTTCCGCTTTAGCACCACTTTTTTAAATTTTTTGTCTTCGTAGTGCTTCCCGATGATGCTCTCGAAGTTTACGCCACTGTTCTTTCCCAGTTTTGCCTAAAAACTAAATAAAAATGAAAGTGACTAATACATCATTAACTTTTAGTTCAATATATGAATTAACATTTCAGAACAATGATCAAAATCTAGCAAATAGAGTTTAATTTCATTTTGGTTTTAGGTACTTGGCAACTGGGGATATGTTTAAGACTATTGCTGCTAGTTATAGAATGGGCGAGAGGACCGTGTCAAACATAGTTTCTGAAGTATGCAACGCATTGTGGCGTCGATTACAACCTATCTAAATACCTACACCATCTAAAGAACTGTGGGAGAATATCATATCATATCTGTAGAATTTGAAAGAAAGTGGCAATTGTACAATTGCGTCGGGGCAATTGATGGAAAACACATCTCCATTAGAAAACCACTTCACAGTGGTTCTTCATTTTATAATTACAAGCACTATTTTTCCGTTGTTTTAATGGCCTCGGTAGATGCTCACTATCGCTTCACAACTATAGATGTAGGCTCCATGGGTAGTAGCGATGGGAACATTTTCTATAACTCCCCTTTAGGAGCTATGTTGCACAATGCTTCTCTGGATTTGCCTGAACCCAAACTTTTACCTGGACAAAATGAAAACACTCCTTATGTGTTTGTAGGAGATGAGGCATTCCCACTTCTGCCGAACCATATCCAATAGTGAAAGTAACGGACAATTTCCCTAATAAGGTGTTTAACTACAGGTTATCTCGGGGCCGGCAACCTGTAGAATGTGCTTTCGGAATCTTATCAGCACGGTTTCGCGTCTACAAAAAACCCTGCTACCAGGGAAAGGTTTTTCCCGAAGGGATGTTCGTTCCTGAAAGGGTTCGAGAGCGGGTTTTTATTAGGCCCAAATATGATTTCTTCAGAAATAAGTAATTTGTAGAATAGAGGAAACCACGGTTGTGTTTCCCATCTAGGGACAACCACAATTCCTTCAGCCTTGTCTGTTATTATTTTGTGCAAAACTTTTAGAATGAGGCAGAAAGGTGGGAATGCACTGAATTTGAGGTCTGACCAGGGTAGAGTGAAAGCATCCACCTCTATTGAGTTGGGGTCTGGTTTCCATGAGACATAAGTGATGCATTTTGTATTAAGTTGTGACGCGAATAAATCAATATTTGGAGTACCCAACCTGGAACAAATCTGATCATAGGCATCCTGGTGTAACTCATATTCCGCATCTGCATTTTTTGACCGAGATTCTCGATCAGCTTCAATGTTTGCTTTAGTGTTAATGTAAGAAGCGAATAATGAGAGCTTTTTAGATTCCCAATATTGCCATATTTCTTTACCGAGTTTTGCAAGGTGTGGATATTTTGCCCCACCCCCTTTTTTATTAATAATTGCAATTGTGGTGACATTATCCAATTTTAATAGAATATTTAAACTTTGATGTTGTTTGGTAAAGGCTTTTAGCAGTGACGGACTGGGCCTAAATTTTATGGTGGGCTACTGTAGTGGCCGGCCGGCCCCTTATGACACGACCGGGAAAAATTAATTATTAAAAAAGTTCAAAGTCATCATAGGTTTTCATCAAAAAATAAAACATAATAATATTAATACTATCTAAAATCATTTTTTGATCACATAAATGTATATAACAAGTAAATAACAAAAAAAAATAAAAATAAAATAGTTTTTGAAAAAAATTCACATTTCTGGTAGTTATGGACCCATAACAGCTGATCAGTGTCTAGTATAGTAGAAGTGCTTAGCTTAGCAGTGCATAGGTATTAAGTATAGCCCATTGTATCAAATCAAATCATTCTTTAGACCGCTTTGCTATAGTTCACATCCAAGTTAGAGAAATAAAAGTTTTTAAAAACGGATTTTGTATTTTCAAACTTATAATTGGCGCAGTCGGTAGGATAAGAGCAGTTACAATCGAAGTCACGTTATCGGAACGATTCAATTGTTAACGCGAGTTTCAACTCCTCAGCTCTTATCGAACGTGATAGACTGTTTCAGACTCCGAAAAGTGATTGAGTTTGCTGTGCGTGTGTTACCGAACAACAGGACATCACTTCCTCAATTTGGGTTGTGCTACATAAGGCTCTAGAGGATCACCACGCAGGAAGAAAAGACTGACAACACCAAGGGTGAGTGCCCCAGTATTCCTGTCGCTTTTCCACTTTCCCTGGTTAGGAGAGTAGAAATAATTTTAAGTTTATTTTTTTTAAGAAAAGTTAAAAGAAAAAATAACTAACTGTTCATGAACAGAGAACTTGAAGATTTAGTCAATCAATTTGATAATACTTTAAATTTATCTAGTAATTTAAGACAATCTTCCAACATGCAGAACGCATCTAACGCTTCTCAAGCACCTCAAGTAAATTATACTTTACTTAAATTGTTTATTGACACTATTCCTGTATACGATGGAAATTCTATCACATTGAATAGTTTCCTATCAGCTGGTGACTTTCTTTTTTCAACATATGGTCAACCTAATGACAATGTTGTGACAAGAAACGAATTAGATACTTGGAACAAACTTAAAACAGCTTTGTCAGATTGTTTCGGCGATAGACGTTATTTAGAATGTCTAGAACAGGATTTGTTTATGGCAACTCCTCATAAAAGTGAAAGTTCCTTAGAATTTGCTAAAAGGATACAAGTTCTAAGAAGCACGCTCGCTCAAAAAATTAATTCACTTCCAACTAACTAATGGACCAACCCACTAAAGTGATTTATTTACGGCAATACGATACACTATGTTTGAGAACTTTCATTAGAAGCTTACCTGGATTTTTGCAAAGTATAATTCGTTTGAAAAATCCCGATTGCATTGAAACTGCAATTAATTAGATTATTGAAGAGGAAAACTTTCAATACACCCAAAACCTTTTCAAAAATCCAGTACAAGATAATCCTGCTTTTCATAACAAACCACAACATAAATCGTATTATCCATCCGTAAACCCCTCCATGTCATCTTACAACCGAAATTACCAACCTAATGCAAGTCATATGCAAAGGCACCCGATTCCAAATCATTTTAATCAAAACTTAACTTACAATCGGTTTAGTCAACCTAACATGTTTGATAATCAGCCATCATTTCCAAATTACGGAAACAAACCTGCATTTCCACGAGGACCTATTAATATACAACCTCGACCAATCCAAAATCAACATTTCCCGACAAACAGACAAGTTTTCGGACCTCCTCAAGATGTTTTTAAACCAACCGGTAAAATACCTGTTGAGAAACCTGAACCAATGTCAACACGTTCTCGTTATACAATGCCACCCCTTTCATCCCGAAATAACCACTTTAGACCAAACGGACTTAGAAATTTTGTGTCTCAAGAACTTTACCATTTGGAAGAAAATCCACAAGAAATTGATGAATTTGCTTTTCCACAAATTGACTATTCTTGTGAGGCAGCAGGAAACATCTATTCAGATATGCCAACTACATTGTAAAGGTAGTAAATGATACTCCGGCAAGTTACCTGTATTCAATATATCTTTAATGAATAAATCGCTTATATTTATCGTACTCTATTATGCCTACTCATACAATATAATATAGGTTGCTGTGTATACATAAAATACTTATAATAGCGAACCGATTGATGCAATACGGTTAATAATAATACTTAGCTATGCATGTCAATGAACTGTTACAACTTCAACTAACTATGTTACACCTCCTTTTCCTAGAGAATGACCTTTGCTATGGCCACTTGCAAAGGGCACTTTACTAAAAAAAAGGTTACTGATGCCAAGTTAATTAAAACTGTTTAAAGTTAATTTAATTACAAATTTGCAATCTTTAGTACTTAAAGCTATACACTCTCAAAATATAGTTACTTTTACGATAAAATTTTCTCTGTACCTACTACTTTTCCGACTATAGCAATAACATAAAGTATAGTCAGTGGTACTTTAACTTAACCTAACCTAAATATATTTCTATCCCAATTTGCGTATAATTCATGTGTTTTAAACAGTAAAAACCAACAATAATAATACCAACCACCCATTAAGATTCTGCCCACCATAAAAAACAGTAGGAATACTAATGACTGAACACTTCGCACGTTGAACACTACCGGCACGATGAATGCTAAGAATAGTATAATATACCTATAAATTAAATGTACGTACAGTATTTAGGGTATTTACACTGTGTACTTTCGATATTTATAATAGTTACAATATTTACAGACAGGCCTGTTTATCTAACTTAGAACTAAACTTAATTATCAAGAGACATTATATTTCTTAATTCTATTTTTATGAACCTTAATCTGCTTGTTGTTATTGTCTTTAACAATGCAATTTGGACCTTCAATTAATATGACTTCAAACGGACCATCAAACCAAGAATCTAGTTTTTGACGATCTTCGTTGGTTATAAGCACAAAATCTCCCGGGCTTATTTGTAGTCGACTAGTTTGCTGATCATAATACAACTTACGCTTTTGTTTGGTTTTTTTCAAGAAAGTCTCGAGCTTTATTTTGCGCTAACTGCAACCGAAATCGAAATTCTTGATCATACGATTCTAAATTGTATAAAGGATCTACACGAGAACCATTAAATATTTCAGGTAGGTCTGCTCTTTTACCAAATACTAGCTCGAAAGGTGTGTAGTTATGATAAGTACTAGGAGTCGTATTATAACAAAAAGTGTAATAATTTGTCCATATATCCCAATCTGTATGAGCTTGATCAATGTACATTCGCATAAATTCATTAAGAACTCTATGGTTTCTCTCGCATCCACCTATGGACTGACTGTGATACGCAGTGCTAGTTTTATGCGGCATATTTAACATTTTTGCTAAACTTTCAAAAATTTTATTCTTGTATTCTGTTCCTAAATCAGTTCTTACTTCTTTTATAGGTCCATATACTAAGATACATTTTTCAAAGATAGCTCGTGCTACTGTGGAAGCTTCTTTATTGGGTATTGGAAGTATTACGATGTATTTAGTTAGTTCACATTGAAGCGTCACTGCATAACAGTTATTGTGATTTGATTTTTGAAGTGGTCCTATTGTATCTATACAGACAATGTCAAAAGCTTTTTGAGGAGTTGGAGTCAAAATTAAAGGTTCTATGTGTTTAACGGCGGCTTTATTTACCTGACACTTATGACACTGCCTAACATATTTAGCGATGTCACGTGACATATTTTTCCAGAGATAAAATGACCTTAATTTTTTCAATAATCTTTTCTGGCCACAATGTCCACCTAACATAGGATCATCATGAAATTGTTTGATTAAGTTAAGTTTCTCGTCATTGTCTTTGATTAATTTTCTTTCTTTACATAAAACAATTTTAACTTTTGAAAGTATTTTATGCCCTACTTCCTTTAATTCATTTACGGTGCACCGTGTGAAAATCTTGTCATTTAAATTCAATCGCAAATGTGTAAACTTACTATCACCAGCCATGTTATTCAGCTTAGACAATAGT
The DNA here is from genome assembly GCF_016097725.1 of Ips typographus. Lineage (NCBI taxonomy): Eukaryota > Metazoa > Arthropoda > Insecta > Coleoptera > Curculionidae > Ips > Ips typographus. The sequence goes on from NC_138428.1 coordinate 8,773,184, forward strand.
TTCGGTAATGAAAAATTGCCATTAGTAATTGAAAGCCAACAACGAGCGCTCTTTTTGCGATAATTAATAATAATGTGAATGCATTCTTTATCAATTTCAAATCTTAAGGAAGGAAATTTCAATACATTATAATTATTAAGGGCTTCATAAATCTGAGGTTCTTCAGTACGTGATAATTGTTTATCCCCAGTAGTAGTGTGTTTATTAAAATTTTGGTTTGTCTTAGTCATTGATCTGGTAATTGCTAATATTTGAGCCGTGTTTCTGATTTCCTGCAAATCCGAAATATTTATTCGAGATAAGGCGTCTGCGCCTACATTATCTGTTCCTTTTATATATTCTATATCAAAGTCAAAGTCTTCTAAATCCAATCGTATTCTGGTTAATTTGGACGACGGGTCTTTCATAGAGAATAAGTAAACAAGAGGTCTATGGTCTGTTTTTACTAAAAATTTTTGTCCATATAAATAACAACGAAAGTACTTTATTGCCCAGTGAATAGCTGTGAGTTCTTTAAGAATAGTTGGTTTGTGAGACTCGCCTTTTGTAAACATACGAGATGCATAAGCTATAGGTAGTTCCTGACCATTAAAATTTTGTGAAAGAACTGCACCACAAGCAAGTTGGGATGCGTCAGTAACTAAAATAAACTGTTTTGAGAAATCCGGATATTGCAAAATGCGAGGACTAATTAGTGCTTGCTTTAAACGGTTAAATGAACTTTCGCATTCGCTTGACCATACAAACTCAGCATTTTTCTTAGTTAGCGAATTTAAAGGTAATGTGATAGTTGCAAAATTTGGTATAAACCTTCGATAATAGTTGCAAAAGGCAACGAACCTTTTTACCTCATCAGCAGCTCGCGGCGTCGGATATTTGTTTACAATATCGTACTTAGTTTCATCGGGCAAAATACCTTTGTCTGTTATTTTATGACCTAGAAAAGTGACCTCTTTTCTAAAAAAATTGCATTTCTTGGGATTTAATTTCAAATTGTACTTTCTGCAAGTTTCAAAAACGCTTTTTAAATTATTCAAGTGATGTTTTTCTGAACAGCCTATTACTATTAAATCGTCCATATATAAAAAAGCTTTTTCTGGAGTTATTCCGGCAAAAGCAATAGACATCATTCTTTGAAAACTGTTGGGACTGACTGAAAGTCCAAAAGGCAATCTGGTAAATCGATATGAACCCTTATCGCTGCTAAATGAAGTCAAATCTCGCGATTCTTCATCTAAAGGTATCTGATGGAATCCTGATAACAAATCGACTACTGAGAACCACTTTGCTCTACCAAGTTGATCTAAAATATCGTCTATGCGATTAATCGGAAACTTGTCTCCTATAAGTACCTTATTTACAGCTCTAAAGTCAATACATAATCTCCACGCTTTCTGATCAGTTTGCGATTTTTTAGGAACCAATAGAACCGGACTATTGTATGCTGAGCAAGATGGTTCGATTATATTATTATGTAACAATTTTTCAACTTGTCGATTTGTTTCATCTTTAAGTGCTCTGGGAGCTCTATAATTTTTAATATAAATTGGTTTTTTGTCAATAACTTTTAATTTTTGTGTGTAAAAGTTGTTAAATGTTAATTTATCTGTTTCTAATCCAAAAACGTCTGAATAATCTTCGCAAAGTTGTAGCAGATCTTTTTTAACAAAGTCTGGGACATCTTGATTAAGTTCTTTTAAGAGTTGAACATGTCTATCTTGATTTTCTGTTTCTATGTTGTAAATGTTAAATTTATCGAGACTGATAGTTTCAAGATTAGATATGTCTACAGTTACATTTTCAAATGTTGTGTTTAAGATTTTTACAAGCGGATGTTTTTGAGATACTATACTACGAGCTAAGTATACACCAGGCTTTAATTCTTTATTTAACACCACAACGTCGTGTGTCAAATGTTTCAAAACGTCGATCTCTCTAATAACTTCACATCTAGAAGGAATATGGTACACATTCTTTTCAGGACTGCTTAAAATTGGAATTGTTAACTTTTTGTGTTTTAAGTGTACCGTCATATTCCACTTAGAATAATCTATTATTGATTGGTAAGCAACTAAAAAATCTCTACCCAATATTCCGTCACATGGTATTGGAACATTAGAATCAACTATATGAAATTTGTGAGGTAACGTACACCCTTGGATAAAAATATTTGTGTTTGCAACACCTAATGAATTAGTTAGGTCTTCTGTGATACCTTTGATGCTAGTGGCTAGAGAAAAATCAACTAATTGATCAGGATTTACTGATAAACGTTTAAAAATTGATATGTCAGCTCCGGTGTCTACTAGTAGCGTACTAACTGAACCAGTCATTTCTAACTCAACTTTCACAAAATTTGAAAATGTCAGACTAAAACTATATATGGTTACATATCGCCCAACCGAGTCGCTTCTTGGCTCGATTGGTGCTCCAATCCGTTTCCCGACTCCGAAAAGCCAACAAAATTAGGACTAGAGCCTCTATAGTACCTAGCAGATGTGTTACCACGATTAAAACCTCTATTAAATGAGCCTCTGCTTCTATTACTGCCTCTAAATTGTTCTCTATAATTATTAATATTGTTTCCAAAATTATTAGAATTTCTATTGTAACTGTTAGAATATCTATTGAAACTCCTATCGAAATGCTGGTTATAACTATTATTACGTGGACCTGTGCCCCTAAAGTGACGTCGCGCATTATGAAAATTGTTTTGCCTAAACTGAAAAATATTTGCCGAAGACGGTGCCAACGAACTAACATTCACAAACTTAGTAATAGTTTCCTGTACCGAAGAAAACGTGCCAGCCTCCATTATTAATCGAACTCTTTCACTACTGACATTCTGGCTAAATGCTCGCACAGTATTTTCAACCGTGTACCGTTGGGCAACTTCCGCTGGTACGCCCTCTGTAATATAGGCTGTTTGTAATTTTTGCGCTAATGCGTCCACATCAGAAGCATATTTTGCGGCTTCTTTATCGTTTTGTTTCAGATGTAAAATTTTTGCAGTCAATAATTGTGAAGTTTCGCCTTTAATTGAATTTTGAAGTTTAAAAATTATGTCGTCAATTGTATTTTCATTCGTAATAAGACTTCGCGCTTTTCCGGTCAAACGAGTTTTCACGAAAGCTACAGCGTTAGCAAGTTGATTTTCGCAATTGTTTTTAAGTAAAGTTAATGCATCTAAAAATGACTGTAAATTTTCGGAGTTACCATCGAATTGACTTGGAACTAATTTACTAGCCAAACTAAAAAATTCTACGGTGTTTGTCGACATTTTTGATATTTCAACGATACTTTTTAAACGTTCTAGCAGTGTTTGTCTGGAATTAAAATTTAGTTTTTCAGTTTCTTTTATATAGGGCGCTGCTGCTGCCAATAATTCCTCTGGGCTCTGACTCTCTTTTAAAACTTGAGTTTTAAAGTTGCTTAACTCTTTTTCGATTAAACCAATCTGTACAAGTAATTTATTTACTCTGTCTAAATTTCCGCGTCTCTCGGTAGATTCTTTATTGATATTACTTGAAAAGCTTTTTGCAGCTTCGTAAATTTTCTTAACTTCTGTTAATCCTTTACTAGTCATTTATCAAAATAATCAAATTGATCCAAATACTGCAGTTTAAAGATAGTAACTACAGAATAGTCATATAGACAATAATACCTATAATAAAATTTTTAAACGCCTGAATTGAAATCAACTTAAAAGTTTCATTATAAAACCCAGTTTAATAAACTATTTACTACGACTAATTATTGCTTACTTTTCTTTTGCACAGTTACACACAAGAACTTAACACTGAAGACACTTGAGTTTGTTGAGTTTGTGCACAATAAACAGTACATCACTATCACTGTACATACGCGCACACGCTTACCGGAACAGCTCTTCCGTTTACTTACTCAACATTACGTTTCTCTTATAGATGCTAAAGAGACTGCTGCCATGTCGCGGCGGATCTGCTTCTTCATATTTTTCTTGACAGCCCGAATAATTCTCCACAATAAGAGCATTGCCAACATAGCGAAAATAAGATACAGAATCACTTTGACGTCTTTAGTGATGTTGTACTCAGCTTCTTGTACTATAAAATTGGAGTTAACTACGCCATTTTCCGTTACTTCTTGCTTGGTATCTTTTGACTTGGTTTGCCCCATCTTAGCTCACATTTATACCACGCTCAGCTCCTAAGCAGATTTGTCGGCATCGGATACATTACGAAACACAACCAATGGCACTACACTTTTCTTTTAACTTTTACTTTTTACTATTTAATCAGAAGTCCACGAAAAATTAGCAGGATCGCCATGTAAAGGTAGTAAATGATACTCCGGCAAGTTACCTGTATTCAATATATCTTTAATGAATAAATCGCTTATATTTATCGTACTCTATTATGCCTACTCATACAATATAATATAGGTTGCTGTGTATACATAAAATACTTATAATAGCGAACCGATTGATGCAATACGGTTAATAATAATACTTAGCTATGCATGTCAATGAACTGTTACAACTTCAACTAACTATGTTACAACATATGAAGAAGCTATCAAGGTAGGCCAAGGATGGAAAGAAGCTATTGATAGTGAACTAAGTGCTTTAAAAGAAAATAAAACCTGGGAAATAGTGGAAAAACCAAAAGACCAAATTGTGATTAATTAAATAGTGCGGGTGTTACAAGGTTTAAGTTTTTGGGTTTGACAATAATAAAGAGTGATGATAATTTGTTAATTAATCTAAAAGAAGTAATAAATTTTGATGATGAAATGAATTTTGCATTAAGTATAAGTTAATAATATTAATAAGAAAGAAAAGAAGAAAAGGATGTTAAGGATGTCAATAATTTTAAGGTTAGAAGTATAAGAAGAAGAAGTCGTCGTGTGTCGAAGCGGAGTGTAAACTGCAAATACAAGTTGCTCTGTATTTTTAATCAGTTTTGTTATAACACAATAAAGTTTAACAGTCTTTTTATGCTAATCTGGTATTTCACTGTGTAGCTCTGTCAACAATATGGGCTTAGGAATGCTCCTAAATGCTGGAATATCAAATTTAATGAAATCATGTCAAGCCTCAATTTTAAACGATCAAAATATGACTATTGTTTGTACTCTAAGAAAGATGAGTTTTTGGTTTTATTTGTCGATGATGCCTTAATAACAGGAACAGAGCAGCAAGTGGAAAATCTACTAGAAAATCTGCACAAGGAGTTTAATATCAAAGAGAAGTGAAACTAGAGAAGTGAATACAATTTTGGGGATGGAAATTACGCTAAAAGGTCAGCCAAACCAGAATGATTAAACGACTATTGAAAGAGTTTAATATGACAGAAACTCGTACTGTGTCAACACCAATGCAAGAAAATTTTGACTTTACTGATGAAGATATACTTCAAAATGTATCTTACAGAAGATTAGTATGTAGCTTGATGTGCATTTCACTTGTAAGCAGACCAGACATATCCTATTCTGTATTCTATTTAAGCAGATGCCTGGACAAACCAACTAGTAGCTCATGGACAGCAGCAAAACGTGTTTTGAAGTATCTTAATGCCACAATTACACATGGAATCAATTTTTCAAAAGGACCACATGAGCTAGAAGCTATGCCAGATGCCGACTGGGGAGGAGATAAACAAACCCGTAAAAGTGTAAGTGGATTTATAGCATTTTATGCTGGAAATCCGATTTCTTGGTTTTCCAAGAAGCAAAATTGTGTGGCGTTGTCAACCATGGAGGCAGAGTACGTAGCTGCTGTAGTGCGTGTCAAGAACTGATAAGTACGTGTTTTATCAGAATTTGTAGACTGTAAGATTCCTGTCTTAAAGGTTGATAATTTAAGTGCCATATCAATGATCAATACCTTTGAAAACTCAAAGCGAGGTAAACATATCGATATTAAATATCATTTCATTAAAGATATGATTATTCAACAAGAGTTGTCAATAAAATATGTTTCATCTAGTGAAAACATTGCAGATATGTTTACTAAGCCTCTTGGAAGTAATAAAAACAACAACATATTCAAACTTTATTTGTGTTTATCACTGTAATTTAAGCTTAGACTTCTCGTGCCTGAATACTGGGTTTTAGTGTTGTGTTTGTTCCTGTAAATATTCTTGTATTTCTTTACAGGCTTGGTCTTGCCTTTTTGCCGCCACAAGTAAATTCTAACCTCACTTACTTCCTGGCGGGTTCTATTCAATTTTCACTTCTTTGCTTTGCTCTCGGCCCATAACCTGTTGCGCAATGGGCAGTGGTTGAATTGAATAACACAACACAACTTTATAATAACTATTATTTATCCACTTTAATAAAATGATTGCAGTTTACAGTATTTTTTTATGTTTAAAACAATATAAAAATATCATTATTAGGTGCTTCAGTAAACTGCATTGCTCATAAATGCTCAAGTTCAAGCTAATATGTCCTACGAGTATATGTAGCTTTATATAAAAGCATGTTAAGTAATAGTAGTAATAAGGTAGTTTTGTGGTGAGTTTAAATATTTGTTCTAGAAAGCACTTATATGAGACAACATCTACCTATCAAGTACTATATGATTGTCAACAAAACATCTTTGTGCCGATGCAATGTTTTTTTTTTAACCCATAAATACAATACTTAATGAATCTAAATTTTTAGATATTTCGATTAGTCGAACTTACCCCTTTCTATAAATAAATATATCTCAGAAGGAAAGTAATGCCTCCACTCTGTGAAGATGGACTACTTCACTGTAAAGAGTAATAAAAAACTACATACAACACTTGCAATCCCTTGGGTTCTAAGTGAATATTGTACACCCGAGCATCCACTGTGACGTCACCCGGCGTATCGCTTTAAGAAAACAAGTTCCGCTGAGAAGGCCATCTTGGATATGTTGTGTTGTAATGTCAAAAAATGTCGACACCACTTGTCATTTTGCTTTTGTAGTGGATGCATGCAATATTTTAGATATTGTATTTTTATTACAATAATCCAATAATTGGTGAAGATTATGAATTAAAATCAAGTACATAAATGTATATTTTTCAATGGTCATAATGAATACAAGGCCTGCTGGCCCCATCGACCTCTTAACTTATGGACTGGCCTTCGCTTCACGAAAGCACGACGGAGCGTGCGGCCAACATTAGTAAGAGAGGTCCGAGAGAGAGAGAGTATATTCCGGGCAAAAAGTTACGCTGCTATATGGAAGGAGACCGAGAAAACGACGACTTTTACTTGAAGTTGGCTTAATATGAGATTAATAAAAAACGGTAGCAATTGAAATTTTTATTAACGTAACAAAATGTACATACGAGCAAATTTTCAAAGCGTTTACTTAAAAAAAAAAGCTTTTATTAAATCTGAAAAGCATCAATTATATAGTTCCCATTTTATTGTTTTAAAGCAATATGACATATTTTGAACAACATTTCAGCCATTTAAAGAAATGTACTGCAGCTTATTTAACACAAAAAAGCTTTGCCTAGAGTTTTACTAATCAAATTTGAGAGGATATAAATCCACATTTTATTGATTCCTATATCTGAGGAACTTTTATGGGTGGTTCTCAAATCAGTGATATGATCAGTCTTCATGGCTCAGACTTAGTGTTAACTGTTGTTGATTCAAAAAATCACTTCTATTTGTTTGATACTGATCATTAACAATATACAAATGGGTACTGGGCATATAAATATGACAGATGTTATATCGTCTGTACCATTAGTTGCAAATTTAGGTATTTCCTTAATTTAAGCTCCTGTTTTCAATAAAAGTAAAAAAGAAAAAGGCGAAAAATTAAATGAACATTAAAAACTAAAAATATTAAAATCATTACTGATGACAGAAAATGACAGTTTTGGTCAGTTTTTGTCTAATTCTATTTGGCACTTCATTTTTGCAAAAGTTAATGTGGTGAAGCCTAACAGTGAAGTAGTTTTTTAAAATTAATCTAATTAATTGTAAAATATGACCATCTAACGGATCTTGGTCAGTGCAATGTTTAGATAAAGATGAAAATATTTCCTGAATGTTCAATTTTCTAATTGCCAAAGAAACAAGTTTAACCATTATATTAGATGAAGAAAAATGTTGTAATGATTTGATGACACTTTCAGCAACAATGCAAACTTTAACAACATCTTTAGATGGTTTACAAAGGCCGCCTCTATTTTTTTTGTTTAAGAGCATCGACATAGAAGCATCACTAATCAAAGAAGCAGAGCAAACATTGCAATTAATACTTTTTATTAATTTTCGGCTGACAAAACCTGCTATATATTCAACAACGTCACATATATATGAGCAATTCTGAATGTTATTAAGATTTTTAATAAAATCTAAGTCAGCTTCTTCTGAAAAATTTTCATCTTCATATAATAAATCTACACCGGCAATGTTATTATCTGTTTTAGTAGAGGTAACATTTAAAATTGACGTGTCCTGCGCTAAGCAGTTAGCTGTATTTGGAGATACTATTTCGGAATGAACTAGAAGCCTTTTGTAGGCAGTTTCGAATTGCCATGCTGTCGGATTATTCGAAAAACCACCTCTTCTACGTATGGCCGAAAAAAACATTTCCAAGTGATCCTGACTTAACTTGTAGGTTAACAGAAACTGTAAAACATCTGTTTCGATTAAGTCAGTGAATAAGTTTTCAATACTCGATAAACAAATAATCAATCCAAGAAATCCCGTTTTCCGTCCAGTTACCATTATATTTTCACCTTTAATTCCCTTTAGCGAGCTTAAATATTCAATAGAACTCCTAATAAATGTTTTTAAGAATTCCTTATTTCCCTTAAAGAGGGGTCTTTTGAAAGGAGTATTTCCTAGAAAGTTTCTTATATTTAAAATGTCAAAAATATTATTAATATTTCGACAAAACTTTGCTGTCGCGTCACTGTTCCTAAAAAATAATATATTCAAGTCTTTGTCACAATATTCCAAAGCATCGGCCACACTAGCACTTAGTGTCTGTACCGCAAGTTTGACTTTCATTTTTTCTCTAAAATAGTTGATATGTCTTGAACGTAATCTTGTTGCACAATGTAGCCCAGATTCTTCTTGTAATTTAACAAGCTCTTTGAGCAAATTCCAATTAATCTTTTTGCCTTCATGGTCATAAAGAAAACCCCAGTCGCCTAAAGTGTTCCGTACCAGTTTAATCATGTGGCATGCATCTAATATAATATGAACTTTTTCATTATTAATAGGGTTAATAAAATAAGGTTTTAAATTTAAAAAATCTAAATTAGCTCCTAATATCTTTGCCGTAGCGACGTTTGAGGCACAGCCGTCAAAAGTTAAAGTTTTTGTTGTGACACCAATACCTTCAAGCTGAAGAAAGCAGCCCCTTACTAAGTTTGCTTTCTCTTCCGCAGATAGGGAATCAATTAAAAAGTAGGCTAGTGGAACTTTCCATCTACTATTAAGGCCCACTAACATGAAAACTAACACATTTTTAGCTTTTGGCAAATTATCACTGTCCTGCATCCCCGTTCCAAAATTAACATATCCCACATGCCTACTTCCTGTCCACTGAACATGTTCATGGATTGACATTTCATCCATCATCAAACCAGCCACCAATTTCTTTCCTTTTTTAGTTTCTACCTCTACTTTAGCTTTTACGGCTCGAAGGGCTTCTGAAGTATATCCGGGGGTGCCATCAACCGAACTATACCATTTTGTCAACGTACGTGGATGGGGCAATGCAGTTTTACCAAACATGCTTCTTACATAATTATAAGCAGAAGCCGAATAAAAATGTAATGTCAGAGTAAAGCATCTTAGTTCTGGACTGTATTTGGATCGAGTTTTCTTCTGCAGTTGTCTGAACAAAAGTTGCTTTTCTGCTTCAGAAACGCATTCCTAAACAAATTTCAATACTTTATATTATTATTTGATAAATGAGTTTAAGAATAACATAAGGCAAGGGTATACTCTAGGAATATTATATATGGCCGTGTGCACCAATTTTTTTAAACACTCCGGGCTAAGTAGAACTTATGTTCTGATGTTTACATTGAATTTTCATAACAACATAGGGGCTTTTAGCTTAGGTATATTTTAATTGCATTGGTGCAAATGGGCATTAGTAAAGTTAGTGTCACTGTGGTATCAATAATGTCCGTTTCCTCGACACTCGCGCGCTAAGTTGGGTTTAAGTACCACTTAGATAAGGATTGTTTAGACCGTAATATTTTGCATTTAGTCTGTCACATTCAAATCTCAACTTAGCTTAAGTTGTCCTTAAAATTGACTTGCGAGTGCCGTGGAAACGGGCATAAAAGGCATTTATTTCTATAATCAATGTCAATTTAAAAATCAAATGCCAAATGTTAATTTAAACTCATATGAATATTATGGTGATATAAAGATTGCTCTTCTGTATTATGTTACCTGCATAATTTGCATTCGTGGAATTTTCTACAAGCCATGCATATATTATTAAATAAGGAATAGAAATAGGATAGATAGTTTTTACTTATATACTTACTTATTTACTACCTAATTGTAATTATGTTATACAGTTCCTTATATTACCTTTTTTATTGCTAAATACCAACCTTATTGTAACCCATTTAATATAGGAAGGCAAAATGTGGCACTTTTTATGTGCACATGACAACTATTAGTGCACAGGAGTTTAAACAAGGTGGTCAGCGTCACAACAGTTTTTTTTTTGTTGCCAACATGTTAAATACGCGAATTACTAGCTGAATAAATTACCATAGTAGTTTGACATAATATTTTGCATATACAATATAGATACACCAGGTAGGCAGATGTCTATGTCCGGAAGATATTAGATTACCTGCATTTATTTGCACCCTAATATGCTTTCTCAAGGGCTACTCAGGAGTTGAATCAAAGTTGAAAGACTGCGTCCTTCACGTTGCAAGTCCTAAAAACTTATGAGATATTCAAAAGGGAAATTAAATTAATCCATTATTTTTTAAAAATTAGTTTTTTTTTATTATTTTAGTATACAAGTATGTACCCCTTACTATTGTTAAATTGAATTGGTTATTGGAATTAAGTATTTAAACTGCGGCAAAAAAAATTAAATAACCAACATCTTTCCAGTTATCCATAAATTTATATAAATGTATAATAAATTAACAATTGTTTGTTGCAAAATGCTATAAATAGACTTATAAAACATGCAAGCAAAAAAAAAATGGCAAAAAAAAAATAGTTGAGTTAGAATTTCAAAAATGAAATTTAGGTTTTTAAAAAAATTTATTTTGCCAAGAAGCGAATACAAAGGATGGTACTAAAGAACTAACTACAATCATGCTTAACCTATATTTAATACATTTGCATTTGCTGAGCTTGCATGGGAATATAAAATAGGCGAATAGCATGGGAACTTAACTAGCTAAGCAGAATTAACATTATAGTGGGAATGTAACTCCTCCCCTCTAAGATGAAAGCACATAACATAAAAATGTGGTTTCACTTTTTCAAAAAATGTCATTTTCGGGATTTACATTTTCCGGCACTTTTTTACACTTTTTTACAACTTTTTTGTAAATGAAGTACACTATTAGGCTCGCGAAAACTACATATAACGCGATTGTCCACAAACTAACCCGATTCACATAAACACTGGTTGTAGCTTCTTGAAGCGTTTTCTTCTGAAGTTAAAGATTTTCCTTTAACTCATTGGTAGTTTTGAGATTGATTATGTCAAGATCCAGTGACGGTGGCTCGTACATTGATTGATTATTGGTAATCAAAGACAGTTCAAGTTTTGGCAGTGTAACTTGATTGAATGTTAACTGGCTAGGTTTGTGACTTTCCAATATAATCGATTGTATTTGTAATTTACAATCGATAGGTACTTCGATTAAATAAGATCCAAATAATGGAATTGTTGTTTTGTCATGATTACAGTCAGCGGTACTAACAAGTCGTTTTGGTATGGTTACGATCCATTTTCCATCGATAACTTTGGTAACCTGAGGCGTTGATAACTTCAACTGGAATGGATGACAGGAAGTAACATTCTGGCTGTGGCTGATTAGTTGAACTTCACAAGGTGGAAAGTTATCTAATGCATTCATATGGGTGTTCTGACACAAGTAATTGTTGTCAATCATTTCTTCGCATTTCTCTTCCAAGTAAACGTATCTCTGGTCGTTGAGAGCTAAATACGGTTTATGTGGAATGTTGACAATGAATTCTTGACCATTAGGCACAGGAACAGGATGCACGCTGAAGTATTGGTATACATCCAGTTCAACAAGTGGAAGCTCAATTATAAAAGTCAAATTGGTATTCTTTTGATAGCCTTTAATCTTTACTAGTTTCTCGATTAATAGAATATTTTCTATATTGGCGGAAACTGGTAATTTTTTGTCAGTTACAAGATTTTCGATTGACTGAACCTCTTTTAAGAACGCTTTAGGATCCACCATCGAATTATGCATTATATTTAGTTTAGCAAAAGTTATTGCAATTTCTACTTTATTAAGAATATCATAAATTGATTGATAAATTGATGATATTTGATTGATTAATGTAAAAGTCGTAAAGTAGTATCTCAGATTGTCACCGAGAAGTTTTGCTTCTTTAATGCTTTGCTCGATTTGTATTATTCGTGATCTTAAAATTATTTCATTATGCGTAATATTAGATATTAAGCCTTGAAATTTATCAATGGTCGATTCCATTAACGTAATTTGATTAATTGCGTCTGATTTTAATCGGTTTTGGTTATCTTGCAGAAGTCTTATTTTCTGATCGATATTTTCCGCATCAGTTTGGTCCATGTTTCCAGTGATACATTTTATAAATGATCCAAGAGGATTTAACAGGCCTCGTTTACTTCTTTTCATGTTATACATGGGCAAAATTTGACTTATTTGTTCTTCAATTCGTGTTTCTAGTGTGTGTATGGATGTTAGTGAATTGGTGTATTCTTTGTCAAGTGTGTCATTTGCTCTTAAATGTTTTGTCAAAGTGTTACTTTTGGTCTTAATTGATTGAAACTGGTTTATTATCGGTTCTAAATTGATAGTTTGTACAAAAGACCAGTTGTCATTTATTATCTTTGCGGTTCCCAGTTTGAATGGTAATATTCCGGGTTGATTGTTTAGATCGTGAATTTTTACATTTGTCCCGAAGGTCCAACTCCATCTGAAACAATATTTTTAATTTTTGTTTCATTTATGTGAATTGTTTCCTGTTTCTTTGTTTTTGGATTTTCAATTCTTATTTTATTATTTGGAAGAATTTCTTTAAGAATGAATGGACCCAAAAATTTATTTTTAATTTTACTTGATCTAGTGTTTGATTTTTTATAAATTTGGCAACCTATATTTAAATCTCGATTAGATCGTTTTTCATTAATTTTATCAATTACTTTCTCTTTTACTTGTCTTGATTTTTCAGCGACAGTTTCGTACAAGATTTGCGTATTATTTTTATGGTTATTAATATAATCCGTATAAACGTGGGATGGTATTAAGTTCATGGGATCTCTAGAGTCAGTATGACCTAGGACAAGTTCAAATGGTGTGAACTGTGTTTTGCTGTGGATTGTGCTGTTGTAAGCAATTACAGCGTATGGCATTAACTTTGTTACGTCAGAGTTGGGATCAGTTTCCTTTAAGATTCGAATGTGCTCAATTAAAGTCGAATGCAATCTTTCAATTGGAGAATTTGACTCATGATGATAAGGGGTTGTAAAATGGATTTGGATGTTGTGAGCTTCTAGTAGTCCTTTCACCACTTCATTCTGAAATTCAGATCCGTTATCTGATATAATTTGTTGAGGGATTCCAAAGAATTGAAAAAATTGGATTAATTTGTCCGCACATGATACTGCATTTCCATCATAAGGTAACGCTTGTGCAAGTTTGGAAAATTTGTCAATGATTGTGAGAAATTTTTGTTTTCCAATTAGAAAAGTATCAATGTGAATTATTTCAAAAGGTTTCTTTGGAGTTTGGGTTAATATCAAAGGTTGATTTGGAGGTTTCCTATCATACTTTGCGCGTTGACATATTGGACAGTTATTGATGTAATTGGTAACATCGGTTTTTAATGACTTCCAATAATAGTTTGCTTTTAAAAACTTTAATGTCTCCTCAATTCCTCTATGATTTGTTTTACTTTCATGTCGATATTTAATCATGAGTTCCCTTTCGTCAGGCTGAACATTATTGACTAATTTGGAACATTCAATAAGTTTCAAATTTCTAAAATAGTTACTCATGCATCTTTGAAAGTAAACACGAAGATTTTTGGAATGAAAATAGATATAAGTATTTTTAGCAGCAAGTACTTTTACAGCTAGATATTCTTTTAAGAAATTTTTGATAATTTCCAAATTTGTTGGTAATGTTGCGTTAATAATACGATTTCCATCAAAATTTTCCGTTTCGATTTTTTTATAAGTGTCGTATGGAGATTGTTTTACAATTATTTGATGTAACTTATTATTTATTATTTCATCTAGTACAGTCATATTAGTGAAATTATCGATGTCATTGACACTATGTGCTGTTTCACTTAGATTAGAACTTTCCGTAGGGGGATTTAATTGAATATCGGAAATAACATTAACTTTAGGTTGCACTTTATTTTCGATATTTTCAATTGTCTCAGATACTAATTCATTTGTTATTAAATTTGGATCAAAAGCGCTGTTTAGAAAATCATTGATATCATTATCAATATTTCCTGGGCTATTTATTAACGATTCGGTTTCAATTGCATTGTTTGGAATCGTAATTCTAGAAAGTGCGTCTGCATTACTATTTAGACTTCCTTTTTTATGGATTATCTCGTAATCGTATTCTTCTAATCGAAGTCGCCATCTTACTAATTTTGAATTAGGTTCCTTCAAGTTGAATAGCCATACGAGTGGTCTATGATCCGTATATATCTTGAATTTTTGTCCGTAAAGGTAGGGGCGAAAATACTTACAAGCCCAGACAATTCCCAAAAGTTCTTTTTCTATGGTTGAATATTTTTGTTCAGTTTCGTTAAGAGTTCTAGAGGCGAATGCTACTGGTAAATCATTAGGTGGGTTTCCTTGAGATAGAACTGCGCCCAATGCAACATTAGAAGCGTCCGTTGTGAGAACGAAGGGTTGCGAAAAATCTGGATATTTTAATATTGGAGCATTTATAAGTAAATTTTTGAGATGTTCAAATGATTTAATGAAAGGATCAGAATGAATTACTTTACAACCTTTCTTTAAACATGCGGTTAATGGTTTGCTGATCTTCGCAAAATCTTTAATAAAACGTCTATAATAGCCAGCCAAACCTAGAAAAGATTTTATTTCTTTTTGTGTCTTAGGTATTGGAAAGTTTCTTACAGCGTCGACTTTGTCTGGATTAGGTTTAACTCCGTTGTTAGTAATTTTGTGTCCTAGATATGCGACTTCTTTATGTAAAAATTCGGACTTATCTAGTTGGACTTTAAAATTTGATTGGCGTAAACGTGTGAAAACTTCTCTTAGTCGTTCTATATGTTCTTGTAAAGAAACGCTAAAGATGATTATATCATCAAGATAAACCAAGCAAGTTTCATTTTGTAGACCTCTAAGTACATTATTCATGACTCTTTGAAACGTAGATGGAGCATTTTTCAAGCCAAAGGGCATACGTTTAAATTCGTAGTGTCCCGTGTCTGTTGAAAAGGCTGTCTTAGGGATGTCAGGTGGGTGTAGTTCGATTTGGTGAAAACCATTGGCTAAATCGAGTGTCGAAAAGTATTGTGCTTTTCCTAACTTGTCAAGTATGTCAGAGATATTTGGCAATGGAAATTTGTCATCAATAGTTTTCTCGTTTAATTTCCTGTAATCGATGACTATGCGCCATTTTCTTTTACCTGATGCGTCCATTTTCTTTGGTACTACCCAAATGGGGCTAGTCCATGGGGAATTTGAATGTTGTATTATTCCATCATTTAACATTTTAGTTATTTGAGAATGGACTTCCTGCTTATGTACGGCGGGATAACGATAAGTTTTTGTAAAAAGTGGAGTTTCGTCAGTCAAATTAATTTTGTGTTTGATTTGATTCGTGAATGTTAATGGTGTTCCTTCACAATAGAAAATGTCTCTAAATTCATAACAAAGATTTCTAATAGCTTTGTATTCCTCTTTGTTACAGTGTGAGAGTCTCAAATTTTTTAAATTTTGTTTTTGAGCATTGTCCAAGTGTTTGTCAATTTCTGTGTCAGTTTCCATTTTTTCGAAAAAATTTATTTCAGTTTCATTAATGGCTTCTACATCGAAAGGTTCAAAAATTTGAATTTTTATTGGATTGTCACAAGGATTAACAATAGTTGTTAATGCATGAAAATTGTTAATTGACACTAACGCATTTGGCATTTCTCCGTTTCCGAAATTTTGATAATTTAGAATACCAATGCCATTACATTGTTTTACAGGTATTTCAACTTTTTGACAAGTTCTTGGTGGTATGATAAATTCAGCAAAGTCAAAATTATTTATATTTATTGATTGGTTTTTAATTCGCAAAGGTATGACAGCATTTGGTGTCTCTAGTAGAAGATTTTTCAAGTCTACGTTTGCTTCAGTATTTTTTAAGAAATCAATTCCTAAAAGACCATCGTATTCCGGTGAAAAGTCAAAGAGATAAAACTTATGATTTCCTGGGGAATTGAAAGATGGAAAAATTGGAATTTCAGCAACTTCGTTGTGAATTGACTTAGCGTGAGCTGATCGAACAGCAAAAGGTTCATTTGAGATTGAATGTGGATACATTTCATAGGCTAATTCAGGCTTTATAAAACTTTTTCCACTTCCAGTGTCGATTAGAAAGTAAGAATTAATTTCGGGTAAGAATATTGTTGGTAAATCAGTATTAACATAATTGTTCACGTTAACTACTATATTGGGGAATTGCTTGAATGAGAAATCTGAAAATTTGACTCATCAAAATTTCCTGGTTGTTCAAATTGATAATTTTCACAGCAAAAATCATCATTCGAGTGATTTACGTCATCAAATTGATTGTTAATTGGAATATAAGCGTTTTCCTCTTCAGGATATGAATTTTCAACATAAGGTTCAAAATTTTCTTCGGTTTGATCTTTTAGACTTGTAACCGATTGATTATACAGTTCCTGACTCGTAAAATTGCGATTTTGATTTTGTTGATTCATAGCCCTGTTTATGATGGTATTACCAGAAGAGACGTCCATTGGTTCATCTCTAGGGAATTGACGATTTTGTGACTTAAAAACATTTGATCTTAACTGATTTGTCGGAGATCTTTGAAAATTTTGATTAGTGTTATTAATCATTCTACTTTGCCCTGATCTAGGTCTGAATTGACCAAATCCTGCAAACTGTAAATTATTTCTTTGTGGAAAATCGTTTCTGTGAGTATTAAAATACTGCGGCATCATTGGTGTATAACTTACATTTTGCTGGAAAGGAACAAAATTTCTTTGTGTAGGTTGTGTTGTATAATTGTTCTGTGTGGGACGAAAGTGTTTGTTTTGAGGTGTTAAGGTGTTTTGTGAACTAGCTTGAATTTTAGAAGAAGTATTTTGTCTGTTCTTAAAATAAAGAAAGTTTCCTTCTTCGATTGCATGAGAAATGGCTTCTTCAAGAGATTGTGGATTTTTTAATCGTACTACTAACTGCATGTGATAATTTAGTCCACTTATGAATGTTTTTGTAACTAAATTACCGTATTCAGCAATTTTCAGAAGTTTAATTTCTCTTGCCTCATTAGAAGAATTTATTTTTGAAAACAAAAGACTTCTTATATCTTGCAATCTTAAACCAAACTGTTGAGGATTTTCATTTTTATCCGGTTTCATGGTGATAATATCTTGTATTACGCAATCAACAGATCTTTGGTCGGAAAATGTGCTGATTATTGCATTACGAATTAGTTCCCAAGAATTAAGTTCTATACGCGAAGCAATTAAATCAGCTGCTCGGCCTATGAGCTTACTTAAGACGGTATCAAATAAAGCAACATTTATCGCAGCATTTGCGTTATTCCTATCTCTATGTGCGTTTAAAAAGTTTTCACAAGATGAAATAAAACGATTAATTAATTTTGGATTTCCATCAAATTGTGGAATGTTATCGGCTTGATAACGAATCAAAGCATAATTTGGTTGTGCCATGTTTGATAAACGAAAGAAAAGTGCTTAAGAAAAATACGTTAAAAGTTAAGTTCAAAGAAAATTGAAAACTTCCAACTTGTCACTAGATAATATATACACAATAAATCAGTAACTTACAGCAATAGGAAGATTATCTTCGATGTCTTCATGTAGATGAGTTTCTTAGCTTAGGTTCCAATAGGAGTCGCGATTTGTGTCTTCTCCCTGGTCTACTTATGAGCTGGGGACGATTCTTGTTCCTCGCTGCTCGCACCAAAAGGATGTAGGACGATTCTGGTTCCTTTTCCCTGGTCTAGGAGTGAGTTTTCAGAACCACCTTGAAGTTTCGCGTTTTTGGACAAGAATTTGCCACGAATTGTTAACACAAACCGGTATAGATGCGCGATGCACAGAACCGTTGGCAAATCCTACCGACTGCGCCAGTTAGAATTTCAAAAATGAAATTTAGGTTTTTAAAAAAATTTATTTTGCCAAGAAGCGAATACAAAGGATGGTACTAAAGAACTAACTACAATCATGCTTAACCTATATTTAATACATTTGCATTTGCTGAGCTTGCATGGGAATATAAAATAGGCGAATAGCATGGGAACTTAACTAGCTAAGCAGAATTAACATTATCGTGGGAATGTAACTGTTGGCAGCATTTTATGCAGCTAAGAAAAAAAATCACGTTCAATTCCTATAGAAGCAAAGTTATATGTTTTAGGACTTTTAGGACATGACAACATACCTGCAATACTAAAAATTGGTCTGATGAAATTTTTTCCTTTTCCATCAAGTCATTCAATACTGAACTTAAATCATTAATTTTTTTCTTTTGTCTTCTATTCTTACATTGGTAATATTTAATCATTGCCTTATACCGACATACAGTTTCAGACGCAACCTTAAAGAATCGTTTGCTTTTTACTGGACATCCTAGGTCACATTCTTTAAAATCCCCAAAATAAGTAGGACACCTTCTGTTCCTACAAATATAAATAAATAATATAATAGAAAACTGTTTCAATAAAAGTAGGTATCTTTTTCTTACAAAACACCTTAAAAAGTTGAATAATTTTAATATAAATATAAGGGTTGTCAAGTGGAACATCTAATATATAATTTTATCACTTAATTTGTCAATGTCCAAATACATACTTTGTAAGTAGTGTTTTATTATAATACCTGAACATTAATTGAAAGGCTAAAAACAATTTTTACTGCTTAATAACCTTAGACACTCTTAGGTAGTACTTAAAAATTAAAAATAGAACAATTAAAAATTATGACTACAGTGACCCACTTAAGAACCCTTGTATCCACAAAAATAGAATAAAAAACCAATGGCTCCTGATTAAAATGTACATATTATTCAAAAATTTACCTTGCAACTATTTGCAGTTTCTGGGATGATGCTGAAGATGATGATTCAACTTTAGTCTGGTTTAGAAAAACATCAGAGCTTGAAACTGTGTCAGCAACCACTTCATTTAAGTTCCCCTGTGTTTGGTCAACAGTACCACTATCTGAGTCAATTTCCATCAAAATGTCCGTAGAATGATTTGGTTGCAAATTCCCATTATCACAATTTGTTTCTTAAAAAAAATTGTTACAATAAAAAAAAAACTGTATGAGGATTGGAAAGAAAATTAAAAAGTAAAATTGTTATATTATATTAACCTGTTTCCTTCCTGTCTCTCTGCAAAACTCTCCTCTTTTTAACTATTTTTTTCAAATGGGGAGGGAAATTAAATACAGAAGGAATAGCCCCTTTTTTCAAAACTTTGTTACCATGAACATTGGTAAAATAGTCCTCCTCAACAAAATGTTCTTCACATATCACTGCCCTTTCTCCAGGCTTGTAATTCTCTCTTCTAATGGCTTGTATCCATGCTTTTTTTAAATTACAATCCTTGGGAAAGCTGAAATAATTTAATCATCTTCTGAGTAAGTTCTGGCAAAACAGGTATTTTTTATTTCAAGGTGGATAAGTTGTAAATACATTAGCAAACTTTGCTTACCCATGAAACTTTATTTTCACACCTTTATTTCTTCTCCTCGTACAATTTATAGCTGCACAAGACTCAACCATTGTTGTAATCACTGTTCACAAAACAAAAAGTTACGAAAAACCGTCAAAAACCAACAAAAATACCACAAATCTTCAACTACTAACACAACTTTGTATACATCTCCATACTAAAAAATAATTTTTTGCCGGGGTTAGCTTCATCCTTCTGTCTGCCTCTCTCTCGCACTGCTATGGAATCAATAAACTTGACGAAAGGCTAGTCCATAACCTTTAAAAAGTCGATGGCTGGCCCAGGTAAGATTTCATACCTAACCTTAATAAACCATGTTCATGTGCAGTCATGCATCATTACTACAAATTTTTCTAGTATATGACATTTTTTAAGGGTGGTTCAAGTAACAAATTGGGCCTATTTCACAGATCTATATTCAGTATATGCTGAATACTTGACTACTTTTCCATGTGGATGAAAAAACACAACCTTTATGAATAAATTCACCTAAGCCAGGAAGGAGGAACCAATAGAAGGTGCAACATATCAATCAAGTTGAAGAGTGAAATTGTGTGCAATGGGTTTAACTACTTACCTATATTAGAACAGTGGATAAAAAGCAAGTTTTAAGGTCAGTATAGTGATTTTACTTAAATTAACATTCAAATGAAAAGCATTACAGTTTTCATTATCGTTTTATGTTTAACACAATAATCATCATTATACACTTTAGCAAAAACACTTTGAACCTTATGTTTTTATTTTTGAACGAGGTTTTGGATTCTAGAAACAATTCTTAACATATTTTATGCAACATACTCCATACTAATATTCAATTGTTTTCAAATAAATGTCAAAAACCCAAGGGGTAAATGACCGAGATAATTTGGTGTACACACTTGAGGTATTATGAGGCACTTTCCCATTATTACAAAGCATTGTGAGGTATTACAAGACATTAGAGAGTATTTTGAGGCATTGCCTGTATATTTCAAAATGTAGTGTATTAATATAACAAAATTGAATGAAAAATGAACAGAACAGCATAGGCACATGTAATTATTATGGTAAAATCTTTGTTACATGATATTGAGTTGTAACAATATTCATTACAAATTATTATAATAATTTACCAATTTTGCAACATTTAAACTACATTTTTAAGGTCACATGACTGTTTTCAACAGGTGTCAACTGGCTTTTACAGTGTTGCAGGCTTAAAATTGTATTATTAACGCCACACAACGTGTATTTTAGAATTTCAGCTTTTCAACTGTCTAAATTAAATTTAACAATGGATTAACATTTAACATTTAAATTACATTTTAAAATCACGTGACTGTTTTTGACCGATGTCAGTTGGATTTGACAGTGTTGCAAGCTCTAAAATGGCATAATCAAAGTCATGTGTGATGTGTCTCCTGCAATTTCAGCTTTTACAACTGTCTAAAATGGTCTAAATTTAATTTACCAAATTTTTAAATTTTAAACGTCACGTGACTAATTTTGACAAATGTCAACTGTCCTTTACAGTGTTGCAAGAACATGCAGAATTGCATTTACAACGTCACATAACGTGTATTTTGCAATTTAAGTTTTTACAACTGTCTAAATTTAATTTACCATTTTTTAAAGTTTAATGGTGGGTTTAGACAGAAATTTAACATTAGCAAATTTAGTGTTAAAATTAAATTTAGTATTAGTGCATGAGGTATGGTTTATACAGCATTTAACATTAAGATGTTGCGCATGCGCCTAGATCAAATGTAAAAGGTTATTACCACGTGACCTAACCTATAAACATTGTTTTGTTTTTATTTGAAATATTAATTATTCCGATTTGGTACCTTACATATTTCAAACAAATGTTACAACGGAATCATAAGAAAGCGTGTATATTGTTGGCAACATTATTGTTGCTCTCTTCTTGTCAAGTTTTCACTGAATTGAAGAAAAGTCAGAGTCGAAGAGTCAGAAGATTTAAGGCAAGACCAATTAATAGAAAACAAAGTCGAGATCAGCATGGACATTTTGCATCCCTAGTTAATGATATGCTTAATAATAAAGAGAGGGATTTTGAACAGTATTTTAAATATACATGGATGACACCTGACTTGTTCAACTACCTCCTTGAGATTGTTCAATCGGCCCTACAAAAAGATGTCACAAAAAATCCTTTATTAAATGAGAGTTTATTAAATGATCAGTTAAACTTGCCTCCTGCTAAAAATTTACCAAAGTCACAAATACCTTTGCAACATTTTATGGTTGCTGATCAAGCCTTTCCGTTGCATAGCAGAATAATGAGTCCATATGCAGGTCAGTTTCTTGGTGATAGAAAAAACATATTTAATTATAGACTTTCTCGAGCTAGAAGAACCATAGAAAACACATTTGGAATTCTAGTGCAGAGGTGGAGAATATTAAAAAGTCCTCTCATGACAAATGTTGAAATGTGTGATAAAATTGTCAAAGCTACAGTAGTATTACACAATTTTTTACAAAACAATATGGGTCTTCCTGCAGAACAAAGAAAGTATTGCCCCACTGGTTATACAGATTTCATTGATGAAAATGGCCAGTTGGATTTTGGTTCCTGGAGATCTCTGAAGGCGAACTCTGCAACAAATAGCAAGGAAATTTCTTTGCTATCATAGAAAACTCTTCTCTATTGTAATATATGGTACTCTCTACGTTTCGATTGGCGAAGATCGGCACTCAACGTAGCTATTCGGGTTGTGCAAAATAGAAAGACCAAATGAGGTCTTGCTATGAATTTATCTCTCTTGGAGCTATGAAATTTTGTATTTGTCAATCTTTCTTTTCCGTCGTCTTCTAAAATTCAAATGTTTTGTTTTTTAACCTTTATGCCCGTCAGTGTCAACATTGTGTCAATAATAAGGTTGTGTTGGGGACCAATTGATTGTGTTTGCACCCCCCTTTCATTGTTTTTGAGGTTTTAGTAAAAGTGTTAATGCATCTATTAGTTGTTGTTTTTGAGGTGTAAGCTGTTGATGGGTAAGCTGTGAGGTGTAAGCTGATGATGGAATGGTTGTGTTATGGCTATATGAGTTCCATCAACACATCCTAAAGTCCCATCCTACTACCTTCACAAAATGCATAACAATTGGTAGCATGTTTACAAGGAACTGAGAAATATTAATGGTCTAACAAGAAAATAAGAAACTGACGACAGAACTACAATAAATACAACAACAATAATGGGAACAAAACGGACTATTTTAGAATTCAAACTTTGAAATATATGATTAAATACTGAGAAAGAATCAAAAAACGTATAATTATTCAAAATATTGTCATTGATACTTGTCATTAACCCTGAATACGAGGAAACAAGTAAAAGCCCTAGATTTATTACTAGAAATTAGTCAATGTTTTTAGGACCGATAGCTTCCCGTTTTCTGTTGACGGTGTCAGCCGAATGTGATAGAAAATAACTTAGAGAGTACCAACAGTTAATAGAAAGAAATTTTCTTTCTTGTCTATTTCTATTTCCTACATCGTTACGGAGTTCGCCTCCTGATGATTTAGGAACAGGCCTAACATCTATTGCACTTAGTAGAACCAGTAACTGCAAACGAACCTATCAAGAAACAAGAGATGTGTTGGCAGATTATTTTGTTTCAGATGTTGGAAGTGTTTCATGGCAAATGGAAAACGTGTTACAAGGTTCAATTCCTGTTTAAAATTGAATTTATTATGAAAATAAATAAACTTAAACTGTCAGTTGTCTATCAAAATTTTTTGATCAATAAATACATCTACTTTTCACAGTTTCACACATCACTCTCTGCCCAGAGCTTCATAATTTTCTTCCTCATAATCAGTTGTTGTTGGGGTTCCAGTTCTTCTAACATCAGAGCTATGGTAAGCCCAAACGAATAATTAGTATTTTCCAACTCTTTTGGAACTTCCCTGGTAGGCTGAACATCAACGAGCTGGTTTAGTTTTTCGAAAGCATTGTCAATGCTTTTGCTAAGCATTGCAGTAGGTTGTGCTGTACAATCTTTTTTTTTCAATTTTAATTTTTGTGGTATATCTTGGTTCAGTTCTTGCAGTTTTCGTTTCATGGTCAATGTACTGCATGAGATATTTTTTTTTGTAGAATTGTTTTCAATTTGTTCATTGTCGCTTAAGAATATAGGGTCTTGTGCTTGCTTTGGTGACTCTGGCAACAAGATTTCCTGGAATGTATCCCAATGTGCCGAACAACTACTGCTTTCTGCAGGTGATGTTAAAGAGCTGCTGGCAAAAGCTTTAGTCTTAATGTTTTCCTCAGTCCTGTAAAAATTCAAAGAAAATGAGTAAATAGTAGTTTTGTCACAGTATTGTTTTTAACTTACTTCCTCATGGATCACGTGCAAGCGTTGCGCCAATTTTTCCGAATAGCTATCACAAGAGGCTGGGGGTTCTTCCGGTCGTCCAAAAAGAAGATCCATTGGCAAACGAAGCTCCCTTCCAAAGACAACACTAGCTGGTGTTTTGCCAGTGGAATCATGTACTGCCGATCGATAAGCCATCAGGAACAACGGAATGTGCTGATCCCAATCTGTCTGATTGTTATCGACGACTGTCCTTAGGTAGTTGCCTAGTGTCCGGTTGAAACGTTCCACCATTCCGTCTGACTGTGGGTGTAATGGAGTAGTTCTGGTTTTCTTAATTCCCAATCGGTCACACACTTCCGTGAATACTGCCGATTCGAAATTACGCCCTTGATCCGAATGCAGCTCCCTCGGTACTCCAAATCTGCAGAAGAAGTTGTCAACCAGAACTTCTGCTACAGTAGCGGCTTCCTGGTTTGGTATTGCGTACACTTCTGGCCATTTACTGAAGTAGTCCATTGCGACCAAGACATAGCGATTTCCGGAATTAGTTT
The DNA here is from genome assembly GCF_016097725.1 of Ips typographus. Lineage (NCBI taxonomy): Eukaryota > Metazoa > Arthropoda > Insecta > Coleoptera > Curculionidae > Ips > Ips typographus. The sequence goes on from NC_138428.1 coordinate 8,798,222, forward strand.
TGGGAAAAGGTCTAGCTACATCAACGGCAATCCTCTCAAACGGAGCTCCGACATTATACTGCTTCATACATCCTCGGCTCCGAGTTTTGGGACCCTTGCTACTGAAACAGTCTGCGCAACGCCGACACCAATCTTCTACATCTGAACGGCTTTGTAGCCAATAGAACCTTTCCCTAACTTTATTTAACGTTTTGTTGATGCCAAAGTGCCCTCCACCAATTCCACTATGGGCTTCTTTCAGTACGTCACTAACTCGGTTTCTTGGCAGAACTACCTGTAGTCGTTCTTCTTTCCCATCCGGACTTTCCCATTTTCTTTTTAGTAAATCTCCATCAATAATAAGGGACTCCCATAATACCCAATATCCCTTTAATGTTGGAGACTTAGCGGAAATCTCCTCCCAATTTGGTCTTTCTCCACGCTCTTTCCAGTTAATTATCTGTCCTAAATCGGGGTCTTCTCGTTGATCGGCAGCCAAGTTTTCCCGATCCCATGCGATGTCATTTTTCAGAGCGATCCTTCGACAAGGCTTTCCAAATTCAGCTATCTCCAGGCGTTTACAGTGATTGCAACCTTGCACACAAGGTCTTCGTGACACTGCGTCCGCGTTTCCGTGCAAACGTCCCTTTCTGTGTTCAATCTGGAAGTCATATTCTTGAAGTCTTTGCAACCATCGAGCTATTTGTCCTTCTGGATTTTTGAATTGAAATAGCCATGTCCTTAGTCTTGATCGTTGTCCGTACAGGTATTTGTGAAACTGCTCGACTGTTTTCACTACGGCTAACAGCTCCTTCCTGGTTACGCAGTAATTTCTCTCTGGCTTTGATAGTGATTTGCTGAAATAGCCGATCACTCGTTCTTCACCATCTTGGATTTGAGATAAAACTCCGCCTAAACCAATATTACTAGCATCTGCGTCCACAATAAACTCTTCCCCAGGTCGTGGAAAAGCCAAAACTGGTGGAGAACAAAGGGTTACTTTCAGTTCTTCCATGGTTTCCTGACATGTTGTAGTCCATTCGAAGGGCTGGTTATTCTCCGTCAATTTGTGTAGGGGTCTGGCTATATCAGCAAATCCACGAACAAACCTTCTGTAATAGGAACACAATCCCAGAAAACTTCTTAATTCATGCTTGTCTTTCGGAACAGGAATTTTTTACAGCTTCAGTTTTTTTCGGGTCGGTTTTTACTCCTTTTGACGATATAACGTGTCCCAAGTATTCGACTTCTTCTTGGAAAAAGCTGCACTTCTTCGGATTTAATTTCAAGTATGCCCCTCTGAACTTCTTGAAGATTTCTTCAACGTTTTGCAGGTGTTCTTCAAATGTTTTGCCCATAATAATGATGTCGTCTAAATAAACAAGACAGGTTTTCCAAGTCAATCCTCGTAGAACAGTTTCCATTAATCTTTCGAAGGTTGCCGGAGCATTGCGAAGTCCAAAAGGCATGACGTTAAAATGCCACAAGCCATTTCCAGTTGAGAAGGCAGTTTTCTCTTTGTCCCGTTGATCCATCTCCACTTGCCAGTATCCACTTTTTAGATCCAAGGTGGAAAACCACTTTGCGTTAGCCAGAGTGTCTATGGTGTCATCTATTCTGGGCAAGGGATAACTGTCTTTTTTAGTAACTTCATTTAGTCTTCTATAGTCCACGCAGAATCTTGTCGACCCATCTTTCTTAGTAACAAGTACCACAGGAGAACTCCAAGGGCTGGTGGATGGCTCAATGACGCTGCGATCCGCCATGTCCTGTATAAGATTTTCCACTTCTGCTTGCTTAGCCAATGGGAGTCGTCTGGGTCTTTGCTTAATGGGCAAATAATCCCCTGTTTCAATTTTATGCCTCACTAAATGAGTTCTTCCCAAATCCGTTTCATTTAAGGCGAACACGTCCTTGTAGTCGTGAAGCAAACGGCCAAAAGTCTGTTTTTCTTGATCAGTCAAAATTGAGCTCGTCTTTTTCATTAAGTGCACCAAACACTCAGGAAGGTCACTGTCGGGGTTTGGTTTTGTTTCGTGCGACTCCTTAGTCACCATAAGTACTGGTTCGGATTTGGCTATTATATCGCCTTTTTTTAATCTTTGACCACATTCTTTCAAATTGGCGACTTTTACGTATGCTTGGCCGTTTTTCTGCTGGACTAGGGTGCGGGCTACAAGAACTCCCTTCTTCACAGCATCATCTTCGTCTTCATAACTCGGTTCTATCAGCTGAAGTTTGCTCAATTCCGTTTTCCTATCCAAATTAACTTTAACGATGGTCTCTGATCTTGCAGGTAAGTTGACATCTTCTTCCAACGTGACTTTCCTCACACGCATATCTTGTTCGGGTGTCATCATAACAATCTCGTCTTGTCCAGTCTTGATCAGTCTATTCTCCAAATCCAGCTGGAACTTGTGTTGCTCCATAAGAAATAAGCCCATTAAGACGTCATCAGTTATGTTGGCCACAAAAACGGTATGGTTGAAGACATTCCGCCCAAGCTTCACTTCAGCTTCATGGATTCCCAGAACAGGCATTGACTCACCAGCGGCAGTTTCCAATATAAACTTTGTACCAGTGTCGCTAATCCTGCAGTGTTTCACTATGTCCGGCCTTACGATAGTATGACAAGAACCGGTATCAACAACCATTTGGCAATCCCGGCCGCAAATCTTACCGGTCACTATTAAGCTGGTGTTTTCGTGCTGAAGACGGGCTACTTTAATTATGGTTGGTGGGGCTTGACAGTGTTGCGTAGCCAGCTTTTGCCCCGGAAAACTGGCTACTCTTCGTTTTCCTGGTTCTGCATTCTTTTAGGTTTGCGGCACTGCGATTGAATGTGCCCCTTTTCTCCACAGTTCCAGCATTCCAATGACCGAGTAAACGTGGTGGTTTGAGCGTTTCGGTTGTTCTGACTTCTTCTATTTAACGCTCCCATTAGTTCTTTTCGAAATGTATACAGCTGACGATTCAAGTCTGACTGAGTGATTGTGTGATCTGAATTGGAATATCGGTTTCTCGGTTCCGGTGTAAGGCTTCTGACTTGACGCACTCGAGTATGTCCTCGTGATACTTGCTTGACCGCCTCAAACTCCAAAGCGTAGGCAAGAGCATCATGCAATGTTTGGCATCTCGCTAATCGTATTGCTTGCTCTGTGTCACAATCTTTAAGACCTCGTACAAACCCGTACTGCCATTCGCTCTCTAATGTCGTGAGAGGCCGTTGGATAAGCCAGACAAACTAATCGAGCAATGTCGGCTTCATACTGATGAAGTGTTTCCGTGCTTCTTTGGGTCCTACTAGACAACTGAGCTTCGTATACTTGCTCTAGGTGCTTATTTCCAAATCTCATCTCTAAATGTTGGATTAAGTCGTCGTAGTTTTTGTACTGGCTCTCGTCCAAAGTCTGCAAAACCTCCCGTGCTTCTTCTCGAAGTGACAAAACCAAGGCAGTGGCTTTGTCACTTGATGTCCAATTGTTGGCCTCTGCGGCAGCCTCAAACTGTTTTTTGTAAACCTGCCATGAGGTCTTACCGTCGAAAACTGGTGGCTTAATATTTGAGCAGACACTAGAACTGGCGACTACGGTTGGCTTTGAAGACTTTTCCTGTAGTTTGTCAAATTCCTCTCGCAAGGTCTGAACGGTCTCCTCCATACCGCTTATCCTCTCATTTACCTTTTCTTCCGAAATTTCCATCGTGTTGTCCATTTCTCCTTTTATTTCATTTATTACTCGGTCTAATTTTTCATCTTGTTGTTGAAACTGGTCTTTAATTTGGTCTTGGCTTGCTTTCATTTCTTCGAACTTTTGGTCTTGGCTCGCTTTCATTTCTTCGAACTTTTGGTCTTGGCTTGCTTTCATTGCTTGAATCATCTCCATAAGTTGTTTCATTCCTTCATCCATTTTGGCGCTTTGTTGTCGTGTACTCACAGGCATTCAACACACCTTCTGCTTTTGTCGGTTTATTCTGTCTTCCTCTGGATCTCTTCTTCGATTCTCCAATCCCACTTCTGACACCAAATGTACCGTCGTACTCCTTAATGACACACTTCTTGTACAACACTGTATATTGTTTACAAACAATAAACTGACAATGACTTTTAACCTCGTTATCTGACAACTTCAACTTCACTACAACCATCAACTCAACAACTAACTACCCAGGCCTGGTTCAGCTGCTTATATAGGCTTCCATGGTTTCTAGAAAGTTCCCAAATATTCATGAAATTGACTTTCTCTCTCACACTCATTAAGCTATAACATAAATCTCTCTCTATATAAGCAACGGAGCCAGGATTTTCTAGAACACAGACAAAAGAATGTAGAACGTAAACAAAGCAACGTAACATACAGGGGTAACAACAAATAACTAAAGAAATCCTAACTAATAATGAAAAGTTCGCTTCGCAACAGTATAAATACTTTGTCAGAAGGAAAGTAATACCTCCACTCAGTGGAGGTGGCTTCACTTGTTCAATGTAAAGAATAACCCATTGGTTTTAAGTTCATACTGTGCAGCCGAGCATCCACTGTGACGTCACGCGACGTGTCGCTTTGAGGAAACAGGTTTTGCTGATAGGGCCGCCCTCTTGAATCTGTTGTGTTGTCAAGTAAAATTCCCACTAATCCCACTTGTCACTTGTTATGTCAAAAATCTACCTAGAACATGCTGCTAAATTATATTTTTATGACAAAATCCAATAATTTAATTAATGAAAATTATACACTAAACCAAGTAAATGTATGTTTTTTTATAGACATAATGGATACAACAGCTGCTGGGCCCAGGTAAGATTACAATGACAATTTCAAACCTAACCTATGTAATAAACCATGCTGATGCATCATTACTACACATTTTTTAAGGGTGGTTCTAGTAACTAATTAGGCTAGTCTTACAGATCTGCAACTGGTTTATACTGCATACATCACTACTTTTCCATGTGGATGAAAAAGCACAACTTTTATGAAGAAAGTGACTACGTTTCCCAGGGACTGCAATCAAGTCAAGTTGGAGAAGAATAAAATCCTGTGCAATATTTGAAACTATCTACATTACAGTGGATTAAAAAGCAAGTTTTAAGGTGAGTTAATTGATTTTAAATTATTAATTATAACATGAAAGTAGCATTAAAATAAAAAGCAATGCAGTTTTCATTATGGTTTTATCTTTAACACAATAATCATCATTGTACTCTTTGTAGACGGCATTGTTCAACTTTAAGTTAATATGTATTATATGTAGTATATGAGGCAGGGTTTACCCAAGTTTTTAGTTGTAGTATTAATAAATTTACTTATTCTCCATATCAACCCAGCGGTAGAATGTTGAGGTAATTTCCATTACTACGAAGCATTGTGAGGTATTACAAGACATTACAAGGCATTTTGAGATATTTATAAGGCATTGTCTGTATATTTCAAAATTTAGTTTATTAATATTGACTGAAAATTGAACATAACAGCATAGGCACAAGTAATTATTATGGTAAAATCTTTGTTACATGATATTGAGTTGAAACAATATTCATCACAAATTATTATAAAAATTTACCAATTTTTCAACATTTAAGGTCACAGGACTGTTTTTAACGTGTCAACTGGTTTTTACAGTGTTGCAGGCTCAAAATTGTATTATTAACGTCGCACAACGTGAATTTTACAATTTCAGCTTTTACAAATGTCTAAATTTAATTTACCAAATGATCAACATTTAAATTACATTTTAAAGTCATGTGACTGTTTTTGATAGGTGTCAGTTGGCTTGGACAGTGTTGCAAGCTCTAAAATGACATAATCAAAGTCACATGATGTGTCTCTTGCTTTTACAACTGTCTAAAATAGTCTAAATGTAATTTGCCAAAGTTTTTAATTTTAAACCACATTTTAAGGTCACGTGACTAATTTTGACAGATGTCAACTGACCTTTACAGTGTTGCAAGAACATGCAGAATTGCATTTTCAACGTCACGTAACGTGCATTTTGCAATTTAAGTTTTAACAACTGTTTAAATTTAATTTACCATTTTTCAAAGTTTAAACTGCGTTTTGAACTTCACGTGACTGTTTTTGACAATGTCAACTGGCCTTTACACATGACCTAGTTCTTACAATTTTATTACTGTCTAAATTTATATTACAAATTTTTCAACTGTTTCTTTTAAATGATAATTGTCTTTATTTGACACGTGCTAACTTGGTTACCTGGACAGTTAGAAGATTCGTGCAAACGTCAAAATATAACCCGTAATTTCAGACAACCGTACAAAAAATATTTTTTGTTGGTCAGAGTTTGGAAAAATAGTCTCCTGACCTTAGAAATTTTTTACGTAAATCGGCCATGAAGAATCGCTGAAAAATATTTTCAATTTCTAAAAATGACCACCAGAGGCCGTAACTGCCAGCTTAATTTTTTAAATTGAATTTTCTATAAATTTTGCACCATAAACTAGAATTTTCTTTCCACATTTTTAAAGCGAACCAATTTATCTATCATTTTCGTAAAACAGAAATTTCTGTTATTTCAAAAACAAAGATGGCGTGGGGTGTTCAATTGTTTTTGCAATAACCTGCTTTAACTTCTTAACGGTTTGACCAATTTCAACAAATTTGGTAAGTAAGATGGTCAATAAGAATCAACCAAAATATAGTTGATTTAGTTGAATATTTCTCCGCCATGGGGCTAGTTTTGACACCATGATTCAAATTCCAAAAAAAAATAAAAAAAACAAATGGAATGGTGACTTTTTCATTATGAAAAAGTAACCAAATAACATCCAAATAGGCCAGTAAAAACCGTTTTTCAAATTCTCGTTCCTAACCTGAAATATTGAGAAAATGAGATTAGAGGATCTTTGAAGGCCAAGGATCGCGTGGTAAAATTCATAAAACTATTAAAAATTTAGCTACATAATGAATAAAATGTTATGGAAGCAATTGTGAGTCTAAATAGAATTAATTTAGGCATTATTTAAAAAATACCACATATCGTCAGAACATTCATCTTGCTCCAAAGGTACTATTATTATTTTTTTAAAACTTTAAGACCATGTACCTCCATAACGAAACATTTTTGGATCATGGTTTATATAGAAAACTAGGTTTTGTTTTGACGTTTAATCAAACCCTAAAATACAGGGTGTTTCACGATAAATGCGTCATATTTTATGGTTTGATTAAAAGTAAAAAATTACCCTAGTTTGCTAAATAAACCATGGGGCAAAGATGTTCTGTTATGGAGATACAGGGTGTTATAGTTGGGCTCTATTTATTCAAACCGGTCTCAGATATTTGTATTAAACTTTGTAGGTCAACTGTCCATGATAAGGCACATTTTGCAATAAAAAACATATTTTTTTAATTTTCGCAAAAAAATATGTACACTACTCTTTTTTCCATTAAACACAAATCAATTTTGAATTACCCATTCAATTTAGAACAGAAAAGCTATCTAGTAACTTTTTGGTACACCTTTCTTTTATCCAATAAAAAATTGAAAATCATAAAAATGTACCCATAAAATCAATACTAAATCGTCGACTGTTTATTAATCAATATCTAAATTTTTATTAATTTAGTTTTTTTCAAAAATTTTTTATTCGATAGGAACAAGCAGTATCTTCCTAGTTTTTTATTAAAAAACTGGATAAATTAAAATTTTAAAATTGGATAGAAACGAAATTCGAAGATTTAGTATTAATTTTAATGGTACTTTTGCAGGATTTTTTATTCGAAAACGAGATGCGTACCAAAAAGTTTCTAGATGCCTTTTCTGTGATAAATTGAATAAGGAATTCAGAACTGATTTGCATTTTATGGAAAAACAGTGGCGTACATATTTTTTTTTGCAAAAATGGTCAATAACTTGTTTGATTAGACGCCACTAGCAAAAATAAAAAATATATTTTTTAATGGCAAAACGAACTTTATCGTTGACACCTAAAAAGTTTTTCGAAAATATCTCTTCTCTTTTTGTTTTGATGAAATAAATAAATTTAGATTTTTTTACCCAAACTTTAACACCCTGTATCTACATAACGAAACATCTTTGAACCATGGTTTATATAGCAAATTATAGTTATTTTTTGACGTTCAATCAAACACTAAAATATAACGCATTTATCGTGAAACATCCTGTATAACGCATTTATTATGAAACACCGTGTTGACTGATTCAGCTTAAGTAATTTCGACTTTTTTAATTGGAAGAGCCTGTGTATTACTTATTTTTCTGATAGCTTTTGCAATTCAACTTTTGTGAAGTATGTCATATACCTACCTAATTTAAATGTCTGCGATTTATTTATATTTTTTAACTTTTACCTGCATTTTGTTATCTTAACTAAACTATAATCTGAAAATTGTCTTTAACAATTCAATTGAACAATAAACATTTTAAATTGTTGTGGTTAATGACATACAAAATTAAAACATTTGTTTTTTTATACATTATACAGGGTTATTCACGTTATTCGACACGGAAAATTGTGACTAAAGTATTCACTTTCAACAAACTTTTAATTCTGGGATGGATGTAGACCTATTGGAGGTATCTTTTAAAAATATTTTCAAGATTTAGCGGTTGTCCCAAATGCAGAAAAAGTATCAAAGTTATATTTTTTCAAAGGGAATACTTAGTATTTTATTTGATTTTCAGAATGTACGTTGAAAATAAAAGGTAATGACATTGAGGTTTGGTACGTCTAAACTTTACAGTTTCTCAGATATTCGTTATTTTGTAAAAATTTAGAACAAGGTTTATTAGTTAATCACTCAACCTATGTTTGATATCAATCAAAATTGGCTTGGGAACTGCTAAATGATCAAGTTTTAGGATCTCTAACTTGAGCCCTTTCGTCGTAAAACACGAACAAAAATGCAAAAATTTTAACTTTTTACCTGCACTGTATAAGCGGTTGTCGAGCAACCGTACCAGCAACAATGACCTGTTTACCCGTTGCCCGACAACCGCCTATACAGTGGAGGTCAAAAGTTTAAATTTTCTCATTTTTGTTCGTGTTTTACGACGAAAGGGCTCAAGCTAGAGATCCGAAAAAAATACACAAAACTAGTCCGTGATAGGTACTACAACTTTCATTATTACGATTTTTCAATCAAATCAACCGTACAGGCGCAAAAAAATCAAAACCGTTTTTTAATCTCCTATGTCCGGGGTGCTCTTGGACACCTGGTATTACCTTTAAAATTTTACATTTATTGTAAATTAATTTTGCAATGCGGAAAAGTAACTTTACCGCATCCGGTGCGGAAAAGTACCTACTCTTTCCCGCACTCAAATAAGTGTGTAAAAGTGCATTTACCGCACCTGAGTAGGAAAGGTTTTTTCATTATTCTTACTAGTCTGAATCTATTTTTTGGTTGATTTGTTTGAAAAAATGTACCTTTTCCGTGAGGACGCTGGAAAGTGCGCATTTCCCGTGCGCTGTTTTTAACTGGTGGGTTTTCTCGTGCGCTAGCAAATACGTGTTTTGCATAAAATCAATTTTTTTAAAGTCAGTAAATTTCTGATATTATACGTTAAGTTACGTATACGAAAACATGCGAACAGATGTGTATGGTAAATACCTTCTTCGCAACTTTGCGTATAATTTTCATACGTTTCTAAACTTGTTTATGGTCAGAAATAGACCACCTGTGTGCTAGATTACCATTCAATCTATAATGAATTTTTATACTGATTTTATGCTACAATACAAAATCAAGCTTCAGCTAACATTGGTTAAAACTTAAAACACATTGACATTTCTTATATTCTCGTGGTAATATATTTTTTTTGTTTCAGATATTCTCCCGGCGAAGCGAGAAGCAAAAAAAAGTCATCCAGGTCAATCGTGGATTTTTTTAATTTTAATAATAAACTAATGATTGGGGCGCGGGTGGTGTGTAGTTTTATTTGCGATTTCGATTTGCTGTTATGCCATTTGCAGCATTGTTTTATCCACAATATCTGGCCGAATAATTTTCATTTAATTTCCAACTAAATGCTAAAAGTATTAGAAATATTGTCATTCCTTTAAATGTCAATCTACGCATGGCGAACTGAGTAACTGTGCAGAAGTTGACATTGGGAGTGAACAACGACCAGCAATCAGTCATTAATATATATCTAACGTACAATTTATTTTCCAACTGATTAACATCCTACAGCAAATTTAATCTTTTGTGTCTGCTCAGCTCCTATTTATATCAAAGAATCAATGCTAATCACGTGTGTTCTCTAAGAACTATACAAAATGCCCAAACGGCATTTGGACGTCGAGCCAACGTTCGATTAACCGACGCATCGTCAGGTACCGACGTTGGGGCGACGGCATTTCTACTCGTATTTGCACTATTTTGGGGAATACAATATTGAGCCGATTGGACGTCGGGTCACGACTAATACGGTATATTAACCCTTTCAGTCATGACCCTTCTAAAAACATTTTGAAAAAATTTGGCGTTTTGAGGGAAAAATATTCATTTTTTTATGATTTTTTGTGAATTAGCCTAATTAGTTTCCTACGGCCGTGACGTCATGCCGTCGACGAAGGACAATATGTCTAATAGCGTTTTCGGCTTACGGCTTTTAAGCGGGATTCATAGTCCGATTTCAGTAAGAAATAAGCAATAACAGTAAGAGATAAGCAATCAAGTTAGAAGTAAGAAACCGGTTGACATTCATAGTACGGTAGAAATACATTTTAAATTTAATTTATCATAACCTAGTTATATGATTTATATTTTGAAAAGTGGTGCATACTGTCTTACAAAACACGGTGGTTTACTTAACAATACAAAAATCCAACAAGCCTGCAATGGATAATGAAGAGGATACAGTTATTATTGCTGGTGCAGGAATACTTTTGTGCTATTTGATTTTATTAAAACAGAGTGGTCGAAAAAAACGGGCATTTAAGACAAGATTGATAAATCGACAAAGAAAAACAAAAGGATTTTACAAAACTTACTTTCTGCCCATGAAATCAAATGATGCTAAACAATTTTTCAAATATACTAGATTATCTGTGGAATTTTTCAACAAATTACTGCTAATGGTCACACCATTCCTAAAAAAAAGTCGTTGCCAGATGGTATAGGTCCCGAGGAAAGATTGGCTATGACCCTGCAGTAAGTCAAGTTTTTTATTTTCCGTATAGACCTTTAAAAATACATGTAATTTTGTTCTTAGTTACTTCTCCCAGGGCTCTACAATGCAAACAATAGCGTGGGCTTATCATGTCGGACACTCAACTGTACACTATGCAGTTAAAGAAACTGCCATTGCAATTTGGGAGGCATTATCCAAGTCTTATTTAAAGCCACCCTCATCTGAAAAGGAATGGCTTAAGATATTTAGTGCCTTTGATGAACTCTGGAATTTTCCTCATTGTATTGGTGCCTTAGACGGCAAACATATAAATATTCAAGCCCCACCTAGAAGTGGCAACCTTTTCTTCAACTACAAAAAGACCTTCAGTATTATATTAATGGCAAGCTGTGATGCTACATACAATTTCACCTTGGTGGATCTAGGTGCTTATGGAAGTGAAAGTGATGGAGGAGTATTTGCTAAATCAGTATTTGGTAGAATGTTAGATGGTAATCAAATGGCTGTTCCAAAACCCAGACCTTTACCTAATAGTGCACTAATACACCCTTTTACTTTCGTTGCCGATGAAGCATTCCCTCTTAAAAGTTATATTTTAAGACCATACCCAGGCCAAGGACCAAAATCAGGGTTAAAATTATGATCACAGTTTAAAGAATACATATGTATTCTTTATTATATTAGTATTATTACAATAGGCTCGTGTTCAGTAGTAGTAAGCATGAGATATGCGATATCTGAGGACGTGGCAACTGCGCAAGACAGTCTCTACGCATTACCGAGACAAGCCACACGGCGCATTTTTCGTTCTTAAATAAATCAGTTAAAAACCAGTTCAGGGGTGTTTTTAACCACCAATTCTTCACCTAAAATCATTATACCACAAATATCTACATGGTCCTTCGAGCCGGATATCTATAACGGTTGAAGAATCTAGTGAAATCACAAAAATCAAAGTAAAAATTCGATGTACGACGGCCATTGACGAACATCGGATCCAGCTAGCAACACAGAAGGTCGGCGACGGCGACGCGACGTGACGAAGTTACAATCGTCCAACTGAACTAAAATCACAAACACAGCACCGCACATAAGCAGAAACGGCAACGACGATCAGCCAGACGTATGGTTCGACAACACCGTTGAAACTACGCAGGAAAATATTCCGTCTTGGATGCAATCGCCGAGTTCACAAACTAAATAGCGAAGCAGGGCCGATTCACACGGAATTCAAGGTTAGGTTATTCGCTATTGAGGGTAAGTGTGGCCGTATAATTGTGAATAGCTTACTATTTTATACACATTCTCATTTTATCACACAAATCAAATTAAGAAATACCTTTATTTTTATCTTAATTGTTAATTTCTCAAATAAATCATGGAACGCACTGTAGATGAAGAGTTAAACAAATTAAAATCTCTTCGCCGTATAAACATCGCTCAAATTAATCGTTTTGAAACTTTTTTAAATAATATTTCAAGTACAGATAACAAAATCGAAGAAATCAAGATTCGACTGCAAAAGCTAGACGATGAGTGGTATGCCTTTCAGAAAATTCAGTGCGAAATTGAATTAAATTCAGTTGATAATTTAGATAGCGAACTTGAAGAGAGACAGTTATTTGAAGACAAATATTTCAGTTTAACTTCTTTAGCACGTACTTTAATAGAAGATTTTCAAGCGGGAACAAAAGTAGAACAGAAAGTTGAAATTAGTCATGACAATGTAAATGTAAAACTTCCTCTTATAAATTTACCTAACTTCTTTGGTACTTATGAAGGGTGGTTACCATTTCGAGAAGGGTTTACTGCTTTGGTACTCAGAAATGAATCGCTAAATAACGTACAAAAATTCTATTATTTGCTTTCATGTTTAAAGGGCGATTCCATGCAAGTAATTCAATCTTTAGAAGTAACAGATAATAACTTTCCTGTAGCTTGGAAATTGTTACAAGAACGTTATGAAAATCACAGAGTAATTGTTCACTCGCATGTAAAAGGAATTTTTGAACTTCCAACTATGACTAAAGAAAATCACAGTGTTTTAAGAAAAATCATTGATACATTTCAAAAGCACTTTCGATCGCTTCAATCTTTGGGGCAACCGGTCGAACAGTGGGATACACTTTTGATTTATATTATAAATAATAAATTAGATTTTCATTCTAGAAAAGAATGGGAAAGTTCAATTAAAACAAATGAGGTTCCAAATTTATCAACCTTTATCGATTTTCTAAAAAATAAAGCTCAATTACTAGAGACATTAAACACAAAAGAACATAAAAATATATCAATTTCACACGAAAAACCTATAAAATGTAATCACGTTACCACCACTGAAAACAATCACACACATGTACACTCGGATCGATCCAGCATAAAATGTAATTATTGCAAAGATTTACATTTTACTTTCAAATGCGAAAAATTGTTGAGCATTGATCCAAAGCATCGTTATGCTGAGTTAAAGAAACACAAAATTTGTAGTAACTGCTTGAGATTGGGGCATTATGTGGATTCTTGCAGAAGCGAACGAACATGTTTAAAATGCAAGAAAAAACACAATACTATTTTACATGTAGAGAATTGGATCTCGCCCGGAAACCAATTGCCCAAAGATCAAGAAGCTTTGAATCAAAATGCTAACACAATCACACATGAAGAAAACACAACAAATTATCATGAAAATGCATCACTACATTCAAATACGCAAAACACACAAATTTTGCTGTCTACAAAACAAATGTATCTAAAGGATGTAACAGGCCAATTAATAAAATGTAGAGGTCTTTTAGATTCTGGATCTCAGTCTAACTTTATCACCGAAAGGTTATTTAAAAAATTAAATCTAAACTCTACAAAAATAAATTTGCCAGTTGCGGGTATAAATCACTCAATCACCAGTATTACTCACAGAGCCTTGGTACAACTTTCATCTCTCGATTTAACCTATTCAGTTGATCTTCCTTTTCTTGTGATTCCAAATATAACTGGAAATATTCCTCAAAGTCCTTTTGATCCACGGATTCTAAAACTTCCTACCGATGTGGTTATATCTGATGAAAGCTATTACAAACCAGGTGAAATCGACGTATTACTAGGTAATCAAATATTTTTCTCACTTCTCAAAGCTGAACGTCTTGAAATTGGAGACAATTTGCCCATTATTTTACAAAACACCAAATTAGGTTGGATCATAGCTGGTCCTCTTAGTCCTACTTACTATTGGGGTCCAACTTGTTCTGTCGCAACACTAATGAACAAAGATCTTATAAAAGATCAGCTAGAGAAATTTTGGCATATCGAAAACGTTTCGACAGATCACACTAAATTCTCAAATGAGGAATTAGAATGCGAAGTAGATTTTCGGGAGCACTTTTATAGAAACGAAGAAGGACGATGCGTTGTTAAAATGCCATTAAAGTCCAATTACACTCAACTAGGAGAGTCTTTCTCAATTGCCCTCAAACGATTTAACTTAGTAGAATCAAAATTATCAAAAAACCCAAAATTACATCAACAATACAGCGATTTTCTTCAAGAATACGAGAACTTAGGCCATATGACCCCGATAACTTCTCAATCCTTTAAAACAAAAGAAATTTGTAATTACTTACCTCACCACGCTGTCGTCAGAGAATCTAGTTCTACTACTAAGCTTCGTGTTGTATTTGACGCTTCGTCAAAGACATCGTCAGGACTATCCCTGAATGATGTTTTAAAGGTTGGACCGTCGATTCAAGACGATCTGTTTAGCATTATAATTCGAATGCGCACTTATAATGTAGTTTTGACGGCTGACATCACAAAAATGTACAGACAAATTTTAATCGATGAATCACAAAGAAACTTGCAAAGAATAATTTGGAGAAAGAACCCTCAAGACAACTTGACAGTCTCTACGCATTACCGAGACAAGCCACACGGCGCATTTTTCGTTATAAAAAAAAACTTAAATAAATCAGTTAAAAACCAGTTCAGGGGTGTTTTTAACCACCAATTCTTCACCTAAAATCATTATACCACAAATATCTACAGCTCGTATTCAAGTTTATTATATTACCATCTTCAAAATTTCATACAAATGTTTAACCTACTTTTAAGTTACAATTTTTGTTACTTTTTGTTTAGTTTTTTTTTAGGTTTATGTTGTGATAATAAATTAAACACTTTACATGCTGTATTAAATGGTTTTATTCATCTGGTTCTACTAAGATTTGCATAATTTTTAGTTTTTTGGCATTTTGCTGCTTAATCGTCATATCAGCTAAAGCTAGACCCACATATTGTCCAAAGGCAGTGTTTTTATCTGTGGCAGCTTTTTTCCGTTTAACATAGTCTGCTAATATATTTAATGTTTCTTGAATTGGTTCTGTTTCATTTTTTCTTTTTCTATTAATTTTATTAATTGTGGGTGTTTCAAAATTTTTGTCAGAAACTGTTTCAACTTGTTCTTCATTATAATTTTGATGATTATTTCGTGATTCTTCCTCAGCAACTTCTATGGTGTAGAATTCTTCTTCTTCTTCTTCAGTGACATTACTTGTAATAATTTGAGAACATGTGTTCCATATTTTGTGTGTTTCCGAAGAGTTTAAGGGAACGTTTGTGGTAACACTTGTTGCAGAGGAACAGCTGCTTGATGGTCTGGTATTGTCCATCACATTTGACACCCTTCTGAAAAAATATAATTACTTTTAATATAAATTTTAGGACAGGCATACAGAGTACTCATACTTTCTAGTCTGAATATGTTTTTCCAAAAATTTCATATGGCTTTTTCAGAGGCCAAATAGTTTCTTCTGGGGCCTGACTTCCAGATGGAATATTTTTTAGAGCTCTCCGTTCTTTGGTAAACCGGTCCCGGAGCAATCTCCACATTCTCTGCACTTCTTCCACTAAAAATAAAATATGTTTTAGAAGTGAAATATGGGAGTTTGATAAAATACTAGGTAGCTTGGCAAATGCAGCATAAAGAACTATAAGTTCAGTGGTTGGTCGACCACAAACAGACATAAAAATGTATGGAAAAGATAAATGCCTGCATTCTTAAATAAGTTTAAAACTGCTTTTGACAAACTGTACTACATGTACACTATGCAAGTTTTAGGACATATTAAAAACATGGTACATACTTGGTAAGGACATTGCCAAAATAGCATGCCAGGCCATTAATTTTTTGTTATTGTTCTTATAATCACTGCTACTTTTGTCATACAAAAAGAGGTAATGCTGAATAATGTCTATCAAAATACGTTGAAATAGAAAAAAATCAGTCAATTGATGATAGCATCCAACCAGAGATTTTAATTAGTGCTAATAAAGAAGAATTATTAAAAAATATCTCTAGTAATCCTACAATAAAAGTTAATAAAAGGAAATCTTCCACAAATGAAAAAGAAATGATTAAATTCTTGAAGGAGCTACATGATGAAAAGGAACAAAATAAAGAAAGAAGACCTCAAGAGAAGTTAAAGCTTATTAAAGAACTTTTTGGGTCTGAGAAAAAGGACTAAGTACTAAGCTGACTTTTCAAAAGACATTTGAATGTATTACCTGTTTTTTTAACATTTCTAGTCCTGCATTTTTTTAAGACTGTAGTATGTAGAGTTTAATTTTTTATAAGAATATTTGTTTATGTTTGGTTTTGTAGTTTTTACGTTTTGAGTTTATAAAATTTTATTTTTGATATATTTTTAATACTCACCTGTTTTATAATAAAAAGTAAAATAATCATAGTTTTTGTTTTTAAAAGGAATAAAAAATGAAACCCGTTAAATATAATTCTTAACATCTATATATTCATTGAAAGCAAAGGAATTATTCCCTATTTGATAGTAACACAGCAATATTATCCCTTTTAATTCCCTGCTCTCTATTGCCATGAACTTCAGGTGCATAATTTTCTTGACCTATATGTTCAGAACATGGCTCCTCTTGAAACAAATCACCATTGTCTATACAGGCAAGACACAACAGGCAACTATAAATGAAGCCAATTTTCTGAGAGTGATATTCCAGTTTCATCAACTGTGGAAACCGCCCTTTCAACATACCGAATGTGTTTTCAATTCTCACTCTCGTAGCTGAGAATTTGTAATTATAGGTTTTCTGACTTGGGGTTAAGTTCCCATAGTCCCTATAAGGAGTCAGAAGATTTTCCGATAATGGATAGGCACTATCGCCCAAAACATGGAATTGAGGACCTAAACTATTCACTTTGGCAGAAATAAATGATGGAACACCGGTAAATACGTCTAGAAAACGACGTCGGCTATCACAAATTCCCTGTAGAGTCATGGACTGCATGTCATGCCTGTTGGTGTAAGTTAAGTAAACCTCAGTTTGTTGGCTGGGGTCCTTATATTGATGTAAGTTCCATCAATGCAGCCTACTACTCCAGGAAATCCAGATATCTGATTTGAAGTCATAGAAGAGGTTAGTTAGAAGTTAGAACCACAGTATAGCTATACTGTGTTAGAACTCTTTATTACAATATTATAAATATAAGAATGATATACCCAAATTCTGCGGCTACTTGGTTCTTTTCTTCTTCCGTTTCAGGAAAACGTATAATATTGGGTGCAATTGAAAGCAGAAAATTAATCACCCGCCTTGTGATCACATGTAAAGTCGATAAACTAATATTGAACCGATCTCCGACACTTCTTAAAACAGTTTTATTCCCAGCAATCCTTTGTTAGTTATTTTATACAGTACAACATATAACATAAGGAACTAACCACAAGAATGAGAGAATATGAGTTTCTGCACTGTGCACTTTTGAACCATGACTTTCCTTTGGAAAAAACCTGCTTCTCTTAAATAACCTCACAAGCTTTTTGTATGTGGCTCTCGTTATACGAAAATGCTCTTTAAACTGAAAGAATCAACAGTTATTTTAACGCATAGATATTATTAAAGTGCAACTTACTTGATTATCTGAGTATTTCTCAACTACATCTTTCACGTAGTTGCCTATCTTCATTTTTTGGGTAACTTTACCATAGCACACAACCTTTGAAATGAATTCTTCTTCATCAGAACTTTCTGAGGAAGACAATAATTCCAATATCTGCAGGATTTGCTGAGACCGATTCATATTCAAAAACACCAAACGCGACATACAAAACAACCAAAACAGAAATAAAAATTTGTTAGGTTATATTTCTTATGGTGGCTCGTCGCTCCGTCAAATAATTCCGTCAATAAACGGATTGATCGACATATCCAAGTCGAACACAGCGATCGCGAGTAGAGCGATCTCCGATTGCCCGAGAGCAACAAGCCGAAAACGCTATAAGTGGAAAATTCATATAGATTGAGTTGAGTTGTACATATACGTTGAGGACATTTTATTTCATAAAACTCTTATTTGTTATTACCCTTAAAGCAGCACAAATGTAATTCACATTTTACACAATAAACATGTATTTTTGAAGAACAACCTGGCAACTTGCACCTGGTATTATTGGGCTTGTCATCATATAATGGATAATGATCAACTCCATCTAGTCTTTTTTCTTTTACTGGTTTACTTTCAACTTTTTGCCGTTTTGGAGAAGGTTCTTCAATGCCCTTTTGAAAGCTTGGCATACCTCGTTTGGATGACTTTGCGCTATATACAAGTTTTTCGGCAACTTTATGACGAAATTGAAATAGATCGTAAGTTTTGCTTCTTCTTATACCCAAAGATTCGTTTTTTTTTTCTATACTCTAGCCAAGAGTTAACAAGTACAACGTCAAATGCATGGGAGATCATTCTAAGTGTCCATTTTCTAGATCTTACATGATCGATACAATCGCAACAACAAGTCGGCCTTATCCACACCTCCCATATTTACGTTATATATTCTTACAGATTCTGGTCTGGGTACTTGTATGTGAGTGTTTTGTTTTTTATCCCAACGCTTGCAGTCGTTCTGTATCCAACACAACAAAATTTGCGGCTAAATACTCCAACAAAATTTGCGGCTAAATACACTGGCTTGTTGTCGTACCATTTGGTTCTAACAATTCCATCTGTGCTAGAGCTGTGTCGTGGGAGACCCGGCCTTTTTTCTTAAGCTCTTTATCGTCCAAAAGCGGATTATTTTGAAATCGTTTGATTCTTATGGTCCCAACTAAAAACAAAAAAAAATGTATTGAGTTTTATTGGTGGTGATCTATAATCTTGTCACTACAACTAACCCGCAAAAATTTATTTGGATTGTAAATATTGCAGAAGTTGGTAACTTGTAAAGTAATTATCAAAGTCCATGGTTTTTTTCAGTGATACGGTTGTCCAAATACATTACTGTTCCAGCTTCGCTGCCGAACTTCATGAATTGCGCAGATATTTCTGTCGTAGAGCTATACAATAAACTCGTAATGCCACTTTGTCCAGCCAATATACAGGGTAATGCAAATTCGACCCTCACCATTGGGATCTCAGAAACCATAAGAGATATGAAAAAGTTTAAATTGGGGCAAAGTTGCGCAAAGCTGAACCAAATGCCGTTTTAAAAATTTCGATTTTCCGAGTACTTCCGAAGATATCCGAAAAAAACTGAAAACTCGATTTTTTGTTTTTATTTATTTCTAACCTTATTTGAAGAGATATCTCAAAACTAAAAGCATCTTTTCATTGCCACTTTTCTCCAGCTATTCGATGATGGATTCAAATTTGCCACACGACGTTTCGTTTTTTGGCAGTCATCACCAACTTTCTTTTTTCTTATGGGCGCCATATTCGATTTTTAGCCCACCAAATAGTACGTTTTATTCTGATTTTAGTGATGTATAATTATAAGATCAAACAAACTTACCTAAGTGATGTTCGATCTTAATTATATGTAGGCCTCGTCGAAAGAAATAAGAATTCATATTGTAGTACCCCGCTTCTAGGGTCAAGCCACACATTTAAAAGAAAGAAATAAAAAATCGATATTCCCGGTACCTACCCCCGTCCGCCTACGGTGGCGCTCGGTATCTCATTTATTTAAAGAAATCTAGTTTACTGGTGTAAATTGAAATAATCAAGGGGATCAGGGAATAAAGGAGGGTCTTATTTATTTCGACGAGGCCTACATATAATTAAGATCGAACATCACTTAGGTAAGTTCGTTTGATCTTATAATTATATTTGGCCTCGTCTTCATAAATAAGAATTCATATTGTAGATGTTTAAAGACAAAAAATCGAAATTTGCAGCAATTAAACGGAAAGCAGATTATATATAGTTTATTACGAAAAATCCAATCAAACGTAACAAAAATTATAAAAAACGTGATCCAAGTAATAAAACTGAAACATAAAATATAACACTAAAAAACTCAACTCAAAGTAGTATAATATACTAACTAATCTCCAAACACAGCCTGCGCAAAATTATTATTAGCTAACAAGGGGCGGTTATAAAAATTGGCAAAAGTCTTTGATGCTTCTGACCCGCAGAAAGTCGAATTACATCTAGGCTAACACCTTTCCGAACTGCTGTTGAAGTCGCAGCGTGCCTGGTGCTGTGCGCAGAAAATACAAAAATGTCTATTCCACTCTTACCTAAAAAGGTTTTTAGGGTAGGAGTGTGACTTTAGGGATTAAAAGTGCACTTTTTTTTCCCTCATTTGAGGGATAAAAGATACACTTTTAATCCCTGCTCTGCATTCTGTTCAACGCACCATTTTTGGTAAACAAGAAACTGTTTTTTGTAAGCCTCGCGAGATTTTTCTGGAAGAAGGCTAGCGATGGCCTCTTGGGCGGCCTCTTCAATGTTCATTTTCAAAAAATACGATTTTTTTTGGATTCACCGTTTGACATTTGTTTTGTGCCATAGCAACACTTCCAGGGCACAATAAATTTTAAGTGAATCCACCATGCCAACAACAATCAATAACAACTATCAGTAATACGAGAGTACCGTTGTAACCACTGTTAGTTTTGTAATTTTTTTTATTTTTAGTTTCTCGCATTCTAAAGTGCATAAAATAGTATATAAACCTCGTGACTAAAGTGTCTTTTAATCCCTTAGCAAATTGTAGCCCTCCCTACGGTCGGGCTACAAACCTTTCGCCGCGGGATTAAAAGAACCACTTTAGTCCCTAGGTTTATAATATACTATTATCCACCGGCAGACAGTCTGCGTAGAAGCAACCTTGTAAGGTTTCTTATAAGTTATAAATAATTCTTTAATATCACTACGCAAAACCTCAGTCCTATCCAGCTAAGACCGTCGATGCTACACACACTCTGGGATCCTGCTTAAAAAATGGCAATAATAAGGTGGGTTGCGGTCGGGTTCGACCTGAGGATTTTAACCGCTTTGTTATATTAATTGTTATCAAATCTGAAGTAACAATGATGTTCCTATATTATTCCTTATTATCGATAGCGGTCAGAGTCTGCGCTCTTTGCCCTGTGGCCAAAGCTAAGAGAACCACTAATTTCTCAGACAAAATGTCTAAGGACATGTCTATAGGCGAAAGTGTGTGTTGCGGAGCGATAGCTATTAAGTGATCCATAAGACAAACCCTTCTGATAATGTATTGTAAGAAATTCTAATAATAAAGGGACAGTAACTAAAAATACGTTATTATTCCTGGATTGGCAAAAGGACCACCATAACCGAAGACCTACGTTGTATTGCTTTAACGTGGCTGGTGCCAAGGAATCTGTGCTGATGTCCAAAGATACTTCAGGCACGCTGTTTAACTTCAAAGCTTCGCTGATAAGTGCCCGACTACCAGGGTAAGAGATCGCCATAGAGGATGAGGTGTTCTATTAAAAGAAAGTAAGTTCTTACTCGGGTGTAAAATTAGCGGTGGCTTTAACAATAAAGAAAGGAAAACAGGGTACCAGGGATGTGACGTCCATCTGGGTACCACTACTAAGCCCTCCGCCTCACTATCAATACTTTTCTGAATCACCCGCAAAATTAAAACAAATGGAGGAAACGCGTAAAACTTAAGTAATCTAAGTAATCTAACGTAATCTAAGGTAAAAGCATCAATAGCCCAGGCTTCAGGATCGCGCATCCAGGATACAAATCTGGTGCATTTGTGATTTGTCCTAGACCCAAATAAATCTACTTTAGGCAAAAAATAATGATTACAAATGAGTGTAAAACCTGTATCCTGTAACGTCCACTCTGTTTCGATTTCCAGAATACGCGACTCCTGATCAGCCTCACAATTCTCCCTTGAAGGTATAAGGAATGCACACACTGGCGCGAATAATTCGGTGCGACTGCGAAATTTTCGCTTCGCGAAATATTCGTCGACTCAAAGTCTTTGGCGTATAACGAGGAGCAACAAACTGGCGCAAAAATTTCGCCTGGCGACAACGAAACTCCAGCAAATTTTATTTCTTTCGCGACAAGCTGCCTTTTCGTTGCGAATCAAAGATGGCTTCAACTAAAATGATAATAGAGTTTGTGAAGAAATATCCGATTTTATACGATTTAAGTCTTCTCGTAAATTGGTAGTGTTCTCGTAAATTGGTATATCGTTTTTCGATGTCATCTTTAATTAGATTTAATATTTCATCAAAACAAGCAATGTCCATTCTGAAATATTTATAAAAACGCTTTTTATCTAGTGGCATGAGTGTGTGAAATTCGCCTTTTCCTTTTCTTTCCAAATTTATATCATGTGTCCAGAGCTTTTTTCTAACAAAAAAACACCAACTTTAGCACAAAATGTTACTTTTTATTACTCAATTGACGTTAAACATTTTCCTGTCCTGTAAATGTTAAGGCGCTACTGAATTTAAAGTTACCACATAATTATATTTAATAAAAAATTGTTAGAATGCCTTACTTTTCACCTTCCTCATCTTCTAAAGCAGCCAATAATACTTCTTCTTCAGAGCTTGAAGAATCCATCTTTCTATATAATCAATAAAAAATATGTCTTATGAAATTTTTGCGCAAGTGGACCCACAAATTTTGACTTCCTACGTGTCGCGAAATATTCGCGCAAATGTGATAGGAGAGACAAATTTCTCTACCGCCTGTGTGGCGAAATATTGGCTTCGTTATCGCGGCGAATCAATTCGCGTCAATGTGTGCATTCCTATATACGACGCAAATATATAAATTTTTCGCAATTCGCACCATTGCCAAATTTCTTTAGCAAGTGCATGAAGTTTCGGATGTTGAATACTGCCCATTCTGTTAATGTACCCAATTGCTGTAGTATTATCAATACGACATAAAATATCTTTATGCGTTAAATTACTGGCAAAGCATTTCAAACCAAAAAACGCAGCTAAAAGCTCCAAATAATTGACATGAGAAAGTCTTTCTGAAGCACTCCAGAAACCGTGTGATCTTTCTCCATTACAAAATAAACCCCAACCTGTTAAAGAAGAGTCAGAAAAAATTTCAATGTCAAAATTACGAGGCTTTAATGACTTCTGCGCAGTTATAATATTGGTTAGCCACAAATCAAAATCTGTAGATAAAGTAAAGGGTATATTCATTAAAGAGTCATAGTTTTCCTGGGCATCTCGCAGTGCCAAATACTTTTGGCGTTCAAAGGATTTTGTATAAAGCCAACCATAAGATATCGCTGGACATGCAGACGTCAGTGTCCCTACAAACCTCGCAAAAACCCGTATCTGACATCTTTTCGTAAGAGAAAACTTTTTAGTCAAGGCAATTATCTTTTCTTTTTGGTCCATTGGTAAAATTATAATCATTTCTGCTGAATTGTATAAAAAACCTAAATATTTAATTATTTGTGTTGGTGTAGTAACACTCTTATCATAGTTAATCGCAAAACCTAACGACTCTAACAATGCTATCGATTCAACAACATTTTTGGTAAATTTCTGATCTGAGGCCCCCAAAATAAGAAGGTCATCCAAATAAATCACTAAGCGGAAACCCTGGTTCCATAAACAACTTATGACTGGTTTCATTAATTTGGTGAACAGAAAAGGAGCACAATTTAAACCAAATGGGAGAGAATTGAACTCATAAATTTGTCCTTGGAAACAAAAGCGTAAGTATTTCCTATGCTGCTTATGTATTGGAATAAAAGTGTAAGCATCCTTCAAACCCACAGTAGCCATAAAATCGTCTTTGTTAAGCAAACCTATGACTGACTTATGATCTTCTAATTTAAAATAAGATGTGTGAACAAACTTGTTCAATTTTTTTAAATTTAGAATCAATCTAAACGATTTATCAGGTTTTTGTACCAAGAAAATTGAAGAAAGGTATTGCCCGTCGCAAGGCTGAACTTTTCGCAAAGCACCCATTTCCAAAAATTTTCCAATGGCGTTAAGAAAGTCGTTAACCTCAACTACTGACCAACTAGGTTCAATAGGCGCTCTTTTTTAAACTGGCCTAGAGAGAAAAGGTATTTTAAAACCCTGAATAGCAGATAAAATAAATCTATCTGAAGTCAATGCTTTCCAAGAAGAAAATTGAAATTTTAAAATTCCAGCTGTCTTAGAGCTACTAACCTAGAGTTTAACGCTTTCGTTGTTCCATCCGATCCGTTCTTGTCACCTTTCTGGGTCTGGATCCTGGCTGACGATAATCCGACGTCTGACGTAGAGAAGTGGGAGTTCGGGTCTGATGATTCATTCTCACTTGACGTCCGCCCTGACGTCTTCCCCTGACTGGTCGGGACGGACTGCGGAAGTTTTTTAAATTCTGCTGCATGGTAGTAGTCGCCCTTTTAGCAGGACTTGCCTTGATTTTCATGACCGAAAGATTCAGCCTCCATACGTTTCTCCAAATCAGAACCAAACAACCATTCATCTGAAGGAGATGACACCAAAGTCTGTTTAATAGACTTGTCTAGCCCAGATAAGGCCACTGTCCTTTTAAAGGCCACATACTCTATTGCGCCAAGTATGTTTTTATAGTTGTGTGCAACATCTGGTGACATCTGTACTCAACTCTATGAGTTAAGAAAGTACAGATGGCGTTCCAAAATCTAGGAACAGCACCATTAATGCCGCATCATTCGGTAAACACCGATCTGATTGGTTGAAAATGGTGAGGTTTTGTTTTTTGTTTATCAATCCCAATCCTCTGACCGGTTTCGCCGTATTACGGCTCATCAGAGAGGCTATAGGGCTTGATGACCAAAAAACAAAACCTTTGAAAAAACCCTACACAGCTCGCTTTCAATGGGCCTGTGATCTCTAGCAGAGACCCCTGGCGCCGACCGTTAGTGGCTCTATGAGCAGTTCACGGCCGGGCCATCGCGACGCGGCGGCCTCTCTAAAGACGGCCCCCGAGTAGACCTCCTTCTTGCGCCTCCGAGCCTCGTCGAGCGAAGCCCCCCCGTCCCATGGGACATGGACATCGCAGACCAACGTCCGGTTACCCGGCAGATGCACCGCGATGTCCGGTTTGAAGAGAGTCCCACAGTCATGCCTGACATGAGGCTCGTCTTCGACCTCCCATCCTTTAGCTCGCGCGTGCCTAATGATCTTACTAGCTATCTCGTTGTGACGGTGTATACGCTCACCGTGCACAACGGAGCACTTTTGAAGGATGTGTGGGATGCTCTCGGTTTCGAGGCATCCCGTCCCCCGGCACCTCGACGGACGTGAATATGGGAGACCTTTGGATTGTTTGGATTATTGGTCCGGAGTTGAATCGCCCTAACGTAGTCTCGGCCTGACCAACCGTTAGGTTTAGTCATAACCCAACTCCTACTAGAGGAGTCTTCCGCGGCCTTCTCCAGACCCCGAGAATAAGCCCCAGAGAACCTCCCTCCATACTTGGGATGCGGGACAAGCACCAGCTAAATTTGATATACGCTCAATATTGCGTCTAAACAGCGTCTCCGCAGCTCCGGCACACCCAATCCGCCATCCGTCACCGACGCGTGGATCATATGATCCGGCGTATGGGTGGAGAGATGGAGAATTCTTTTGACTGTCCTCTTTATGAGGCGATCAGCGTCCTTAAGGGCGCTGCCCGTAACTTCGGTGTTCTGAAGTCCGAACAACAGCCTCGGGATCAGGTAAGTCTTTACGACTGACCGGGACAGTTTCTGACCCGGTTTCAGAGGAGCCCTGATGACTCTCTCCAACCATTCCCGAAGATGAGATACCGAAGGCTTTAAAAGCCCGGTCGGCCCAAAGTATTGCCCAAGTACTTGAAGGTATCGAGAGTGCTGACCTGGGGGCTGCTTGCCCCGTCTATACTGAAGACGCTCCGTTGTACCAAGTGGAGCCAGTTTCCCTCGCGCGGTGCATGTGTCGCCATAGCGACGCACTTCGCCGGGTTCACCGACATCCCACAGAGCCCAAAGAACTTCTCAGTTTCACCCAGCATAGATCTTATGTGCCGGGCCTTGTCTGCCAACAATACAAGATCATCGGCGAAGGCCATGCACGAAGCCCTGCTTCGCGGTAGCGTGCCCCCGTGCCAACCGGAGTCCAGCTTCCCCAGTAACTCGTCGACAACTAAGTTAAAAATAAAGGGAGACAAAGGGTCTCCCTGTTTTACTCCTCGCAGTAGGTTAATTGGGCGCGTGAACTGGCGGCCGACCTTAATAGTCGTTGTTGCGCTATCCAGCCCATCTAGGATGTAGCTGCCCATGGGCGGATTGACACCAGCCCGGGCTAACGCGCGCCGGATCGAATGGTGGCTAACGGTATCGAAGGCCTTGCGAATATCTAATGATACCACATTAAAGGGTAGAAATTCGGCCTTGCGATATCTGATATATGTGTCCAAGAGGACAACGTTAGCTAGTGTCCCGTCGACCCGGGCAAAGCCACGCTGGTGTTCATTGTGCGCGTGTTGTGACTTTAACGCTGCGAGGAGCACGCGATGCAACAGACGCTGCACCGCAGACCCGATGGTAATGGGTCTCCAATTAGCGGGGTCCTTACGGTCTCCACTTTTGTGAACAAGTGTCGTCCGGAGTTGCTTCCACTCCGGAAGGACGACACGCCTACCCAATAGGGCGTTGAATAGAATGGCAAGCTCGATGTTATTGAGCGCCTTAACATCAGCTACCCGGATCCCGTCGAGACCCGGGGCTGAGTTTTGCCATCCGCGCTTAGCGGCCTTGACCTGTTCGACCGTAATAGGCCCTATGGGTGCTTCTTGTGCACCTCCAGCACCGAGTTCCCTGTCGTCGGCCACCGACGGGGTTTCAAAAATCCCCCCGAACAGACTCTCGACGCCCTCGACCGAGGGTGTCTCTGGGTCGCTATCAAGCGACACTCCCTGAAAGAGAGTGTCTACTAGCCCCGCTGGGTCACGTCGAAATAGGTCCTGAGCCTTCTTGTAAGTAGACGCGCGGTTATCACGTCCGCCTCTCCGCTGACCGTAGGAGCGTTGCGGTTTGGCCCTCCTCGGCCCATGGTCTTTGGGCTTGATAAGGGGACGGAGCCAGCTGCTGATGGCAGCTTGTAGTTCGGCTACCGTCCCGCTGATCGC
This sequence comes from Ips typographus, assembly GCF_016097725.1. NCBI lineage: Eukaryota > Metazoa > Arthropoda > Insecta > Coleoptera > Curculionidae > Ips > Ips typographus. Next base: position 8,825,715 of record NC_138428.1, read on the forward strand.
CAAAGTAGCGATCTGCCTGAGGGGCATGGAAACGCCGCCGACCAACTCCACGAGTTCCCGAAGACACTGCTCGAACCCGTCGGGTAACAAAGCAGCAGTCTCCGTTCGCTCGCTTCCATGACCGACGGCGGAGGCGGTTGATACTGAGGAGGGCTCGCTCACAGGCGTCAGGGATTCCACTTCAACTATTTCCAACGAGGGCGAGCGTCGCGCGGCACGACGCTTTGCTGGACCATGACAAGAGCCATCTTGATCCAGACCCCTCTTCCTCGAAACTTCGGCTGACGTCTGGGTGTCAGAGGTGTTTGTATTACTAATAGCATCCCTTTCCTGAGGGACAGCTCCGGCAACTCTGGGTCTCCCGCCCACCGGCAGCAGACGGCAGAGACGGCGACTCATCTCGAGGCCTTTTGTTGGCGCGAACGGGCGGTACAATAGGGGGAGAACTCGGGGAGTCCTCTCCAGAGAGACGATGTTGTTGCGAGAGCGAAGCACGGGTTACATCGTCGGCAGGAGTTGGTGTATCTGCGGGAGTGTCCGAGACAGTAACGTCGGAAACGGTTCCTCTTTCGAGCCTCCGTTCCTCCTCCAGGTAAACCTGGTACTGCCTCTTCTTACGCCCGTAGCGGACCTGGTCAACGGACCAGCCCGTAAGCTCAGACAGAGCTTTATTTATTCTCGTAGGGGGATAAGCCCCACGAGCCTCGGCGCGAGCCATCACCTGAAGGGTTTCCGACTCGTCGTCCGCACCGAGGGTTTTGCCATGATCTTGGTACTCCTTCGGATGTACCCTCTTCTCGTGTGCCCTTGTGGCTTTAAACGCCCCAAAGCGTGCATCGCACCAAGCGCACTTCATCCTGTCTCCACACTCACGAGCTCTCTTATGCCGCAATAGTTTTGCGGCATCGGGGAATGTCTTATGACAATCCTCACACACATGAAGATGGTTGGGAGGTCCGGTTAAAACACGGCCCCCTGTGCCCGCGTTACCGCGTTGTGAATTGGCACCATCCATGTCAGATTCGCCTCCTCTGCTGGCTGGAGGCGGTGTCTCTGATCGGCTACTACCCGCCAAAAAGCGAGTCATAAAAAAGGCCGACGACCCGGACTGATCCGAGCCGTCGGCCGTTAATACACCTCGCCTTCCTTTGGGGCATCTCCTCTGAGACAGAGCGCGGCTTGCCAAAGCCGGCTTGAGACCTAAGGCGGTGTTAGGCGGTCCCTTGGTAATGCCTACCCCTGTCTCGGTAACTACCCGAGAGGATTTGAGGACAGGGGATTTTTCGGACCCGGTGTTCTGAGCCGTCGTGCGTTCAACCACTTCCTCTCGGGGCGTCACAGCGTTTAGCCGCTGGTTTGGTTGTTCGTCACCAACGTTGCCCGACTCTCGCCTGGAATACATCCGGAGGCAGCTGGACTATAAGAACAAAGCTCAAGTAAAAGTAACTCGTGTGCACAGTGATCGCTAGAAGAACTCTAGCGGCCTCGCTTTCGCTCGGTATTCACTTAAGAACTCACGGGAAACTCAACTCTCATCACTTGCCCTTAGGAGAGTCATAGTTACCCCGTTTACCCGCGCTTGATTGGATTTCTTCACTTTGACATTCCGAAGTTACGGATCCAATTTGCCGACTTCCCTTACCTACATTATTCTATCGACTAGAGGCTCTTCACCTTGGAGACCTGCTGCGGATATGGGTACGAACTGGCGCGACGCCTCCACGTGGCCCTCTCCCGGATTTTCACTCCACCTTTTCCAAAATGATTGTATAGTTGACCTTAGCACGTCGAATTGCTTCAGGCGATTTTCAGGTATCTTTGTAAAGTCTGTGTCGGGAATGAGGTTTAAGGAATGACCTACCAGAAAATGTCCAGGAGTTAGGGCTGATAAGTCATTAACATCATTAGTGAGGGGCATTAAAGGACGTGAGTTCAGAATAGCCTCTATTTGGGTAAAAATAGTTTGCAAATCTTCGAAAGTAAGAACTCGAAAGTAACTTACCCACCATTCTTACGGCATGAAATTTAGCCCTTTTTACTGCTGCCTCCCATAAACCTCCACGGTGGGGTGAATGAGGCGGAATGAATTTCCATTCAATTTCATTTTCAAGAAATAGTTTGTGACAACACGATCTTGGAATAAAAGTTCTAAATTTTTATACATTTTCTTTAGCTCATTGCTAGCTCCTACAAAGTTTTTTCCATTGTCACTATAAATTTTCTTACAAATACCTAGGAGTGAAATAAAGCGCTTGAAACATTTTAGAAATGACTCTGTGCTTAAATCGCTAACCACTTCTAAATGTACGGCCTTGGTCGTAAAACATAAATACACACATAAATAAGCTTTAATAATGGTTCTATTTCGCAATTTACTATTCTTAATTTGAAATGGACCGGCAAAATCTACCCCTACTATCATAAAGGGTCTATTTTCAAGAACTCGAAAACATACAATGCATTTTCGTAACACGCTTCGTACGGCATTTCTACCGTTCAAAATCCAATAATGTTGCCAATAATGTCTGACAACCGGCATGTAACTGTTTATAATGCTCACTTAAAATAATTAAAGTCGTTAAAGGATGCTTTGAGCCCAAAATTATTGGATGCTTATTTATTTTTTTTTTGCTTTTTTATTTGCCTTATTAATTCGTCCTCCCACTCGCAATAAACCATGCTCATCAAGGAACGGATCTAAATTTTTCAATTTAGAATTATTAGCTAATAATTTAGAATTTTGTATAGACAACACATCAGCAGGAAATGATTGCATTTGAGCAACCTTGCATAAAGCTATTCGAGCTAATTGAATTTCCTGTACTGTTAATTCTCCGACAAGTCTATTTGATTTCTTGCAATTGTTACGAAATCTAAGACATATCGCACAAATACGGATAAGCTTGTGAATGTTAGAGTATCTCTGGAAAAACCTGGTATCAGACATTACTACATTTAGCGATTGCAAGGAACGACGCTCTAAATCAATTTTATCAAGCTTTACTTGAAGATTAGGCCAATTAGAAGATGGACTAAGTAACCATTTTGGTCCATGCCACCATAAGTCATATGCCAAAAGATCATTTGCATTAATACCTCTAGACGCCACATCAGCAGGGTTTGATTCAGTTGGTACATGTCGCCACACTGCATCATGTGTTAGCTTTTGTACTTCACATACTCGATTAGCTACAAATACTTGCCAAGTATTTGGAGAAGAGTCTAGCCATGATAAGACTATAGTGCTGTCTGACCACAAGAATACATTTTTGCATGAAAATCTTACGGACTCTTTCACCATCATATAAAGCTGAGATAGTAAAACAGCTGCACACAACTCCAGACGAGGCAATGAAATGGTTTTCAAAGGAGCCACACGAGTTTTGGATGTAAATAAAGAACAACAATGATTACCTAAAGCATCGGATGATTTTACATATACAGGGTGTCCGGAAAATACGTGTACAAAGTTTGACGACAGACTCCTGACGTCAAAATATGTCGATCTAAGCCGACTTAGTTATATCCAAAATTGTCTCGTTTAGCCGGTAGAGGGCGTCAAAAATTTGTAAAAATATTGGTTTTTTACTAAATTACGTGAAAACCTGCTAATGGATTTTAATGAATTTTAGTATGTAGACTAATACTATAAAATGACGTTTTCTAGTAGTATAGTCACCGGCTGTAAATAAGTGGAAGTGTTATAAAAGTGATATAATACGTCAACATTTCTCCTCATTTTTTATATGAACGGCGTTATGACAACCCAGATATTTTTGTCGAGTGACCGGAAGTATTTTGAAGCTATTTTACCTCTTTAATATTTCCCGGTGGATGAGCTGTTTCGCCAGGAAAAAAAAATTTACAATTACCTGCATACATCAAAGTAGGTATAATAAAGTTGAAATTATTTATTGTAAGAAACTAAGTAAACCAAAAACATTACTTAAGCAAATGTGTAAAATGACCGCCATCTTGCTGAATACACTTATCAATACTCTTTAAGAAATGAAATTGTACCCTATCTAATGTCTCGGGGTTATTAAAATGGTTGCCTGCATTTAAAATCCGCTGCAATAAATCATCACGTGTGTTTACAGGAGTATTGTAAACTTATGTTTTAATAGCTCCCCACAAAAAGAAGTCACACCTATTTAACTCAGGAGAACGTGGTGGCCATTTTACTGGTGCATCATTGCCCCTTCCAATCCATCGGTTGGGATATTGATGATGTAAGTATTGCCGAACGGCAACGGAAAAATGGGGCGGGGCACCATCATGCATATACCACATTTGCCTCCGAAGTAAAATTGGCAAATTTTCCAGAAGAATTGGTAATGTGTCTTGCAAAAAATTTAAATAAATATTTCCATCTAACCTGTCTGGAATAACAATGGGACCAATAAGGTAGCGATCAATAATACCTGCCCAAATATTTAATTTAAATTGATGCTGATGATGTGCAACTTTAATGGCATGTGGATTTTCATCGGAATAAATATGTTCGTTGTGCAGATTGGTTACTCCAGATCTTGTAAAGCACGCCTCGTCAGTAAACATAATTGTTCTACAAAAATTTGGATCACGGATTCTTTTGTTTCTAATAATTTGACAAAATGTAAGCCGCATGGGGGGATCAGTCGGTAAAAGTTCCTGGACTTTTTGCACGTGATAAGGATGTAATAACTGTTCTTTTAAAACCTCATTGATAATCGTTTTAGGAACATGTAACTCACGTTCTAAGCGACGGGTACTGGTACTTGGTTCTTCTTCGACTCTTTCCAGAATGTTCTCTTCTGTTTCCACAGTTCGAGTTGTTCGCATACGACCCCTGCCTTCAAAGTTTTTCTCAAACCTGCCCGTTTCTCGAAGATGACGCTCGATATTGGCAAATGTTTGGTGGTTTGGTATTCGACGGTTAGGAAACCTCTCCATGTAAACCCTAACACTCTGACGCCCATTTCCTTGACAAAACCCGTATACCAGGAGCATGTCAACCTTCTCAGAGTTTGTATAATTGTCCATTTTTAATGGTAAAATGAACTTGTAATTTAAGAATGTTGATCGTATACTTGAGTAAATTTCATAGACTGGTGACAATTTGTCAATAATTGTCAAATTATTAAATGCCATAGCAACTAGGTCACTTAAAAAATTATTGTTACAGGTATTTTTAATATTATTACTATTAATACTAAATATTGTAAATATTTTTTTTCTGGCGAAACAGCTCATCCAACGGAAAATATTAAAGAGGTAAAATAGCTTCAAAATACTTCCGGTCACTCGACAAAAATATCTGGGTTGTCATAACGCCGTAAAAAACCAATATTTTTACAAATTTTTGACGCCCTCTACCGGCCTAAACGAGACAATTTTGGATATAACTAAGTCGGCTTAGATCGACATATTTTGACGTCAGGAGTCTGTCGTCAAACGTTGTACACGTATTTTCCGGACACCCTGTATACAAGCAGCATAAGCTAATTGGGATGCATCGGAAAAACCATGCAACTCAATATGAATTGGGTTATCAAGCAAAACATGACGTGGAATTTTTATATTTTCCAAAGTTAATAATTGAGCAGCAAATGTCCGCCAGACAGTGACCTTATCTTCAGGCAATGGATTATCCCATTGTAGCTTAAGTTCCCATAATTTTTGCATAAGAATCTTAGCCCTAATGGTAACAGGCGCCAGTAATCCAAGGGGATCGAACAATTTAGAAATCAAAGAAAATACTGACCGTTTGGTGGGCACACCTGTAGGCAACTCTAGCTGTGACACGGAGAATGCTAAGATGTCGTTCTGAGAGTGCCAGTCCAGGCCAAGGGCTCTATGAATTTCGCTATCACGTATTGAATAGGTAGAATTAAGATGACATTCATCTGAATGTGAAACTATTGAGTTAGAATTGGAAGCCCATTTCCTTAACTTAAACCCATACTTCTCAAATAAGTTAGTTAGCTCATGCTTTATGTGCAGAGCCTGGTCAATACTGTCCGTACCAGTAACCAGATCATCTACATAAAAATCATGCATGATAATTTCATACAATTCAGGATATTTTTGACGATTCTCCAGCCCTATTTGCTGCAAAGAACGAATCGCCTGAAAAGCCGCACAACTAGTACCATATGTGACGGTGATTAACTGAAAATGATGAAGAACTGAATCAGCAGAACTGCGCCAGACAATACGTTGCAAATTTCTTTGTGCAGGATTGACATACACCATGCGGTACATTTTCTCAACATCACCAATAATAATTATAGAATGACAACGAAAACGTAATAAAATATTTATTAAATTGTCCTGAATAGTCGGACCGACCATAAGAGTGTCATTCAGACTTAGACCAGAAGATGACTTGGATGACCCATCAAATACAACTCTAAATTTGTTTAATTCTCCATTATAAATGCAATGATGCGGGAGATAAAAGATATTAGACCGTTGTGTGTCTTTAACTTGATCAGGTGTCAATTTTACCATATGACCGAGTGACTCATATTCCTTCATAAAATGGTCATACAAGGTGCGTAAATGTTGATTTTTTGAAAGTCGTTTTTCTACACTATGTTATCGTTTGACTGCATTATCAAAATTATTATCAAGATTGCAAATATTCGTTCTTGTTGGTAGAGTAACCACACAATGACCAGAATCAGATCGTTTTATAGTTTGAACATACAAGTCCTCACACTTTTGTTCTTCCAATGTAAATTGACGAGCAGAAGAAACCTCTTCCAAAGCCCAAAACTTTTCTATTGATTTTTGAAGAAAGCTATCACGCTCTTTAACAGATAAATTGCACTGTAACGGACTAGAAACATTTAATATTCTAGAAGACAAATTTCCAGAAATTATCCAACCAAGTTGATTTTCTTGGAGAATTGGATAATCATTGACATTTCCTAATCTAATTTGCGTAGCACCAAGCAATTCATAAAATACACCTACTCCTAATAGAACATCAATTTCTTTTGAAACATTAAAATATGGATCTGCTAAATTGATATTTGGGGGTATGTTTAGGGAAACAGAATTATAAGAGAGTGCTGGAATTTTGTTAGTAATTTTGTCTAAAATCAGAAAAGACAACTTGTTCTCAAAATCTGAAACTAAAGATTTTATACATGAGGTTGTACTTTTTTGAATGGCAGCAAATGAGTTGCCAACTCCAACTACAGGTACATTCACATCTGTACAGTGTAGCCCCAGCTCTAAAAATAGCTTTTTTAGTAATAAAATTGGGTTGGCTACCACTGTCCAGCAAAGCACTACATTTTACCCATTTTCCTTTATCACTTTTCATAAGAATAAGGGCAGTAGATAAAAGAATCTGTGACTGTTCATTATTATTACAGTAAGCTGACACTGAATGTGTTGTGGGCTCAACAAATTGAGAATTCAAACAGGCATTATCATTATTATTGTTACGATTTTCCCGTGGGTTCACACAAAGTCAGTTTAACTCAACAATTAATAAATTTATTACACTTCAAAACACTCCGTACAATAATTAACACAGCTACTAAAAACACTACTACAATTCCACAATTATTCCGCTATTTAAACTTTACCGCGTTCCCAAATTCACTACTACACTACACTAACTAACTAACTACGCCGTCGTCAACGCCGCTTCTTTTATATTCGCAAACCACGTTCTAGAATGACCGCGAAACGCTTCGCGGGTTGCCTTGACCATTCAAGAATCTTCCAGGTGGCGCCTCCTAACTGTGGCCTACTTTAATACGCGCCCGGCCAGATATTGCGGCGCATCGGTTTCATCCTGACTCGAGTATAGTAGGCCCAAACCGTAACATTATTATCAAGAGCAGTAGCTTGAACATTTTCAACACTCACCCGAGTTGCATTATTTGCATTTGAATTGTTTAAAACACTTCCAAAATGAGCACCTCTTTCAGATTCAAAGTGTAGTAAAACATGATGATGCTTGTTGCACCTTGTACATTTACCTTTTTTACATTTAAACGTATGGTGATCATTTTGAAGGCAATTGGTACATAATTTCAACTTTCTCACTTCAATGTATCGAGCTTTTGATGATAATTCTTTAAATTTGTGACATTCACGAATAATATGTCCAGACAATTTACAAAATGAGCATTGTTGAATATGGTCACCAACATAACGAAATTTTTTTACTATTATAAGTTTCTTTATTCACTTCACCTGACTTTTGTTTTTCATTCTTTAATGTTTGCAATAAAATACAACGCCTTTCCAAAAACAATGTCAAGTCTTTAAATCTAAGCTTTTCATTTTTTATACTAGCATTTATAACCATTGTTTCCCATTCCCGCTGACTGACAACATCCAACTTTTTACAAATAATGTGAAACAAAATAGTATCCCACTGATCTACTGGCTCATTTAGTGACAATAAAGACAACATGTTTTTGCAAATTATCAGTAAAGGCACGCAAACTTACACACAAATCCTTAGTATTAACAGCAGGAGCATCAACTAAAGCAGACACATGGCTTTTTATAATGATATAGGAATTCTCATACCTTGATTTAAGCAAGTTTAGAGCAATGGAGTAATTTGAGCTTGTTACCTCAATGTTTTCAATAATTTTGGCCGCATCACCCTTCAAGCAACTTATGAGAATAAAACTTTTTAATATAATCTAAGGAATCATCATTGTCAACCAAGGATGTAAACATGTCACGAAACTGACCCCATTTACCATAATCCCCATAAAATTTAGGAAGTTCAATGGTAGGAAATGCCACATTTGCCACATTTGGTAGATTATTTGACCTACCAGCAGATGAACCATCTTCAGATTTTGGCTTACATTTTTCATAATAATTTGTAAGAGATTTAGCCTTAGATATAACTCGGTAATATTTATTTTCAAAGTTTAGTCTTTCACTCTCCCAATTTTGCATGATCTCATCTGTGACTTCCTCATGACACTCAATATCCGACTGAACATCATTAAATGTATTCAATAATGAAAAGGCATTTTCCAATCGTGAGTGTAATTCAACATACAAGTCAAAGATGTTATCAGTATTGCACTGTTCAACAAAGGTAGCAAATCTAGTAAGAGCTGACTTTACCTGGGCTCTTTTACTCTTGAGATTTGGCAGTAATTGAGCCATGGTTTACAAAAATATCAAAGTTTATTAATGTAATAACCCAAATAACAGTTATTCCGAATTCACAGAAATAAGGATAAGGATAATGGAACAGACTTACATGCATCAAACTGCTCGCCAGGTTTCCAATTTCCAAAAGGCAACTACCCTTTAAAGTTTTATCAAAGTATCCGGTTCGAAGCCGACCATTTGTTGGGTCTTGGTTCAAAAATTCGATATAGTGGACTGTATTTTTTATAGCACCGTTTATTTTTTAAATAAATACGGGTTGATTATAATATCAAAAACATTAATTTATCAAAGTTTTGGGTAAAGATCTCATGCAAAGCCACATGGTTTTACATGCATAATAACATTATTCACATTCTTAAAATTAGGTTATATTCTCGTCTCTTATTAGTCTAATTGACAGTAAGTCCCGACTGACAGCCGACACCTGTCAAGTGTCACATTAAAGCAAGTGCGTTCGCACATTAACCACAACACTTGATACTCGAGCTCCAACAGTTGTATTGCTTTAACGTGGCTGGTGCCAAGGAATCTGTGCAGATGTCCAAAGATACTTCAGGCACGCTGTTTAACTTCAAACCTTCGCTGATAAGTGCCCGACTACCAGGGTAAGAGATCGCCATAGAGGATGAGGTGTTCTATTAAAAGAAAGTAAGTTCTTACTCGGGTGTAAAATTAGCGGTGGCTTTAACAATAAAGAAAGGAAAACAGGGTACCAGGGTTGTGACGTCCATCTGGGTACCACTACTAAGCCCTCCGCCTCACTATCAATACTTTTCTGAATCACCCGCAAAATTAAAACAAATGGAGGAAACGCGTAAAACTTAAGATTGCCCCAATCTAAGGTAAAAGCATCAATAGCCCAGGCTTCAGGATCGCGCATCCAGGATACAAATCTGGTGCATTTGTGATTTGTCCTAGACGCAAATAAATCTACTTTAGGCAAAAAATAATGATTACAAATGAGTGTAAAACCTGTATCCTGTAACGTCCACTCTGTTTCGATTTCCAGAATACGCGACTCCTGATCAGCCTCACAATTCTCAGTTGAAGGTATAAGGAATGCACACACTGGCGCGAATAATTTGCCTGGCGACAACGAAACTCCAGCGAATTTTATTTCTTTCGCGACAAGCCGCGTTTTCGTTGCGAATCAAAGATGGCATCAACTGAAGTGATAATAGAGTTTGTGAAAAAATATCCGATTTTATACGATTTAAGTCTTCTCGTAAATTGGTAGTGTTCTCGTAAATTGGTATATCGTTTTTCGATGTCATCTTTAATTAGATTTAGTATTTCATCAAAACAAGCAATGTCCATTCTGAAATATTTATAAAAACGCTTTTTATCTAGTCGCAGTTGTGGCATGAGTGTATGAAATTCGCCTTTTTCTTTTCTTTCCAAATTTATATCATGTGTCCAGAGCTTTTTTCTAAAAAAAAAAAAACACCAACTTTAGCACAAAATGTTACTACTATGTTGTTACTTACTGTTTATTACTCAATTGACGTTAAACATTTCCAACGAGGGCGAGCGTCGCGCGGCACGACGCTTTGTTGGCCCATGACAAGAGCCATCTTGATCCAGACCCCTCTTCTTCGAAACTTCGGCTGACGTCTGGGTATCAGCGGTGTTTGTGTTATTAATAGCATCCCTTTCCTGAGGGACACCTCCGTCAACTCTGGGTCTCTTACCGCCCACCGAAGCAGACGGCAGAGACGGTGACTCATCTCGAGGCCTTTTGTTGGCGCGAACGGGCGGTACAATAGAAGGAGAACTCGGGGAGTCCTCTCCAGAGGGACGATGTTGTTGTTGCGAGAGCGAGGCACGGGTTACATCGTCGGCAGGAGTTGGTATATCTGCGGGAGTGTCCGAGACAGTAACGTCGGAAACGGTTCCTCTTTCAAGCCTCCGTTCCTCCTCCAGGTAAACCTGTTACTGCCTCTTCTTACGCCCGTAGCGGACCTGGGTGCATATTCTTGAAACAAGGGAAGGGAATTATCAAGAGAAAGACATGTAGAATGTGACAGGAACACGCCATTGTCAGCTTCTTCTGCCACATTCTATCAACACTTCTCTTGAGAATTCTGTTTCCTGCTTTCAAGAATAGGCCCCTTGGTCGATGGTCCAGCCCGTTAGCTCAGCCAGAGCCTTATTAATTCTCGTGCGGGCTCGTCGTCCGCACCGAGGGTTTTGCCCTGTTCTTGGTACTCCTTCGGATGTACCCTCCTCTGCGGAGGAGTGAAACCTTGCTATTTATGCCCCCTGATGGACTGGGCGTTGCCTTTTTAGAGTTGATAGTACTCTGACTGGGTTGGGTTACGCCCACTTTATTCACTCCTTGGCGAGTGGCGGCGGCTGCTGCAAAGGGGTTGCGTGCCGCTTTTTTCTCTACTGCCAATCGGAGGTACTCTTTATAGAGTGGTTTTTCGCGTTTGTGGCGTATTTGATCCGTGGTCAACCCAGTCGCTTTCCTACAGGCCCCAATAAAATAGTGCCCCAACTTATTGGCCTCGATTTCAGCAATATTCTTTAAAATCTCGACATCACTGGTCTTAAGTTTAGTTTCGCTCATAGCTTGGAATTCCTCTGGGTGCGCTCTCTTTTGATGGCATCTCATTGCCAGGAAGTTGTTAAACTTCCTGTCGCAGAATTCGCAATCTGTTCGGTCCCTAGTTCCACATATTTTCACATGCTTTTGGAGACCCCTTCTCGACCTGTACTTCCTGTCACAAGTAGTACAAGCAAAAATTGCATCGGCGGAAGTGGTTGGGACATCGGAATCACTCGAGTCCTCGTATAGAGTGTGTGGTTCACCACTTCCTTGATTGTCGCCCACCAAAGGTGGGGATTTGTCATTGTCCATCACCTGCGTTGCCGCGGGAACAATACAGAAAACCCTGGACTACGGCGGTGTTCTGCCGAGTAAATTGCGATGCGCTCTCGCTCTCAAGCGCTCTAAGGCCGGACACCGTGGCCTTGATGGTCTTTAGCCGCGTTAGGACTTATGGCGTGGTGTACAAGCCCACGACTAGTTGCCTAACGTCGTTGCCCGCCCTTTACCGCGTGGAGGTAGACCGCCTAAAGATTCCGTGGAGGTCCTGGGGACTTTGATGTTTCGTATCTTAAGTGAGCTTGTAGCTCTTGCCCCTACGGCGCCAAAAGCAATGTTGCGCCCGCAAATCTTTATCATCAAAGTCGAACAAGACAGTTCTAAAGGAATCTCTAGAAGGGCGAAAGATTTATTCGCTTTGAAGAGAGTCCAGGGTCAATCGAGCTCGAGCAAGGCGGCAATATAATTCACTCAGGCAAGTTCGTTTAATTTAATAATTATATTTCCGCCTTGCTCTCATGATCAAATATAGGTAGATGTTTAGAGAGAATCAAGCTCTAAAATGTTTTATTGAAATATTATTGTAACCAACACAACAGTGTATAAAATATAAAAGAATTAATGAACATTGATAAACTTAAACATTAATACATGAACAAAACTTAACTGATACAGAACAACTCAAAATCATCTATGACAGAAGAGTCTTAGCGTAAGAGAATCTATCCATAACAGGCCTATCATAAAAACGTGCAAACGTTTGAGACGATTCCGACCAACCTGCCATAGAACGTATAAGATCAACATTGACACCTTTTAGCTTCGCTAAGGACGTTGATGCGTGTCTAGTACTATGAGCAGTGAAAATCGTAGTGTCTATGCCGCAACGAGTTAACGTAATTTTAATCTATCTACTCAAAGTTTGGCTAGACACTGGTTTGTGAGGTTTATGAAAAGCCAAAAATAACCTCTGCTCTTGAGCATTCCGTAAAGAGGACGGCTTGTTAATGTAAGTTTCTAAACATTTTGCCACACAAAAGGCCCCAATTTCGGTGAAAAAAGGCAAGTATAAAACTGGCCTAATTGAAGACACATTAGAGGTTTTAATCCTATCCGAAATCAAAATTTCGTAACCTAAATCTTTTTTAAAAACATTATTTAATCTAATAAACGAAAAAGTTTGCACCCGATGGCTGGTAGTTAGAGCTAACAACATAATCAATTTGAGGGAAAGATCTTTAAAAGATAGATTATCGTTTGGAGGAGCTTTAGAAAAGTAGTCGTGGAAACTATCGTTTCCTCCGATAACTGGTCGCGGAATGTTATCCGCGCGGACAACGCCCTTTTCCTAGCGATGAATGAGTCCGCCGTCTCTCCGGAACTCTGTTTTTGTCCGTAAAATTGGGCTCTGACTTTGACTAATAAGGGTGATGTCAGCTCTGGTTGACCTGTTGAGTATCGTATTCGGTTTAGAGGGTGAACTCGGTCAGTTTGTCATCATACCATCAACCCTTTTACGACCGTGACTAGTTCAATGATTTTACTTTTATGATACCGTATAAAAATAAAAAAACTTTACTTGACTCTAAATACTTTTTAAAGTCACGGCCGTCTACCGGCCCCTGAATCGAAAAGCAAAATAAAAAAATTACTTTACTTAAAAAAAATCAAAAATAACACCGGGATGCCAGACTGTTTTCGGTTGAACAGATAAACCTTAAATTTACTTTAATAAAAATATAAAAGACAACCTGAACCAAGGGTGGTCACGAACTTTGGCCAAGTGCCTTAAAATGCTTTACAAAGAAAATTAAAACAAAAAATAAAATAAAAAAATGGACTAAACTCCCTAGGTTGGGTTTGGGTTAATTTGGGTAATTGGGTTAGGTTAAGGTTAGGTTATGGGAAGCTGCTACAGTCGTCCGGACGCACAGCGCCCACGGTTAACCTAAAACCTGAAAACAAAGAATTTTCCACCCCTTGGTGAAAAAAATACAATACTCAAAACCCTGAAAAAAACCCTAAAAATAAACACACCTAACTCGTACACAAAAAAGAAAAAATTAGGTTAATTAATAACCTAAACGCAACTTGAATAACTACATTGCCACAAATAAAAATAAAATCAAATTATTTTTATGAAAAATCTTTTTTGACCCCAAAAAAATTAACTTCCCAACTCAAAAGCAAGAAATAGGTGCACTACGGGACAATGGCAAAAATTAAAGACTTACCATTTCCTTTTAAAATTGCACAAAAAACACACACAACCAACAGCACTAAAAAAGCTCTCAAAACACAAAAATACCGCACAAAACACTACTTGCACCGGTAATCCAGAAGCTCTCAGACGACTGGATGACCCTCACGGCTTCAAAACCCAAAAGTTGGCTGCTGGTTTGAAACTGTTTCGGTTTTTCCGTCCCCGACGGCAAACAGCGAAAAATTACTCGAAAAACCTCGGTAAATGGTGGCGAAAAGGTCCCAGACGCTTTTCCCTGAATTTACGAGACTCGAAAAACCTGGAATGGCCTGCGGACGAATTCCAAAATTTCCACCAATTTTCACTTTTCACTCCTGGAGAACCGATCACTACGCGACGCGAACACACACTGACTGTTTTCGCGCGCCATTATTAATGACTTGGGTGCGGCCTGAGATAAGGGGGTCAAGCAAGATTACTGCTTTTTACCGCCCCATCGCTGTAGACCATTAGGCCAGTATCGGTTCCACCTTTACAAATGCAATTTTTCGACTTGAGTCGAAATTCGCTTAGTTCGCGAAGTTAAAAGTGTCACCGCGGTCCTGGCTGAGAGTACCCCCGCCGACTAAGGGCTCTTCTGCGCTTTTCTGTCCTCCTGGACGCTTCTTTCTTCATCGGCTTGGTCAAGTAGGAGAAAGTTTGCAAATCAGAAAGCAGGCCATTTCAGGCCAACCCTTTCATTAGCAAACCTAGGTAGGGTTTTGGTCGGGTGAGAAGGAGGTGTCCCCCAATTTTTGGGAGAGCCGGGATGCAGCCAGAGCTTAGTTAGCACCGAGTTAGCTGCGGATAGGTTATACCCAGATTTTGAGAATAAATTCTCGCCATCCGGGGGGACATTAGTTTTACGAGAGATGCTTTTCCCCAACTTAATTTCAGTTGTAGCCCTGTTGAATGTTTCACCGATGTAACTAGCCATGTGGTCGGACAGTCCCAATTTCTTGAGTGCCCGGATCACTGAACCCTGGTTGACTGAGTCGAACGGAGTTTTCTCTCTCCAGCTTTTGTCTCGCTGCAACTTTCCGTGCTTCTATTGCTTCCACTTCCTTCTTGTATATCTCCATTTCTGTATCGAATCCGTCGAGTAAGAGGGGTCCCCTATTACCCGCCATCGTTTTGTGGCTCGTCTTGTCCGCACTACTTGCAGTACTTTCACTTTCAATCGCGAGAATTTCCTTTTCTTTGTGTTTAAAAACACAGTAGTCCGCGCGCGCTCTGTCGACCATCCCGATCGACTGCTCGACGTCAAGTTGCTGTCATAGGAAGACACTGATATTGCCTCGGATACTGAAGAAGAATATGGGGATGGAAAAGGAAGCGGGACATGTTGTACAGTATTATGTACAGAGTCTTCATTTAGAATGTCATCAAAAAGTGCAAAAACTCTTTGTTTGAATCGTCTCTTCTGAGCATCATTTAGTTTTTTTAAGTCGGGGAGTAAGCTTCTCAGGAAAAGTAAGTCGGCATCTTCTTCGTCAGACGATTCTTTCTTTTTTGTGTTTGCATTATATTTGTTACTCAAGGCAGTCAGACATTGTACAGCTGAGTTTTCCCAGCTCAGGTTCAGTGCAGTATGTTTTTGTATTTTGCGTTTTTTGGAAGAGGATCCCTGCGGAGTTTCTTCTGACAACTCGGATGACACGGAGGGAACACTATTACTTTCCAGTAAGTCTGAAGTTGATGTTTCATTAACTTTTTGAATTTGACTTTGTTCAATATTCTTCTGTGAAATATTTGAGATATTTACATTATCCTCTTTTTCAGTAACAGTTTGACTTTCCTCCAGTTGAAAATCACTGTCAGATACTTCATCAGAATCTGCCGTTCCAGTTTGATGTCGACTTTTCGTATATGGTATCAAATACTTCATTGCGTCTTCTAAATAGAAGGGTTTCTTCTTTCTTCCAGAACTGCCGCTTGGTTTCTTGCTTTCTCTTAGATATCTTAAGAGGCTAATTCGTAACATTCTCCATTTCTTTTTACATTCGTCCACTGAAACAAAACAAAAAAAATTTATTAGATAGACAAAAATATAGTAGAATTTAGTTATAAACAGTGATAAAACTTCTGCATGGAAAAAAAATAATAATATTTTTTTCTGTTACAGATATCTTGCTACCGGTTCTTCATTTCGAACGCTATCCTTTTACTTTATGAGAGGAGAAACTACCATAGGATATGTAGTAAACGAAACATGTAAAGCTATTTGGAAATATCTCAGAAAAGAATATATGCCTTTACCATCAGAAAATATGTGGTTGGAAATTGCTAGGAGATATGAAGAACTATGGAATATGCCCAACTGCATAGGTAGCATAGACGGCAAACATATACGGATCCAAGCTCCACCGAAATGTGGCTCTGCTTACTACAATTATAAATCCTATAATTCAATTGTTTTAATGGCAATTGTTGATGCTGATTCTATGTTTACTATGATATCTGTAGGCGATTATGGAAGAAACAGCGACGGTGCAGTGTTTACAAATTCACGGATTGGTGGCCTACTCAATGAAAATAAGTTACATATTCCACCGGCCAGATCACTCCCTTGCGATAGTGGCGGTCCTTTTCCAATGTTTTTCGTTGCAGACGAAGCATTTGCATTAAGACAAGAATTAATGAAGCCATACCCACAACGAACCTTAAATAATGAGAGAAGAATTTTTAACTATCGTCTTTCAAGAGCGAGAAAAAGTGTTGAGTGTGCTTTTGGCATTCTCTGTTCAAAATTTAGAGTATTTTATTCACCAATAGCATGCAATGTTGACAAAGCTAAAAATATTGTAAAAGCTGCATGTGTATTGCACAACTTTATTAGAAAACACGATGGAGTTTTAATATCATCAGATACTTCCTTCCAATTACCACAAAACCTTAATCCATCACAATTATGTGGTCGACCAACAGCCGCAGCACTTCAATTAAGAGATAGATTATGTCAATACTTTGTAAAACCAGAAGTGGCTTTACCATGGCAAAATACAGTATGCGTTTAATACAGATTTTTCAGTTAAAATGTATTCGAAATATGTTTAGGCAGTATTTTAATAAATAGTATTTCATTATTTTCCATACTTTTTTTATTATTTAATGATTATTTGGCGGAGTTAGGGACAAATAAGTTCTACCAGTTCTTGGCCAACGTTTCGATATATTAACCATATATCTTCATCAGGGCTAAAAGGTATAAAATGTTACAAAAGATGGTGAAACATGTACTGTAACGAAGTTACTAAGTTTTTACCGTTTTCTTGATTGAATCGATCAACCGGAATCATCGATTTAATTGTTAAAGTTCCCACAGTCGGATTTTCTCCGTTCTTGTCAGTTTAGGATCGGGACGTCGGTTACTTTTTGTTAGGGTCATAGCGATGTGTCGCGGAAAACCGGTAATTGATAAATACGTGGTTAATAAGTTTTACGCGGCCGAATGTTTAGCGGCTATAGTACCGCAGTTAACCTGCAACGGCGTCCTGCCTGCACCCAGTGTGTGGCAGTGCGCGCGCTTCCGGTCCCCCATACATGGTACGTAGGTGAGTGGGGCATTGCAGGTCATAAAACTGGCCTGCACGTGGCAAACGGCCTCTTCCACCTGCGGTCAGCGACCGAACCAGCCAGCCTGCTCCGACACGAAACCCGACCAGCAGTAAGTACCATTCAACCACGTGTACCGGTACGGCGTCTGTTCTGGGCCTATACCGCAATACCTGACCGTTCCTTTTGATTTTCCCCGTAGTTAGTATACCGTAGTTAGCCGTCGTTAGGACTCGTATTGACCCGACGGATTTTCCCAGTAGTTAGTACACCGTAGTCAGCCGTCGTTAGGACTCGTATTGACCCGACGGATTTTCCCAGTAATTAGTACACCGTAGTTAGCCGTCGTTAGGACTCGTATTGACCCGACGGATTTTCCCAGTAATTAGTACACCGTAGTTAGCCGTCGTTAGGACTCGTATTGACCCGACGGATTTTCCCAGTAGTTAGTACACCGTAGTTAGCCGTCGTTAGGACTCGTATTGACCCGACGGATTTTCCCAGTAATTAGTACACCGTAGTTAGCCGTCGTTAGGACTCGTATTGACCCGACGGATTTTCCCAGTAGTTAGTACACCGTAGTTAGCCGTCGTTAGGACTCGTATTGACCCGACGGATTTTCCCAGTAATTAGTACACCGTAGTTAGCCGTCGTTAGGACTCGTATTGACCCGACGGATTTTCCCCAGTAATTAGTACACCGTAGTTAGCCGTCGTTAGGACTCGTATTGACCCGACGGATTTTCCCAGTAATTAGTACACCGTAGTTAGGACTCGTATTGACCCGACGGATTTTCCCCAATAATTAGTACACCGTAGTTAGCCGTCGTTAGGGCTCGTATTGACCCGACGGATTTTCGGGGGTAATTGCACAAGTGCATAAAAATTACCGATAATTTTGCATGAAAACTTGTTATCTCTTAACTGCATGAGTTTATTTTCATATTTTTTTGGCGAAAGAGCCCGACACCGAAGGTGGAGGGCTTTTTTAGAAAAAAAAATCAAAATGACCGAATGCAGTTTGCAAAGATAACAAGTTTGAACGCAGAATTATCAGGTCATTTTTAAGGCACGAATGTAATTTTGGGGAATATTTCCCGAATAAAGAAAATGTTTTGGTTTTGCTGCAACTATAGATTGCTCAATGGAGCCCAATGAGCAAGTTTCAAACCGTTCATTAATTTTTGTTGACATCTCGTTTGACATTGTTTGGTTATATAAAGTCAAAAAACTGCGCAAGGACAACAATTAGTGTACTAGCAATAGGCTCTACAACAATGCAGTCGTTATAGATACGTACAGTGCAATTATCGAAATGCAATTATCACTTTAGAATGCAATTATCGCTGTCATTCTGGTGAAAATGCACTGCTCATATGGGACATTTAACACATGAGGGAAATATTCCCAGTAATTAGTACACCGTAGTTAGCCGTCGTTTGGACTCGTATTGACCCGACGGATTTTTCCCCGTAGTTAGTATACCGTAGTTAGCCGTCGTTTGGACTCGTATTGACCCGACGGATTTTCCCAGTAATTAGTACACCGTAGTTAGCCGTCGTTTGGACTCGTATTGACCCGACGGATTTTCCCCAGTAATTAGTATACCGTAGTTAGCACCCGCATTTCTCCTGTTCTTGACCGCCAGGACAGCTGCCGTGGACACCGTTAACGCGTACACCTTTTATTTGACCGCTTTTATTGGTACGTTTAACTGCTTTGTCACCCGCGTCCCGACTTACACGCTTTAGGTTGAAATTGATCACTTAAAACAAAGTTACACGCTCTCTCTCATTTTTACACTTGCTGTTGTTTCCGTTCAAGATTTAAGATACCGTTAGGGTTCCGACTTTTGTTTTCCGATTGGTTCTGTTCGTTAACCACCGTAGGTCCGTAGTCATAATTTTGGTTAAGTGTTTCAGAGTGTTAATTTCTGTTCAGTTTGTTTGAAAACACGACCCGGTGAGCTTGTAAATTAATTTTTGCCTTTCATTGGGCCTGTCAGCCTTGCAAAACCTTAGCGCCCGCTTTCCTTCTTCGACTGTCTTAAAAGTTACCCCGGTAGACGGAGCGTTTTCCTGGTTTACGCTCCGCGGTTATTTGAAACCAGGTGGCGCCCGAGGCAATTACAATCAGACTAGTACCAAAAGGGGTATTTCATTTGCCCCCAACAAAAGAGCGTCACAAATTTGGCGCCCGAGCAGGGACTACGTTTTGAGTTTTGAACTGACAGTGTTTCAATTAACCGTTTTGTTTTTTTTTCCCCCTGTTAATATAAACGTGTAACTTTGTTGTGGTTAATAGCTTAGGATAACTGTACTAACCGAGCTTGATCCCCGCTTTGCGATTCACAAAAAAATTTGTCTTTAACCAGTCCGGCTTTGTTTTTTTTTACCCGAGTTTAACTATACCGTGTGGCCTGGGTTGTCATGGATACCGATCAAAAAGATAGTTTACCGTTAACCGTCACCGCCGCCACCAGTGCAGCCGCCTTCTCAGGCGGCACCGAACCGATGGACTCCAAAATTGCGTACGTTTGCCAGCTCAGGAAAGACGCGTTGATCGTTGAACTATCCAAGATTGGGTTAGACACCAGTGGCACCACAGAGGTATTAAGGAAGCGCTTAATTGCCTACTTAATGGGTGGGGAATCAACCCCGATAGTCAGAACTGCACCATTTACTTTTCCTGCAGTAAATACCGAACCGACCGCTACCACAGTAACGTTACCCCCGACTACCGTAGTAGTTAAAGTTACCGAGTCTCGTACGACGACCGCCCCCATTTTTACAACACCATCGACGTGGGGTACTACACGCCCAATCCCCAGTTGCAATACCGCCGTAACGTTCACTTCCGCTCACCCCACACGACCGATTCACGGTTCCCGAGCCCCCCCTTTATCGCTGACTTTACCGGTAACTTATCCCTGGGTGCCGCCCATGACCACGGCCAATGAGGCGTCAACAAAGCTACTTCCTTGTCTGCTGGAACCCACGCCGACCCTGCACCGGCAAACACCCATGTATTTTCGCGCTCAGGACTGGAAAGTCTATTTTAATGAACAGGACGACCCTGTTGCTTTCCTGGAGCAATTAATGGAAATTTGCGCCGCCAACCAAATCCATCCAGACTTACTAGTGCCGCAATTACCTATGGTGTTGCGTGGTAATGCGCTACTGTGGTTCCGAAACAACCGGCATCGTTGGGCGACGTGGCAGCAATTTGAGGCTGATTTCCGTACTTTTTATTACCCTCTGGATTACTATGATGATCTGGAGGCACAGATAAGCCGCCGATTGCAAAGACAAGGGGAATCCGTTAGTCGGTACTTTACTGACTTACAAACTATGATCCGCCGGCATGGGAGTATTACACCCGAACAGGAGTTACGTTGGTTGTACCGCAATATGACACCACAATTAAGGCAGATGGTGCGGCCGACCGACTTTTACGATGTGCTAACTCTGTCACAGAAAGCCTGTGAGACCGAACGCCTCTTAGAGGAGGTAAGGCAGGCAGAGGCATGTAGTTACCGCCCTCAACCTGAGTTTACTAGAGTGAATAGTCATCAGGAACCGACCATAAAGTCACGACAAGTACCCGAGACGCGGGTTACCGTACCGGGCCGCCTACGACCAAATGAGGGGAGTCGACAGACTCGCAACAACCAGCTCCTCAATACAACACAAAACAGGTCACCTCAACACCCACCCCGTACTGCAAACCGTCAGGGTGCTCCCGTGCGCAATCCTGGAGGAGTGTGTTGGCGATGTGGAGAGACCGGGCATTTCCGTACAGAATGTACGCGTCCGTCCCGTCTGTTCTGCTCCAAATGTGGGAAACCAGGTGTACAGTCTCGGCATTGTGATTGTACACGGCCGGAAAACTAAAAGGGCGTTGTGATAATGCGAGGAAAGCACAACCGCCCGACGTAACCGCCTCGACCCACCCTGTTTTGACCGTTACCGCCTGTCAGCCGTCCCTTGTAAATACCGTTCCGCCGTTCAACCCCGTACCGACCGTTACTCCAGTTAACTTTACCGTACCACCTGTTCCTGTCACCTGTCATACCGTATCACCTGTTCCTGTCACCCGTCATACCGTACTGCCTGTTCCTGGCACCGGTCATACCGTACCACCTGTTCCTGTCACCTGTTATACCATACCACCTGTTCCTGTCACCTGTTATACCGTACCCAAGTATGCCGCCGACAAAGTTAACATTACCGTACCGACCGTTTCTGTGCCTAGTTGTACCGTACCGACCGTTAGTAGACATAAGCGTGACGTTACACCAGTTACTAAGGTACCTAACGTTATTACCAGTTACCCTGTACCGACCGAGACGTTGGTTAACGATTCTGGCACAAAAGACGACGTTCTTCCGACCGCAACACCAAACGTTACCGTACCGACCGTCCCAGTGCCATCTGTTGCTGATATACCAGCAGTCACCGCCCTGAATGCTTTCCTGACCACTGACAATCGACCCCATATTTCTGTCAAAATGTTTGACACTGAATTTATGGCATTAGTAGACACTGGTGCTGCCCGTTCATACGTAGGGGCCGTGGTACGACAGTTGTGTCTTAGGCACGATTGCACACCTCTCCGTCCAACTGTTGAAAACGCTAAAGTTGCAAATGGCAGTAAGGTGGATATTACCGAGGCTTTCAGGGTCAAACTGACTTTTGAGGGTTACCCGACTGTAACGGAGGTGTTGCACTATTTACCAGGGTTAACCGTATTTATCGTACTTGGTATGGACTTACTAGGAAAACATCCTTTCCAAGTAAATTTGCAGACAAGGGCTGTACAAATAGTAAGCCCTAGACCAGTCCGTATACCGCAAAAGATTAGTCCAGTCAACACTATTGAACCGCCTGAGCCTTTAACGTTAACCGAAACCGAAAACGCCAGACTGCAACAGTTTTTAAACGCCGAACTTCCAAAGTTTGACCGAATTAGAGGCGTAACTCCACTAACCACACATACCATTCATTTGGAGCAAATCGAGCCGATTAAGCAACGCTATCACCCTCGCAATCCTCGTATGCAGGAGATTATTAATACCGAGGTAAAGCAGATGTTGCGAGACGGTATTATTGAGCCGTCAACCAGTCCGTGGAGTTCCCCTGTAGTAATTGTCCGTAAAAAGGATGGTAAACACCGTTTCTGTATTGACTTTCAAAAAGTCAATGACGTTACCCGAAAAGATGCATACCCGTTACCTTTTATTAATGCAATCTTGGACAAACTCCGCCGTGCCCGTTATATATCCAGTATTGACTTGAAACAGGGTTACTGGCAAGTAGCTCTTGATGAAGCTAGCAAACCAATTACCGCATTTACGGTGCCGGGTATGGGCTTGTTTCAATTCAAAGTCATGCCATTTGGTTTACACTCTGCTCCCGCTACGTTTCAACGATTAATGGATAGAGTCATCGGCCCCGATATGAATCCGTACTGTTTTGCGTATCTGGACGACATTATTGTTCTTGGGGAAACCTTTGAACAACATCTCGACAATCTGTCCGAGGTTTTCCGTCGTCTCCGAGCTGCGAACTTGCGCCTGAATCCGGATAAATGTCAATTTGGTCGGAAATCCCTCCGTTACCTGGGCCACCTGGTTACGTCCAGTGGTATCCGTACCGATCCAGAAAAAGTGTCGGCTATTCAGGAACTGCCGGCACCAAACAACGCGAGAGGCGTCCGCCGTTTTCTCGGTGTTGCATCCTGGTACCGCCGTTTTGTCAAGGACTTTTCCAAAATTGCTTCTCCTCTAAACCGACTTTTAAAGAAGGGAGTGAAGTGGTCGTGGTCAGCGGACGAGCAGCATGCATTTGAGCAGCTGAAAAAGTGCTTAACCGAAGCCCCCATTTTGGCTTCTCCAGATTTTTCCCGGCCGTTTGTACTACAAACAGACGCGTCGGATCATGGGCTAGGTGCGGCATTAATACAGCATGATTCCAATGGCGATCACATTATCGCCTATGCTAGCAGAACGTTGACAGCTACTGAAC
Organism: Ips typographus; assembly: GCF_016097725.1. Classification (NCBI taxonomy): domain Eukaryota; kingdom Metazoa; phylum Arthropoda; class Insecta; order Coleoptera; family Curculionidae; genus Ips; species Ips typographus. Next base: position 8,849,520 of record NC_138428.1, read on the forward strand.
GAAAGTTTTCGGTGACCGAGAAAGAATGCTTGGCAATAGTGTGGGGAGTCGAAAAAATGAGACCGTACCTTGAAGGCTACCGTTTTACCGTGGTGACGGATCACCAGTCCTTACGGTGGTTGCACTCGCTTAAAAGCCCGTCTGGCCGATTAGCCCGTTGGAGTATTTATCTCCAACAATTTGACTTCGAAATCAAGTACCGAAAGGGGATACTGAATAAAGTAGCTGACGCTCTATCTCGGGACCCCGTGCCGTCCAACTCGGTTGGCGATCCGCCCGAATCCATAGCGCTGATCGAAAATTTTGAACCGTGTTCCTGGTATAGCGCTAAAATGGCGGCGGTCGAAGCAAATCCCAAAAACTTCCCTGACTACTGTATTAAAGAAAACCGTCTCTACCGCCATTTTTGGGATTTAAACGAAGTCACGTCTGCAAAGTCTGCCAGTTCGTGGAAACTTTGCGTCCCTAAAACCGCTAGGGCGGCCATTCTTCAGCAAAACCACGATGAGCCGGCCGCCGGGCATTTTGGGATTGCAAAAACCACCGTCCGTATAGCCCAGCGCTATTATTGGCCGGGAATGATGCGGGATATTGCAAATTACGTCCGCAATTGTCCTTCTTGTCAGCGTTATAAAGTATCGCAACAAGCACCGCCTGGGTACATGCAACCGTCACGAAATAACCGCCCCTGGGAAACCGTCTGTACCGATTTAGTTGGCCCGTTACCCCGTTCTGCAAAAGGGAACAATTACTTGGTCGTGTTTCAAGACCGATTTACTAAGTGGGTACAATGTCGAGCAATTAGAAAAGCAACGGCTCGAGCTGTAAGCCAAGCTTTGTACGACGAAGTTATAACGAGATTTGGCTGCCCACGAACCGTTTTGTCCGATAATGGCACGCAGTTTACCGGACAACCGTTCAAGCAATTGCTTGCGGAGCTGGGCATTGCTCACCGGCTAACTCCGTATACGCCCCAAGCCAACCCCGTCGAGCGAGCTAATAAGACTCTCAAAACCATGATCGCCCAGTTTTGCGAAGGGGATCACCGTAAGTGGGACGTACTGCTCCCCGATTTGCTGTTTGCCGTTAACACGTCGCAACATGACTCTACCGGATACACGCCGGCGTATTTGAACTTTGGTCGGGAGTTAGAGCCACCAAAAGCTTTATACCGTTCTGTCGGACCGGAACCCGACGGCGCCGAGCCGTTAAGGGAACCCCAGCGCTCCGATATTGGGGAGCACAGCAACCGGCTCAAGCAGCTCAATGATATTTATGAGCTGGTCCGTTTAAATCTGGGTCGGGCGTTCACCACTCAAAGCCGGCATTATAATTTGCGGAGAAGAGAATGGCGGTGTCATGTGGGAGATCAGGTTTATCGGCGTGAAAACCCCTTGTCATCCGCGGTCCGAGGTTTTGCCTCAAAGCTAGCGCCTAAGTTTTCAGGGCCCTACACCGTGGTTAGGGTTCTTTCTCCGGTGGTGTATGATCTTAAAAGCTGCACCGGAAAAATTCTGCGCCGTATTCATATTAAAGACTTAAAAGCGGCACATGACGGGGCCGAATTTAATGAAGCCCGCGTGTAAACCACGCTGTGAGTTGGGGCGGGTGACAACCGTTAGCAACCGTAACGAAAGCCGTATTTGTTACCGTACCGACCGTAGCCGTTATTCTAGATGACCGAAAGTAAGCGTGTACCGAAGTCCCGTCGGCGCTTACCCGGGGAGCCGCCGTTTTCTGCACCTGCTGATCCATCGGCCGTTTGTAGCCGAGACCGGGAGTGAGAAAGATGTGCGGTGTGCGGTTCCGAGATTTAGGTTAAGATAGGCTAGTGTTTCGTAATTTTATAGGTTCTGTGATTTATTTTGTGATTCTATTGTTAACCGTAGCGTTAGAGTTAAGCCGTTAAGTTTTTGTTTTCTATAGTTGCCGGGTAGTTTTAAGTTAAGGCCGTCTATTTTGAAAAGTTTTGTTTTAAAAAAAAAAAGGAGTAAACGCCTTTTTTTTTTCCGTACGAAGAGGGGGTGTGTAACGAAGTTACTAAGTTAAGGAATCATCGATTTAATTGTTAAAGTTCCCACAGTCGGATTTTCTCCGTTCTTGTCAGTTTAGGATCGGGACGTCGGTTACTTTTTGTTAGGGTCATAGCGATGTGTCGCGGAAAACCGGTAATTGATAAATACGTGGTTAATAAGTTTTACGCGGCCGAATGTTTAGCGGCTATAGTACCGCAGTTGACCTGCAACGGCGTCCTGCCTGCACCCAGTGTGTGGCAGTGCGCGCGCTTCCAGTCCCCCATACATGGTACGTAGGTGAGTGGGGCATTGCAGGTCATAAAACTGGCCTGCACGTGGCAAACTGCCTCTTCCACCTGCGGTCAGCGTCCGAACCAGTCAACCTGCTCCGACTCGAAACCCGACCAGCAGTAAGTACCATTCAACCACGTGTATCGGTACGCCATCTGTTCTGGGCCTATACCGTAATACCTGTCCGTTCCTTTTTATTTTTCCCTGTATTTAGTATACCGTAGTTAGCCGTCGTTTGGACTCGTATTGACCCGACGGATTTTCCCAGTAATTAGTACACCGTAGTTAGCCGTCGTTTGGACTCGTATTGACCCGACGGATTTACCCAGTAATTAGTACACCGTAGTTAGCCGTCGTTTGGACTCGTATTGACCCGACGGATTTTCCCAGTAATTAGTACACCGTAGTTAGCCGTCGTTTGGACTCGTATTGACCCGACGGATTTTCCCAGTAATTAGTACATCGTAGTTAGCCGTCGTTTGGACTCGTATTGACCCGACGGATTTTCCCAGTAATTAGTACACCGTAGTTAGCCGTCGTTTGGACTCGTATTGACCCGACGGATTTTCCCAGTAATTAGTACACCGTAATTAGCCGTCGTTGGACTCGTATTGACCCGACGGATTTCCCCAGTAATTAGTACACCGTAATTAGCCGTCGTTGGACTCGTATTGACCCGACGGATTTCCCCAGTAATTAGTATACCGTAGCTAGCACCCGAATTTCTCCTGTTCTTGACCGCCAGGACAGCTGCCGTGGACACCGTTAACGCGTACACTTTTTATTTGACCGCTTCTATTGGTACGTTTAACTGCTTTGTCACCCGCGTCCCGACTTACACGCTTTAGGTGGAAATTGATCACTTAAAACAAAGTTACACGCTCTCTCTCCTTTTTACACTTGCTTTTGTTTCTGTTTAAGACTTAAGATACCGTTAGGGTTCCGACTTTTGTTTCACCGATTGGTTCTGTTCGTTAACCACCGTAGGTCCGTAGTCATAATTTTGGTTAAGTGTTTCAGTGTGTTAATTTCTGTTTAGTTTATTTGGAAACACGACCCGGTGAGTTTGTAAATTTACTTTTGTCTTTCATTGGGCCTGTCAGCCTTGCAAAACCTTAGCGCCCGCTTACCTTCTTCGACTGTCTTAAAAGTTACCCCGGTAGACGGAGCGTTTTCCTGGTTTACGCTCCGCGGTTATTTGAAACCAGGTGGCGCCCGAGGCAATTAAAATCAGACTAGTGTCAAAAGGGGTATTTCATTTGCCCCCAACAAAAGAGCGTCACATTGTCAATTTTTTATTTTGCTCTAGGAAAGTTCCAATGCACAGCAAAAGGCATATTTATACCAAACGACCTTATATCAGGTGAAATAAGTACAAAAAAATCACTTGAAAATGTGCTTTCTTTGTACTTATTTCACCTAATTTAAGTTCGTTTGGTATAAGTATGCCGTTTGCTGGTTACCGAGATATTGAATTTAAAAAAGTAGTAAAAAAAGACCCCTAATACCCCCCCATTCTTTAAATTTTTTTGAAAAATGAAAAATTTTAAAGTGTTTTTTTTGTACTTATTTCCCTAATTTAAGGTTGTTTGGTATAAATATGCCCTTTGCTGTGCATTGGAACCCTCCTGGAGCAAAATAAAAATTGCCAAAATTGCACTTTTTGCAAAAATGAATTTTTTTCAAATTTTGAATGATTGTAACTTTTTTATTTAAACTCTTATAGATTTCGCTAAAACGCCATTAGAAAGAGGATAAAAAATACTACAAAATGAGCCAAACTGGACTCTCTAGCTTTTCAGGTTCCCGAGATATTGAATTTAAAAAAGTAGTAAAAAAAGACCCCTAATACCCCCCCATCCTTTCAATTTTTTTGAAAAATGAAAAATTTCAAAGTGTTTTTTTTGTACTTATTTCACCTAATATAAGGTCGTTTGGTGTAAATATGCTCTTTGCTGTGCATTGGAACCCTCCTGGAGCAAAATAAAAAATTGCCAAAATTGCACATTTTGCAAAAATGAAATTTTTTCAATTTTTGAATGATTGTAACTTTTTTATTTTAACTCTTATACATTTTGATAAAACGCCATTAGAAAGAGGATAAAAAACACTACAAAATGAGCCAAAACTGGACTCTCTAGCTTTTCAGGTTCCCGAGATATTGAATTTAAAAAGTAGTAAAAAAAGACCCCTAATACCCCCCCATCCTTTCAATTTTTTTGAAAAATGAAAAATTTCAAAGTCTTTTTATTGTACTTATTTCACCTAATATAAGGTCGTTTGGTATAAATATGCCCTTTGCTGTGCATTGGAACCCTCCTAGAGCAAAATAAAAAATTGACAAAATTGCACTTTTTGCAAAAATGAAATTTTATCAATTTTTGAATGATTGTAACTCTTTTATTTGAACTCTTATACATTTTGATAAAACGCCATTAGAAAGAGGATAAAAAACACTACAAAATGAGCCAAAACTGGACTCTCTAGCTTTTCAGGTTACCGAGATATTGAATTTAAAAAGTAGTAAAAAAAGACCCCTAATACCCCCCCATTCTTTCAATTTTTTTGAAAAATGAAAAATTTTAAAGTGTCTTTTTTGTACTTATTTCCCTAATATAAGGTCGTTTGGTATAAATATGCCCTTTGCTGTGCATTGGAACCCTCCTAAAGCAAAATAAAAAATTGACAAAATTGCACTTTTTGCAAAAATAAATTTTTTTCAAATTTTGAATGATTGTAACTTTTTTATTTGAACTCTTATACATTTTGATAAAACGCCATTAGAAAGAGGATAAAAAACACTACAAAATGAGCCAAAACTGGACTCTCTAGCTTTTCAGGTTACCGAGATATTGAATTTAAAAAGTAGTAAAAAAAGACCCCTAATACCCCCCCATCCTTTCAATTTTTTTGAAAAATGAAAAATTTCAAAGTGTTTTTATTGTACTTATTTCACCTAATATAAGGTCGTTTGGTATAAATATGCCCTTTGCTGTGCATTGGAACCCTCCTAGAGCAAAATAAAAAATTGACAAAATTGCACTTTTTGCAAAAATGAAATTTTATCAATTTTTGAATGATTGTAACTCTTTTATGTGAACTCTTATACATTTTGATAAAACGCCATTAGAAAGAGGATAAAAAATACTACAAAATGAGCCAAAACTGGACTCTCTAGCTTTTCAGGTTACCGAGATATTGAATTTAAAAAAGTAGTAAAAAAAGACCCCTAATACCCCCCCATTCTTTAAATTTTTTTAAAAAATGAAAAATTTCAAAGTGCTTTTTTTGTACTTATTTCACCTAATTTAAGGTCGTTTGGTGTAAATATGCCCTTTGCTGTGCATTGGAACCCTCCTGAAGCCAAATAAAAAACTGTCAAAATTGCACTTCTTGCAAAAATGAAATTTTATCAATTTTTGAATGATTGTAACTCTTTTATTTAAACTCTTATAGATTTCGCTAGAACGCCATTAGAAAGAGGATAAAAAATACTACAAAATGAGCCAAAACTGGACTCTCTAGCTTTTCAGGTTCCCGAGATATTGAATTTAAAAAGTAGTAAAAAAGACCCCTAATACCCCCCCATCCTTTCAATTTTTTTGAAAAATGAAAAATTTCAAAGTGTTTTTTTTGTACTTATTTCACCTAATATAAGGTCGTTTGGTATAAATATGCCCTTTGCTGTGCATTGGAACCCTCCTAGAGCAAAATAAAAAATTGACAAAATTGCACTTCTTGCAAAAATGAAATTTTATCAATTTTTGAATGATTGTAACTCTTTTATTTGAACTCTTATAGATTTCGCTAGAACGCCATTAGAAAGAGGATAAAAAATACTACAAAATGAGCCAAAATTGGACTCTCTAGCTTTTCAGGTTCCCGAGATATTGAATTTAAAAAGTAGTAAAAAAAGACCCCTAATACCCCCCCATCCTTTCAATTTTTTTGAAAAATGAAAAATTTCAAAGTGCTTTTTTTGTACTTATTTCACCTAATTTAAGGTCGTTTGGTGTAAATATGCCCTTTGCTGTGCATTGGAACCCTCCTGAAGCCAAATAAAAAATTGTCAAAATTGCACTTTTTGCAAAAAGAAATTTTTAAGTGGTTTTTTTTGTACTTATTTCACCTAATTTAAGGTCGTTTGGTATAAATATGCCCTTTGCTGTGCATTGGAACCCTCCTAGAGCAAAATAAAAAATTGCCAAAATTGCACTTTTTGCAAAAATGAAATTTTTTCAATTTTTGAATGATTGTAACTTTTTTATTTTAACTCTTATACATTTTGATAAAATGCCATTAGAAAGAGGATAAAAAACACTACAAAATGAGCCAAAACTGGACTCTCTAGCTTTTCAGGTTCCCGAGATATTGAATTTAAAAAGTAGTAAAAAAAGACCCCTAATACCCCCCCATCCTTTCAATTTTTTTGATAAATGCAAAATTTTTAAGTGTTTTTTTTGTACTTATTTCACCTAATTTAAGGTCGTTTGGTATAAATATGCCCTTTGCTGTGCATTGGAACCCTCCTAGAGCAAAATAAAAAATTGACAAAATTGCACTTTTTGCAAAAATGAAATTTTATCAATTTTTGAATGATTGTAACTCTTTTATTTGAACTCTTATACATTTTGATAAAACGCCATTAGAAAGAGGATAAAAAACACTACAAAATGAGCCAAAACTGGATACTCTAGCTTTTCAGGTTACCGAGATATTGAATTTTAAAAAGTAGTAAAAAAAGACCCCTAATACCCCCCCATTCTTTAAATTTTTTTGATAAATGCAAAATTTTTAAGTGTTTTTTTTGTACTTATTTCACCTAATTTAAGGTCGTTTGGTATAAATATGCCCTTTGCTGTGCATTGGAACCCTCCTGGAGCAAAATAAAAAATTGCCAAAATTGCACTTTTTGCAAAAATAATTTTTTTTAAATTTTTGAATGATTGTAACTTCTTTATTTGAACTCTTATACATTTTGATAAAACGCCATTAGAAAGAGGATAAAAAACACTACAAAATGAGCCAAAACTGGACTCTCTAGCTTTTCAGGTTACCGAGATATTGAATTTCAAAAAGTATTAAAAAAGGACCATTAATACCTCCTGGAGCAAAATAAAAAATTGACAAAATTGCACTTTTTGCAAAAATGAAATTTTTTCAATTTTTGAATGATTGTAACTTTTTTATTTGAACTCTTATACATTTTGGTAAAAAGCCATTAGAAAGAGGATAAAAAACACTACAAAATGAGCCAAAACTGGACTCTCTAGCTTTTCAGGTTCCCGAGATATTGAATTTAAAAAAGTAGTAAAAAAAGTCCCCTAATACCCCCCCATCCTTTCAATTTTTTTGAAAAATGAAAAATTTCAAAGTGTTTTTATTGTACTTATTTCACCTAATATAAGGTCGTTTGGTATAAATATGCCCTTTGCTGTGCATTGGAACCCTCCTAGAGCAAAATAAAAAATTGACAAAATTGCACTTTTTGCAAAAATGAAATTTTATCAATTTTTGAATGATTGTAACTCTTTTATTTGAACTCTTATACATTTTGATAAAACGCCATTAGAAAGAGGATAAAAAACACTACAAAATGAGCCAAAACTGGACTCTCTAGCTTTTCAGGTTACCGAGATATTGAATTTAAAAAAGTAGTAAAAAAAGACCCCTAATACCCCCCCATTCTTTCAATTTTTTTGAAAAATGAAAAATTTTAAAGTGTCTTTTTTGTACTTATTTCCCTAATTTAAGGTTGTTTGGTATAAATATGCCCTTTGCTGTGCATTGGAACCCTCCTGGAGCAAAATAAAAAATTGCCAAATTTGCACTTTTTGCAAAAATGAATTTTTTTCAAATTTTGAATGATTGTAACTTTTTTATTTAAACTCTTATAGATTTCGCTAGAACGCCATTAGAAAGAGGATAAAAAATACTACAAAATGAGCCAAAATTGGACTCTCTAGCTTTTCAGGTTCCCGAGATATTGAATTTAAAAAGTAGTAAAAAAAGACCCCTAATACCCCCCCATCCTTTCAATTTTTTTGAAAAATGAAAAATTTCAAAGTGCTTTTTTTGTACTTATTTCACCTAATTTAAGGTCGTTTGGTGTAAATATGCCCTTTGCTGTGCATTGGAACCCTCCTGAAGCCAAATAAAAAATTGTCAAAATTGCACTTTTTGCAAAAAGAAATTTTTAAGTGTTTTTTTTTGTACTTATTTCACCTAATTTAAGGTTGTTTGGTATAAATATGCCCTTTGCTGTGCATTGGAACCCTCCTAGAGCAAAATAAAAAATTGACAAAATTGCACTTTTTGCAAAAATGAAATTTTATCAATTTTTGAATGATTGTAACTCTTTTATGTGAACTCTTATAGATTTCGCTAGAACGCCATTAGAAAGAGGATAAAAAATACTACAAAATGAGCCAAAACTGGACTCTCTAGCTTTTCAGGTTACCGAGATATTGAATTTCAAAAAGTATTAAAAAAGGACCCCTAATACCCCCCCATTCTTTCAATTTTTTTGAAAAATGAAAAATTTAAGGTCGTTTGGTATAAATATGCCCTTTGCTGTGCATTGGAACCCTCCTAGAGCAAAATAAAAAATTGACAAAATTGCACTTTTTGCAAAAATGAAATTTTATCAATTTTTGAATGATTGTAACTCTTTTATGTGAACTCTTATACATTTTGATAAAACGCCATTAGAAAGAGGATAAAAAATACTACAAAATGAGCCAAAACTGGACTCTCTAGCTTTTCAGGTTACCGAGATATTGAATTTAAAAAAGTAGTAAAAAAAGACCCCTAATACCCCCCCATCCTTTCAATTTTTTTGAAAAATGAAAAATTTCAAAGTGTTTTTTTTGTACTTATTTCACCTAATATAAGGTCGTTTGGTATAAATATGCCCTTTGCTGTGCATTGGAACCCTCCTAGAGCAAAATAAAAAATTGACAAAATTGCACTTCTTGCAAAAATGAAATTTTATCAATTTTTGAATGATTGTAACTCTTTTATTTGAACTCTTATACATTTTGATAAAACGCCATTAGAAAGAGGATAAAAAACAATACAAAATGAGCCAAAACTGGACTCTCTAGCTTTTCAGGTTACCGAGATATTGAATTTAAAAAGTAGTAAAAAAGACCCCTAATACCCCCCCATCCTTTCAATTTTTTTGAAAAATGAAAAATTTCAAAGTGCTTTTTTTGTACTTATTTCACCTAATTTAAGGTCGTTTGGTGTAAATATGCCCTTTGCTGTGCATTGGAACCCTCCTGGAGCAAAATAAAAAATTGCCAAAATTGCACTTTTTGCAAAAATAATTTTTTTTCAAATTTTGAATGATTGTAACTTTTTTATTTAAACTCTTATAGATTTCGCTAGAACGCCATTAGAAAGAGGATAAAAAATACTACAAAATGAGCCAAAACTGGACTCTCTAGCTTTTCAGGTTCCCGAGATATTGAATTTAAAAAAGTAGTAAAAAAAGACCCCTAATACCCCCCCATCCTTTCAATTTTTTTGAAAAATGAAAAATTTCAAAGTGTTTTTTTTGTACTTATTTCACCTAATATAAGGTCGTTTGGTATAAATATGCCCTTTGCTGTGCATTGGAACCCTCCTGGAGCAAAATAAAAAATTGACAAAATTGCACTTTTTGCAAAAATGAAATTTTATCAATTTTTGAATGATTGTAACTCTTTTATGTGAACTCTTATACATTTTGGTAAAAAGCCATTAGAAAGAGGATAAAAAACACTACAAAATGAGCCAAAACTGGACTCTCTAGCTTTTCAGGTTCCCGAGATATTGAATTTAAAAAAGTAGTAAAAAAAGTCCCCTAATACCCCCCCATCCTTTCAATTTTTTTGAAAAATGAAAAATTTCAAAGTGTTTTTATTGTACTTATTTCACCTAATATAAGGTCGTTTGGTATAAATATGCCCTTTGCTGTGCATTGGAACCCTCCTGGAGCAAAATAAAAAATTGACAAAATTGCACTTTTTGCAAAAATGAAATTTTATCAATTTTTGAATGATTGTAACTCTTTTATGTGAACTCTTATAGATTTCGCTAGAACGCCATTAGAAAGAGGATAAAAAATACTACAAAATGAGCCAAAACTGGACTCTCTAGCTTTTCAGGTTACCGAGATATTGAATTTCAAAAAGTATTAAAAAAGGACCCCTAATACCCCCCCATTCTTTCAATTTTTTTGAAAAATGAAAAATTTAAGGTCGTTTGGTATAAATATGCCCTTTGCTGTGCATTGGAACCCTCCTAGAGCAAAATAAAAAATTGACAAAATTGCACTTTTTGCAAAAATGAAATTTTATCAATTTTTGAATGATTGTAACTCTTTTATGTGAACTCTTATACATTTTGATAAAACGCCATTAGAAAGAGGATAAAAAATACTACAAAATGAGCCAAAACTGGACTCTCTAGCTTTTCAGGTTACCGAGATATTGAATTTAAAAAAGTAGTAAAAAAGACCCCTAATACCCCCCCATTCTTTCAATTTTTTTGAAAAATGAAAAATTTTAAAGTGCTTTTTTTGTACTTATTTCACCTAATTTAAGGTCGTTTGGTGTAAATATGCTCTTTGCTGTGCATTGGAACCCTCCTGGAGCAAAATAAAAAATTGCCTAAATTGCACTTTTTGCAAAAATGAAATTTTTTCAATTTTTGAATGATTGTAACTTTTTTATTTTAACTCTTATACATTTTGATAAAACGCCATTAGAAAGAGGATAAAAAACACTACAAAATGAGCCAAAACTGGACTCTCTAGCTTTTCAGGTTCCCGAGATATTGAATTTAAAAAAGTAGTAAAAAAAGACCCCTAATACCCCCCCATTCTTTCAATTTTTTTGAAAAATGAAAAATTTCAAAGTGCTTTTTTTGTACTTATTTCACCTAATTTAAGGTCGTTTGGTGTAAATATGCCCTTTGCTGTGCATTGGAACCCTCCTGAAGCCAAATAAAAAACTGTCAAAATTGCACTTTTTGCAAAAAGAAATTTTTAAGTGTTTTTTTTGTACTTATTTCACCTAATTTAAGGTCGTTTGGTATAAATATGCCCTTTGCTGTGCATTGGAACCCTCCTAGAGCAAAATAAAAAATTGACAAAATTGCACTTTTTGCAAAAATGAAATTTTATCAATTTTTGAATGATTGTAACTCTTTTATTTGAACTCTTATACATTTTGATAAAACGCCATTAGAAAGAGGATAAAAAACACTACAAAATGAGCCAAAACTGGACTCTCTAGCTTTTCAGGTTACCGAGATATTGAATTTAAAAAGTAGTAAAAAAAGACCCCTAATACCCCCCCATTCTTTCAATTTTTTTGAAAAATGAAAAATTTTAAAGTGTCTTTTTTGTACTTATTTCCCTAATTTAAGGTTGTTTGGTATAAATATGCCCTTTGCTGTGCATTGGAACCCTCCTAGAGCAAAATAAAAAATTGACAAAATTGCACTTTTTGCAAAAATGAAATTTTATCAATTTTTGAATGATTGTAACTCTTTTATTTGAACTCTTATACATTTTGATAAAACGCCATTAGAAAGAGGATAAAAAACACTACAAAATGAGCCAAAACTGGACTCTCTAGCTTTTCAGGTTACCGAGATATTGAATTTAAAAAGTAGTAAAAAAAGTCCCCTAATACCCCCCCATCCTTTCAATTTTTTTGAAAAATGAAAAATTTTAAAGTGTCTTTTTTGTACTTATTTCCCTAATATAAGGTCGTTTGGTATAAATATGCCCTTTGCTGTGCATTGGAACCCTCCTGGAGCAAAATAAAAAATTGACAAAATTGCACTTTTTGCAAAAATGAAATTTTATCAATTTTTGAATGATTGTAACTCTTTTATGTGAACTCTTATAGATTTCGCTAGAACGCCATTAGAAAGAGGATAAAAAATACTACAAAATGAGCCAAAACTGGACTCTCTAGCTTTTCAGGTTACCGAGATATTGAATTTCAAAAAGTATTAAAAAAGGACCCCTAATACCCCCCCATTCTTTCAATTTTTTTGAAAAATGAAAAATTTAAGGTCGTTTGGTATAAATATGCCCTTTGCTGTGCATTGGAACCCTCCTAGAGCAAAATAAAAAATTGACAAAATTGCACTTTTTGCAAAAATGAAATTTTATCAATTTTTGAATGATTGTAACTCTTTTATGTGAACTCTTATACATTTTGATAAAACGCCATTAGAAAGAGGATAAAAAATACTACAAAATGAGCCAAAACTGGACTCTCTAGCTTTTCAGGTTACCGAGATATTGAATTTAAAAAAGTAGTAAAAAAAGACCCCTAATACCCCCCCATTCTTTCAATTTTTTTGAAAAATGAAAAATTTTAAAGTGCTTTTTTTGTACTTATTTCACCTAATTTAAGGTCGTTTGGTGTAAATATGCTCTTTGCTGTGCATTGGAACCCTCCTGGAGCAAAATAAAAAATTGCCTAAATTGCACTTTTTGCAAAAATGAAATTTTTTCAATTTTTGAATGATTGTAACTTTTTTATTTTAACTCTTATACATTTTGATAAAACGCCATTAGAAAGAGGATAAAAACACTACAAAATGAGCCAAAACTGGACTCTCTAGCTTTTCAGGTTCCCGAGATATTGAATTTAAAAAAGTAGTAAAAAAAGACCCCTAATACCCCCCCATTCTTTCAATTTTTTTGAAAAATGAAAAATTTCAAAGTGCTTTTTTTGTACTTATTTCACCTAATTTAAGGTCGTTTGGTGTAAATATGCCCTTTGCTGTGCATTGGAACCCTCCTGAAGCCAAATAAAAAACTGTCAAAATTGCACTTTTTGCAAAAAGAAATTTTTAAGTGTTTTTTTTGTACTTATTTCACCTAATTTAAGGTCGTTTGGTATAAATATGCCCTTTGCTGTGCATTGGAACCCTCCTAGAGCAAAATAAAAAATTGACAAAATTGCACTTTTTGCAAAAATGAAATTTTATCAATTTTTGAATGATTGTAACTCTTTTATTTGAACTCTTATACATTTTGATAAAACGCCATTAGAAAGAGGATAAAAAACACTACAAAATGAGCCAAAACTGGACTCTCTAGCTTTTCAGGTTACCGAGATATTGAATTTAAAAAGTAGTAAAAAAAGACCCCTAATACCCCCCCATTCTTTCAATTTTTTTGAAAAATGAAAAATTTTAAAGTGTCTTTTTTGTACTTATTTCCCTAATTTAAGGTTGTTTGGTATAAATATGCCCTTTGCTGTGCATTGGAACCCTCCTAGAGCAAAATAAAAAATTGACAAAATTGCACTTTTTGCAAAAATGAAATTTTATCAATTTTTGAATGATTGTAACTCTTTTATTTGAACTCTTATACATTTTGATAAAACGCCATTAGAAAGAGGATAAAAAACACTACAAAATGAGCCAAAACTGGACTCTCTAGCTTTTCAGGTTACCGAGATATTGAATTTAAAAAGTAGTAAAAAAAGTCCCCTAATACCCCCCCATCCTTTCAATTTTTTTGAAAAATGAAAAATTTTAAAGTGTCTTTTTTGTACTTATTTCCCTAATATAAGGTCGTTTGGTATAAATATGCCCTTTGCTGTGCATTGGAACCCTCCTGGAGCAAAATAAAAAATTGACAAAATTGCACTTTTTGCAAAAATGAAATTTTATCAATTTTTGAATGATTGTAACTCTTTTATGTGAACTCTTATAGATTTCGCTAGAACGCCATTAGAAAGAGGATAAAAAATACTACAAAATGAGCCAAAACTGGACTCTCTAGCTTTTCAGGTTACCGAGATATTGAATTTCAAAAAGTATTAAAAAAGGACCCCTAATACCCCCCCATTCTTTCAATTTTTTTGAAAAATGAAAAATTTAAGGTCGTTTGGTATAAATATGCCCTTTGCTGTGCATTGGAACCCTCCTAGAGCAAAATAAAAAATTGACAAAATTGCACTTTTTGCAAAAATGAAATTTTATCAATTTTTGAATGATTGTAACTCTTTTATGTGAACTCTTATACATTTTGATAAAACGCCATTAGAAAGAGGATAAAAAATACTACAAAATGAGCCAAAACTGGACTCTCTAGCTTTTCAGGTTACCGAGATATTGAATTTAAAAAAGTAGTAAAAAAAGACCCCTAATACCCCCCCATTCTTTCAATTTTTTTGAAAAATGAAAAATTTTAAAGTGCTTTTTTTGTACTTATTTCACCTAATTTAAGGTCGTTTGGTGTAAATATGCTCTTTGCTGTGCATTGGAACCCTCCTGGAGCAAAATAAAAAATTGCCTAAATTGCACTTTTTGCAAAAATGAAATTTTTTCAATTTTTGAATGATTGTAACTTTTTTATTTTAACTCTTATACATTTTGATAAAACGCCATTAGAAAGAGGATAAAAAACACTACAAAATGAGCCAAAACTGGACTCTCTAGCTTTTCAGGTTCCCGAGATATTGAATTTAAAAAAGTAGTAAAAAAAGACCCCTAATACCCCCCCATTCTTTCAATTTTTTTGAAAAATGAAAAATTTCAAAGTGCTTTTTTTGTACTTATTTCACCTAATTTAAGGTCGTTTGGTGTAAATATGCCCTTTGCTGTGCATTGGAACCCTCCTGAAGCCAAATAAAAAACTGTCAAAATTGCACTTTTTGCAAAAAGAAATTTTTAAGTGTTTTTTTTGTACTTATTTCACCTAATTTAAGGTCGTTTGGTATAAATATGCCCTTTGCTGTGCATTGGAACCCTCCTAGAGCAAAATAAAAAATTGACAAAATTGCACTTTTTGCAAAAATGAAATTTTATCAATTTTTGAATGATTGTAACTCTTTTATTTGAACTCTTATACATTTTGATAAAACGCCATTAGAAAGAGGATAAAAAACACTACAAAATGAGCCAAAACTGGACTCTCTAGCTTTTCAGGTTACCGAGATATTGAATTTAAAAAGTAGTAAAAAAAGACCCCTAATACCCCCCCATTCTTTCAATTTTTTTGAAAAATGAAAAATTTTAAAGTGTCTTTTTTGTACTTATTTCCCTAATTTAAGGTTGTTTGGTATAAATATGCCCTTTGCTGTGCATTGGAACCCTCCTAGAGCAAAATAAAAAATTGACAAAATTGCACTTTTTGCAAAAATGAAATTTTATCAATTTTTGAATGATTGTAACTCTTTTATTTGAACTCTTATACATTTTGATAAAACGCCATTAGAAAGAGGATAAAAAACACTACAAAATGAGCCAAAACTGGACTCTCTAGCTTTTCAGGTTACCGAGATATTGAATTTAAAAAGTAGTAAAAAAAGACCCCTAATACCCTCCCATTCTTTCAATTTTTTTGAAAAATGAAAAATTTTAAAGTGTCTTTTTTGTACTTATTTCCCTAATATAAGGTCGTTTGGTATAAATATGCCCTTTGCTGTGCATTGGAACCCTCCTAGAGCAAAATAAAAAATTGACAAAATTGCACTTTTTGCAAAAATAAATTTTTTTCAAATTTTGAATGATTGTAACTTTTTTATTTAAACTCTTATAGATTTCGCTAGAACGCCATTAGAAAGAGGATAAAAAATACTACAAAATGAGCCAAAACTGGACTCTCTAGCTTTTCAGGTTCCCGAGATATTGAATTTAAAAAAGTAGTAAAAAAAGACCCCTAATACCCCCCCATCCTTTCAATTTTTTTGAAAAATGAAAAATTTCAAAGTGTTTTTTTTGTACTTATTTCACCTAATATAAGGTCGTTTGGTATAAATATGCCTTTTGCTGTGCATTGGAACTCTCCTAGAGCAAAATAAAAAATTGACAAAATTGCACTTTTTGCAAAAATGAAATTTTATCAATTTTTGAATGATTGTAACTCTTTTATTTGAACTCTTATAGATTTCGCTAGAACGCCATTAGAAAGAGGATAAAAAATACTACAAAATGAGCCAAAATTGGACTCTCTAGCTTTTCAGGTTCCCGAGATATTGAATTTAAAAAGTAGTAAAAAAAGACCCCTAATACCCCCCCATCCTTTAAATTTTTTTGAAAAATGAAAAATTTCAAAGTGCTTTTTTTGTACTTATTTCACCTAATTTAAGGTCGTTTGGTGTAAATATGCCCTTTGCTGTGCATTGGAACCCTCCTGAAGCCAAATAAAAAATTGTCAAAATTGCACTTTTTGCAAAAAGAAATTTTTAAGTGTTTTTTTTTGTACTTATTTCACCTAATTTAAGGTCGTTTGGTATAAATATGCCCTTTGCTGTGCATTGGAACCCTCCTAGAGCAAAATAAAAAATTGCCAAAATTGCACTTTTAGCAAAAATGAATTTTTTTCAAATTTTGAATGATTGTAACTCTTTTATTTGAACTCTTATACATTTTGATAAAACGCCATTAGAAAGAGGATAAAAAACACTACAAAATGAGCCAAAACTGGACTCTCTAGCTTTTCAGGTTACCGAGATATTGAATTTAACAAAGTAGTAAAAAAAGACCCCTAATACCGCCCCATTGTTTCAATTTTTTTGAAAAATGAAAAATTTTAAAGTGTCTTTTTTGTACTTATTTCACCTAATATAAGGTCGTTTGGTATAAATATGCCTTTTGCTGTGCATTGGAACTCTCCTAGAGCAAAATAAAAAATTCTCCTTCTCATATATCTCCACTGTGTTAATGGGTCTAAATTCGTTAGATAGCGTTGCGTTTTTTACTTTTGGAACGGGCACTATCATTGATTCTTTTCATTCCTTCGGGAACACACCACTTGACAATGAGGCATTTATTATATCTAGAAGACGATTACCTGCCACGTCACAGACATCGCAAAGAACTCTCTTGGAAATGCCATCTAAACCAGCCCCGCAGTTTTTTAGATTTCTCAAAACTAATTTTAATTCTTTCATTGTTATTTTTTCAAAATGTGAGAATGCAGTATTTACGTGACAAGGTGAAAGAACGACGCTCTGAAGGGGATATCTATTAATTCCATTGACAATTTCTTCAATACTGTCTATAAAATATTTATTAAATTTATTCGCGATTGTTAATTTGTTCGTAATCATTACAGTTTCAAACTGGATTTCATCAGGAGCAGTTTTATTTTTTTCAGGCAATAGTGATTTTAAATTTTTCCACATTTCTTGTTGATTATTTTTATTGTCATCAATGATTTCTTTATAAAACTTATCTTTTTCAATTTTAATTTGCTTAACAATATAATTTCGTATCTTTTTGTACTCCCTCCAGACATCATCACCTCCTCCTCTAGTTGCCCCAACATACAGCTTATCCCTCTCTCCCATTTTTTTCCTAATATCCTCAGTAATCCACCTTTTATTTTCATATTTTTGTTCATACGTGATATTTACTAATGGACACATTGTATTCAATATAAATTTTATGTCATTTACAAAATTATGAGCCAGAGAATTTACATTGCCAAAACTATTATTCCAAGGGCTATTAAAAAAATGTTCCTGCAATCTATCTCTATCATAATTCTTTAAAGATCTCCTAGTCACAGTGACCTTATTGTTTAAAAAATGAAGTTGTTGGTTGTTCCAGCTTATCGATAATATACTATGATCGCTAATCTTTGGTGTATGATGTACTTTATGTTGTAAGTGTTTATCATTTGTTATTATGTAGTCAATGAGCGTTTTACTTTTGTCTGTGACACGTGTTGGTGATACCACTATTTGAGCAAATCCGCTTGAGTAAACATTATTTATTAATTTCTCACCATAATATGAGTGTTTCAGTAAATCGTAATTAAAGTCACCAACAATCACATTAATGCCCTCAAATGAACTCACCCCATCAATATACGATTCAAAGAACTCGATAAACTGTGCATCTTGCTTTTGCGGTGCAACAATACAACACCGTACATCGATATTTCAGTCCGGGTTCAGGCAGTTCAATAGACAACAACCATACAAAATTTTCTACATATTGTTCTGATACTAAAAGATATTTTACATCTTGTCTTATAATTGCCATTACACCACCGGTTCTCTTGTTCGTCATACACTGTTCTATTTTATATCCGTCAATGTGCAGTTCTCTCAATGTTATATCAGAACATACATGGGTTTCTGCCAATAATACTATTTTTGGATGCCAGTTCTTAATAAGAACATTTATTTGATCTTTGTTATTTAAGTATCCCTGGCAATTGAAATAAACGA
Organism: Ips typographus; assembly: GCF_016097725.1. Taxonomy (NCBI): domain Eukaryota; kingdom Metazoa; phylum Arthropoda; class Insecta; order Coleoptera; family Curculionidae; genus Ips; species Ips typographus. The sequence goes on from NC_138428.1 coordinate 8,868,031, forward strand.
GATTAGAATTTAAGTCATTATTTAGATCTAGTTGCTATTTCTGGTATTTTTGAATTTGGAGGTTTTCAATTCTTTTCAAAGTTTCGCATTCATTTCGATCCCATGTCGTATGATCCACATTAAGGGTTAGTCCATATTTATTGTTCGAAACAAGACAGTTGGAACATTTTAAGACACTACTATGACAATCATTTAAATTATGTTCTTCGCTACATTTTGGACAAACCTGTTTTTCTTTACACTCTTTAGCAAAATGCCCATATTTACAACAATTGAAACATCTTACAATACCGTACTCATTATGTACGGGACAGCGATTCCATCCAATGTTAATTTTACCTATGTCCATAACGGAACTATATGTACACTGATCTAATTCAATAACTAGATTAAATTTAGATTTAATAAGTTTGGTTCTACGAATTACTTTCATACTAAAACCACTGTCACTATTTATTAAATTATTTTGTGTTATTACCTTAGCTATTAATGCACTATCCTCGCTTTCATAATCACCTGCATCAACTCCAACAATTTTTATACGATGCTGCAGTGTTTTAGGCCTTTCCACGTCATAAGTGTCACCAAGTTTGCTTTGAATTTCAGACTGGATGTTTAAGATGTCTTTACTTGTATCGCAGTTTAGAATAAGACCTCCTTTCTTTGTTACACGCCCCATAGTAACACCCATCCCCATGTCCGTTGGATCAACTTTTTTTCTTAGGTCTTCTTTTACTTCCTTAATATGCTTTTGGGTTTCTTTTGGTTTTATAACTAGTACTTTATTCACATTCCTCTGGACAACGGATGAGTAAGAGCTCAACGACGGTACCTCAGAACTTTTATCTACATGTTTCTGTTGTTTTAAACTAATAATCTCTTTCCGAAGTTCATTGTTTTCCTTAATTAAGAAATCAATTTTAGTATTTAATTCATTTGTGTTTTTAACAAGTGCTTGAAGTGTTGAATTTATAAAATCAACATCTATCTGGTCTAAATAGTTTTCTTCTGTTCGGCTTCTTTTTCGGCTTCTGTTTTGTTTACCACTAGTTCCCTCTTCAATATTTTTGTTCTCGCATATATTGCATTTCCAATAACTTTTCCGCAAGTGAAATCCACGCAAGTCTATATTCTCACATCTAACGTGATACAGCTTGTTACATACCGTACATTGAGCCACAGACTTGATATCATCCCCAAACATCTCCTTGCAGCTAAAACACTTACTGTCGTCTATTTCTTCACTCTCGTTGCCCACCATGTTATTTCCAGTAATCCAAACTCGTTTAATAAAAACTGTTTATTGAATATTGATACGGCAAGCCGTTATCAGTTCATCAAAAGTAAACACGGTATTTTACTTATTGTTCACCTTTAACAGTCACACAACAAAAATGTCCAATTTAACCCTCAAGGCAATTATTATAGTTCACAAACTAATCACCAATCAACTTCACACATTCAACAAAGCCGTATCAAAAAAAAATCACTATTTTTTGACTATTTTTTTCCGGTAAAATCAGCAGAAAACATCGGAGTCCATTCTCAACGTGCCACTCACAATTTCAATGTTTTCAATTTTTGTAGTATTTTTTATCCTCTTTCTAATGGCGTTCTAGCGAAATCTTTAAGAGTTTAAATAAAAAAGTTGCAATCATTCAAAATTTGAAAAAAATTCATTTTTGCAAAAAGTGCAATTTTGGCAATTTTTTATTTTGCTCCAGGAGGGTTCCAATGCACAGCAAAGGGCATATTTATACCAAACGACCTTAAATTAGAGAAATAAGTACAAAAAAAACACTTTAAAATTTTTCATTTTTCAAAAAAATTGAAAGAATGGGGGGGTATTAGGGGTCTTTTTTTACTACTTTTTTTAAATTCAATATCTCGGTAACCTGAAAAGCTAGAAGGTCCAGTTTTGGCTCATTTTGTAGTGTTTTTTATCCTCTTTCTAATGGCGTTCTAGCGAAATCTATAAGAGTTTAAATAAAAAAGTTACAATCATTCAAAATTTGAAAAAAATTCATTTTTGCAAAAAGTGCAATTTTGGCAATTTTTTATTTTGCTCCAGGAGGGTTCCAATGCACAGCAAAGGGCATATTTATTCGAAACAACCTTAAATTGGGGAAATAAGTACAAAAAAAACACTTTAAAATTTTTCATTTTTCAAAAAAATTGAAAGAATGGGGGGATATTAGGGGTCTTTTTTTACTACTTTTTTTAAATTCAATATCTCGGCAACCTGAAAAGCTAGAGAGTCCAGTTTTGGCTCATTTTGTAGTATTTTTTATCCTCTTTCTAATGGCGTTTTATCAAAATGTATAAGAGTTCAAATAAAAGAGTTACAATCATTCAAAATTTGAAAAAAATTCATTTTTGCAAAAAGTGCAATTTTGTCAATTTTTGAATGATTGTAACTCTTTTATTTGAACTCTTATAGATTTCGCTAGAACGCCATTAGAAAGAGGATAAAAAATACTACAAAATGAGCCAAAATTGGACTCTCTAGCTTTTCAGGTTCCCGAGATATTGAATTTAAAAAGTAGTAAAAAAAGACCCCTAATACCCCCCCATCATTTCAATTTTTTTGAAAAATGAAAAATTTCAAAGTGCTTTTTTTGTACTTATTTCACCTAATTTAAGGTCGTTTGGTGTAAATATGCCCTTTGCTGTGCATTGGAACCCTCCTGAAGCCAAATAAAAAATTGTCAAAATTGCACTTTTTGCAAAAAGAAATTTTTAAGTGTTTTTTTTTGTACTTATTTCAACTAATTTAAGGTCGTTTGGTATAAATATGCCCTTTGCTGTGCATTGGAACCCTCCTAGAGCAAAATAAAAAATTGCCAAAATTGCACTTTTTGCAAAAATGAATTTTTTTCAAATTTTGAATGATTGTAACTCTTTTATTTGAACTCTTATACATTTTGATAAAACGCCATTAGAAAGAGGATAAAAAACACTACAAAATGAGCCAAAACTGGACTCTCTAGCTTTTCAGGTTCCCGAGATATTGAATTTAAAAAAGTAGTAAAAAAAGACCCCTAATACCCCCCCATCCTTTCAATTTTTTTGAAAAATGAAAAATTTCAAAGTGTTTTTTTTGTACTTATTTCACCTAATATAAGGTCGTTTGGTATAAATATGCCTTTTGCTGTGCATTGGAACTCTCCTAGAGCAAAATAAAAAATTGCCAAAATTGCACTTTTTGCAAAAATGAAATTTTTTCAAATTTTGAATGATTGTAACTTTTTTATTTGAACTTTTATAGATTTCGCTAGAACGCCATTAGAAAGAGGATAAAAAACACTACAAAATGAGCCAAAACTGGACTCTCTAGCTTTTCCGGTTCCCGAGATATTGAATTTAAAAAGTAGTAAAAAAAGACCCCTAATACCCCCCCATCCTTTCAATTTTTTTGAAAAATGAAAAATTTCAAAGTGTTTTTTTTGTACTTATTTCTCTAATTTAAGGTCGTTTGGTATAAATATGCCCTTTGCTGTGCATTGGAACCCTCCTGGAGCAAAATAAAAAATTGCCAAAATTGCACTTTTTGCAAAATGAATTTTTTTCAAATTTTGAATGATTGCAACTTTTTTATTTAAACTCTTATAGATTTCGCTAGAACGCCATTAGAAAGAGGATAAAAAACACTACAAAATGAGCCAAAACTGGACTCTCTAGCTTTTCAGGTTGCCGAGATATTGAATTTAAAAAAAGTAGTAAAAAAAGACCCCTAATATCCCCCCATTCTTTCAATTTTTTTGAAAAATGAAAAATTTTAAAGTGTTTTTTTTGTACTTATTTCCCCAATTTAAGGTTGTTTCGAATAAATATGCCCTTTGCTGTGCATTGGAACCCTCCTGGAGACAAATAAAAAATTGCCAAAATTGCACTTTTTGCAAAAATGAATTTTTTTCAAATTTTGAATGATTGCAACTTTTTTATTTAAACTCTTAAAGATTTCGCTAGAACGCCATTAGAAAGAGGATAAAAAATACTACAAAAATTGAAAACATTGAAATTGTGAGTGGCACGTTGAGAATGGACTCCGATGTTTTCTGCTGATTTTACCGGAAAAAAATAGTCAAAAAATAGTGATTTTTTTTTGATACGGCTTTGTTGAATGTGTGAAGTTGATTGGTGATTAGTTTGTGAACTATAATAATTGCCTTGAGGGTTAAATTGGACATTTTTGTTGTGTGACTGTTAAAGGTGAACAATAAGTAAAATACCAGTGTCCATATTGCCGAATATTAGCAAGATATTTGAAAGAGTTATTTATAACAGATTGATCTCTTTTCTTGAGCGCCAGTCAGGGTTCTCAGACAGGCAGAATGGATTTAGAAAGGGAAAGAATACGATTAGGGCCATATACCAAGCAGTGTCGGATGTGTTTTCTTCGCTAAACAAGAAGAAACATACTTTGGCGATGTGTCTAGATTTATCAAAAGCTTTCGATACAGTAAATCATCACAAACTATTGGAAAAATTGGAGCGATATGGGATTAGAGGTCGTGCACATGAGCTTATCAAGTCATACTTGACGTGTAGAACCCAGCAGGTAGTAGAACGTGATCATGAAGGACAATTAATAGAATCTAATAAAATTGACATTACTAGGGGGGTTCCACAGGGGTCCATACTGGGGCCACTCCTTTACATTATTTATACAAATGATCTGGTTGCTGTCTCTGGGGAAAACACCGTCTTGTATGCGGATGATACTACGTTAATTTTTAGCGAAGAGAATGGTGAACTTATGTTGACTTCTGTTGAAACAGTTATGGACAGGCTTGATGACTATTTCTGCAATAATGATTTGGTCTTGAATGTACTTAAAACGCAATGCATTTTGTTTGGTAATCGAACGCACAATGAGTTCCATTTGACTTATAACTCGGAAAACATAACATCTGCAAAACATATTAATTTTTTGGGAATTAACATTGATGATCGCTTAGACTGGGGAGTGCATGTTGGGGAGGTTGCTGCTAGCCTGAGTCGCTATTGTTATGCGCTAAGGATAGTGAGAGAAAGAGCGGGAATCGAAGCAGCGTTGACTGCTTATCATGGCTACATCGACTCTAGAATCAGATATGGCTTGATTTTCTGGGGTAACTCCAGAGATATAAAAAGGGTATTTATTTTGCAAAAGCGTTGTATTCGAAATATATTTTCTATGAGTCTGATGGAGTCATGTAAGCCTGTATTTGTGTGTAACCAAATTTTGACTGTCACTTGTCTGTACATTATGGAGTGTGTTATGTTTGTTTTTAGAAATAAGGATTTGTTTGAGGCATGTAGATTGGACCATAGCTATAACACTAGATATGCGTCTAATCTTATTTGCGAAAGATATGTGTTTAGTTTTCTTCAGAGAAATGTTACGTTTATGATGATAAAAATATATAATTTTCTTCCTGAAAAATGGCGTGTAATGACTTGGAATCGCCTGAAAAGTACTTTAAAACATTTTTTAATTGACAAAGCGTTCTACAATCTTGACGAGTTTTTTAATAGTGACATGGAGGAGCTAAATTGTTATTCGTAACTCTTGTGACGTATTTTAGTTATTTGTATTGTAATTTTAATTAACGGATTTTATTATGTTTAAATTGTTTTCATGTACCTACTTTGCCTGTATTGTGTGACACTGTTCTACGCCCATTTGGGTTTTGAATAAATAAACAGTATCTATCTATCTATCTATCTATCTACCGTGTTTACTTTTGATGAACTGATAACGGCTTGCCGTATCAATATTCAATAAACAGTTTTTATTAAACGAGTTTGGATTACTGGAAATAACATGGTGGGCAACGAGAGTGAAGAAATAGACGACAGTAAGTGTTTTAGCTGCAAGGAGATGTTTGGGGATGATATCAAGTCTGTGGCTCAATGTACGGTATGTAACAAGCTGTATCACGTTAGATGTGAGAATATAGACTTGCGTGGATTTCACTTGCGGAAAAGTTATTGGAAATGCAATATATGCGAGAACAAAAATATTGAAGAGGGAACTAGTGGTAAACAAAACAGAAGCCGAAAAAGAAGCCGAACAGAAGAAAACTATTTAGACCAGATAGATGTTGATTTTATAAATTCAACACTTCAAGCACTTGTTAAAAACACAAATGAATTAAATACTAAAATTGATTTCTTAATTAAGGAAAACAATGAACTTCGGAAAGAGATTATTAGTTTAAAACAACAGAAACATGTAGATAAAAGTTCTGAGGTACCGTCGTTGAGCTCTTACTCATCCGTTGTCCAGAGGAATGTGAATAAAGTACTAGTTATAAAACCAAAAGAAACCCAAAAGCATATTAAGGAAGTAAAAGAAGACCTAAGAAAAAAAGTTGATCCAACGGACATGGGGATGGGTGTTACTATGGGGCGTGTAACAAAGAAAGGAGGTCTTATTCTAAACTGCGATACAAGTAAAGACATCTTAAACATCCAGTCTGAAATTCAAAGCAAACTTGGTGACACTTATGACGTGGAAAGGCCTAAAACACTGCAGCATCGTATAAAAATTGTTGGAGTTGATGCAGGTGATTATGAAAGCGAGGATAGTGCATTAATAGCTAAGGTAATAACACAAAATAATTTAATAAATAGTGACAGTGGTTTTAGTATGAAAGTAATTCGTAGAACCAAACTTATTAAATCTAAATTTAATCTAGTTATTGAATTAGATCAGTGTACATATAGTTCCGTTATGGACATAGGTAAAATTAACATTGGATGGAATCGCTGTCCCGTACATAATGAGTACGGTATTGTAAGATGTTTCAATTGTTGTAAATATGGGCATTTTGCTAAAGAGTGTAAAGAAAAACAGGTTTGTCCAAAATGTAGCGAAGAACATAATTTAAATGATTGTCATAGTAGTGTCTTAAAATGTTCCAACTGTCTTGTTTCGAACAATAAATATGGACTAACCCTTAATGTGGATCATACGACATGGGATCGAAATGAATGCGAAACTTTGAAAAGAATTGAAAACCTCCAAATTCAAAAATACCAGAAATAGCAACTAGATCTAAATAATGACTTAAATTCTAATCTCGTTTATTTCAATTGCCAGGGATACTTAAATAACAAAGATCAAATAAATGTTCTTATTAAGAACTGGCATCCAAAAATAGTATTATTGGCAGAAACCCATGTATGTTCTGATATAACATTGAGAGAACTGCACATTGACGGATATAAAATAGAACAGTGTATGACGAACAAGAGAACCGGTGGTGTAATGGCAATTATAAGACAAGATGTAAAATATCTTTTAGTATCAGAACAATATGTAGAAAATTTTGTATGGTTGTTGTCTATTGAACTGCCTGAACCCGGACTGAAATATCGATGTACGGTGTTGTATCATCCACCGCAAAAGCAAGATGCACAGTTTATCGAGTTCTTTGAATCGTATATTGATGGGGTGAGTTCATTTGAGGGCATTAATGTGATTGTTGGTGACTTTAATTACGATTTACTGAAACACTCATATTATGGTGAGAAATTAATAAATAATGTTTACTCAAGCGGATTTGCTCAAATAGTGGTATCACCAACACGTGTCACAGACAAAAGTAAAACGCTCATTGACTACATAATAACAAATGATAAACACTTACAACATAAAGTACATCATACACCAAAGATTAGCGATCATAGTATATTATCGATAAGCTGGAACAACCAACAACTTCATTTTTTAAACAATAAGGTCACTGTGACTAGGAGATCTTTAAAGAATTATGATAGAGATAGATTGCAGGAACATTTTTTTAATAGCCCTTGGAATAATAGTTTTGGCAATGTAAATTCTCTGGCTCATAATTTTGTAAATGACATAAAATTTATATTGAATACAATGTGTCCATTAGTAAATATCACGTATGAACAAAAATATGAAAATAAAAGGTGGATTACTGAGGATATTAGGAAAAAAATGGGAGAGAGGGATAAGCTGTATGTTGGGGCAACTAGAGGAGGAGGTGATGATGTCTGGAGGGAGTACAAAAAGATACGAAATTATATTGTTAAGCAAATTAAAATTGAAAAAGATAAGTTTTATAAAGAAATCATTGATGACAATAAAAATAATCAACAAAAAATGTGGAAAAATTTAAAATCACTATTGCCTGAAAAAAATAAAACTGCTCCTGATGAAATCCAGTTTGAAACTGTAATGATTACGAACAAATTAACAATCGCGAATAAATTTAATAAATATTTTATAGACAGTATTGAAGAAATTGTCAATGGAATTAATAGATATCCCCTTCAGAGCGTCGTTCTTTCACCTTGTCACGTAAATACTGCATTCTCACATTTTGAAAAAATAACAATGAAAGAATTAAAATTAGTTTTGAGAAATCTAAAAAACTGCGGGGCTGGTTTAGATGGCATTTCCAAGAGAGTTCTTTGCGATGTCTGTGACGTGGCAGGTAATCGTCTTCTAGATATAATAAATGCCTCATTGTCAAGTGGTGTGTTCCCGAAGGAATGGAAAGAATCAATGATAGTGCCCGTTCCAAAAGTAAAAAACGCAACGCTATCTAACGAATTTAGACCCATTAACACAGTGGAGATATATGAGAAGGTTTTAGAAATTGTTGTGAAATCCCAAGTACAGCGTCACTGTGACAAAAATAAAATAATTGTATCAAATCAGTCCGGGTTTAGGGAAAATCATTCTTGTGAAACTGTAGTTGTAAATGTATGTGATAACTTTGTTAATTGTATTGATAGCGGTGATATTGTGATTGCGATATTTTTGGATTTAAGGCGGGCATTTGAAACTGTGTCTAGAGATATATTGATACAAAAAATGTGTAACATGGGCATAAACGGTGTGGTACTAGAGTGGTTCAAGTCATATTTGGACGAAAGGCGACAGCGTGTTAGGTTTAAAGACAGTGTGTCTGATTCTTTGTTAGTTAGATATGGGGTGCCGCAAGGTACGGTCTTGGGACCTCTGTTTTGTTTAAATTTCTCTACCTGCCTTATTTGACTGACAAGGTGTGAACTTTTATCTGTCGATGGATAGCCAATGAAATGGGCTTTCCAACGATATGGCAACTTTGGCTGATTTGTTCAGTTGTTTGACCGCTAGAGGGCTTCAAACTTGACTTAAATTTTCTGTCAAATTTTTTTGCACTGTTTTGTTTAAACCTTTCTACCTGGCTTATATGACTGACAAGGTGTGAACTTTTATATGTCGATGGATAGCCAATGAAATGGGCTTTCCAACGATATGGCAACTTTGGCTGATTAGTTCAGTAGTTTGACCGGTAGAGGGCTTCAAACTTGACTTAAATTTTCTGTCAAATTTTTTTGCACTGTTTTGTTTAAAGCTCTCTACCTGGCTTATTTGACTGACAAAGTGTGAACTTTTATATGTCGATGGATAGCCAATGAAATGGGCTTTCCAACGATATGGCAACTTTGGCTGATTAGTTCAGTAGTTTGACCGGTAGAGGGCTTCAAACTTGACTTAAATTTTCTGTCAAATTTTTTTGCACTGTTTTGTTTAAAGCTCTCTACCTGGCTTATTTGACTGACAAGGTGTGAACTTTTATATGTCGATGGATAGCCAATGAAATGGGCTTTCCAACCATATGGCAACATTGGCTGATCGGTTCTGTAGTTTGACCGCTAGAGGGCTTCAAACTTGACTTAAATTTTTTTTGCACTGTTTTGTTTAAACCTCTCTACCTCCCTTATTTGACTGACAAGGTGTGAACTTTTATATGTCGATGGATAGCCAATGAAATGGGCTTTCCAACGATATGGCAACTTTGGCTGATTGGTTCAGTAGTTTGACCACTAGAGGGCTTCAAACTTGACTTAAATTTTCTGTCAAATTTTTTTGCACTGTTTTGTTTTAAGCTCTCTACCTGGCTTATTTGACCGTCAAGGTGTGAACTTTTATATGTCGATGGATAGCCAATGAAATGGGCTTTCAAACGATATGGCAACTTTGGCTGATTGGTTCAGTTGTTTGACCGCTAGAGGGCTTCAAACTTGACTTAAATTTTCTGTCAAATTTTTTTGCACTGTTTTGTTTAAACTTTTCTACCTGGCTTATTTGATTGACAAGGTGTGAACTTTTATATGTCGATGGATAGCCAATGAAATGGGCTTTCCAACGATATGGCGACTTTCGCTGATTGAATCAGTAGTTTGACCGCTAAAGGGCTTCAAACTTGACTTAAATTTTCTGTCAAATTTTTTTTGCACTGTTTTGTTTAAACCTCTCTACCTGCCTTATTTGACTGACAAGGTGTGAACTTTTATATTTCGATGGATAGCCAATGAAATGGGCTTTCCAACCATATGGCAACATTGGCTGATCGGTTCTGTAGTTTGACCGCTAGAGGGCTTCAAACTTGACTTAAATTTTTTTTGCACTGTTTTGTTTAAACCTCTCTACCTCCCTTATTTGACTGACAAGGTGTGAACTTTTATATGTCGATGGATAGCCAATGAAATGGGCTTTCCAACGATATGGCAACTTTGGCTGATTGGTTCAGCAGTTTGACCGCTAGAGGGCTTCAAACTTGACTTAAATTTTCTGTCAAATTTTTTTGCACTGTTTTGTTTAAAGCTCTCTACCTGGCTTATTTGACTGACAAGGTGTGAACTTTTATATGTCGATGGATAGCCAATGAAATGGGCTTTCCAACCATATGGCAACATTGGCTGATCGGTTCTGTAGTTTGACCGCTAGAGGGCTTCAAACTTGACTTACATTTTTTTTGCACTGTTTTGTTTAAACCTCTCTACCTCCCTTATTTGACTGACAAGGTGTGAACTTTTATATGTCGATGGATAGCCAATGAAATGGGCTTTCCAACGATATGGCAACTTTGGCTGATTAGTTCAGTAGTTTGACCGGTAGAGGGCTTCAAACTTGACTTAAATTTTCTGTCAAATTTTTTTTGCACTGTTTTGTTTAAACCTCTCTACCTGCCTTATTTGACTGACAAGGTGTGAACTTTTATATGTCGATGGATAGCCAATGAAATGGGCTTTCCAACGATATGGCACCTTTGGCTGATTAGTTCAGTAGTTTTACCGCTAGAGGGCTTCAAACTTGACTTAAATTTTCTGTCAAATTTTTTTTGCACTGTTTTGTTTAAACCTCTCTACCTGCCTTACTTGACTGACAAGGTGTGAACTTTTATATGTCGATGGATAGCCAATGAAATGGGCTTTCCAACGATATGGCAACGTTGGCTGATTAGTTCAGTAGTTTGACCGGTAGAGGGCTTCAAACTTGACTTAAATTTTCTGTCAAATTTTTTTGCACTGTTTTGTTTAAAGCTCTCTACCTGGCTTATTTGACTGACAAGGTGTGAACTTTTATATGTCGATGGATAGCCAATGAAATGGGCTTTCCAACGATATGGCAACTTTGGCTGATTGGTTCAGTAGTTTGACCACTAGAGGGCTTCAAACTTGACTTAAATTTTCTGTCAAATTTTTTTGCACTGTTTTGTTTTAAGCTCTCTACCTGGCTTATTTGACCGTCAAGGTGTGAACTTTTATATGTCGATGGATAGCCAATGAAATGTGCTTTCAAACGATATGGCAACTTTGGCTGATTGGTTCAGTAGTTTGACCGCTAGAGGGCTTCAAACTTGACTTAAATTTTCTGTCAAATTTTTTTGCACTGTTTTGTTTAAACTTTTCTACCTGGCTTATTTGATTGACAAGGTGTGAACTTTTATATGTCGATGGATAGCCAATGAAATGGGCTTTCCAACGATATGTCAACATTGGCTGATTGGTTCTGTAGTTTGACCGCTAGAGGGCTTCAAACTTGACTTAAATTTTTTTTGCACTGTTTTGTTTAAACCTCTCTACCTCCCTTATTTGACTGACAAGGTGTGAACTTTTATATGTCGATGGATAGCCAATGAAATGGGCTCTCCAACGATATGGCGACTTTCGCTGATTGAATCAGTAGTTTGACCGCTAAAGGGCTTCAAACTTGACTTAAATTTTCTGTCAAATTTTTTTTGCACTGTTTTGTTTAAACCTCTCTACCTGCCTTATTTGACTGACAAGGTGTGAACTTTTATATTTCGATGGATAGCCAATGAAATGGGCTTTCCAACGATATGGCAACTTTGGCTGATTAGTTCAGTAGTTTGACCGCTAGAGGTCTTCAAACTTGACTTAAATTTTCTGTCAAATTTTTTTTGCACTGTTTTGTTTAAACCTCTCTACCTGCCTTATTTGACTGACAAGGTGTGAACTTTTATCTGTCGATGGATAGCCAATGAAATGGGCTTTCCAACGATATGGCAACTTTGGCTGATTAGTTCAGTAGTTTGACCGCTAGAGGTCTTCAAACTTGACTTAAATTTTCTGTCAAATTTTTTTTGCACTGTTTTGTTTAAACCTCTCTACCTGCCTTACTTGACTGACAAGGTGTGAACTTTTATATGTCGATGGATAGCCAATGAAATGGGCTTTCCAACGATATGGCAACGTTGGCTGATTAGTTCAGTAGTTTGACCGGTAGAGGGCTTCAAACTTGACTTAAATTTTCTGTCAAATTTTTTTGCACTGTTTTGTTTAAAGCTCTCTACCTGGCTTATTTGACTGACAAGGTGTGAACTTTTATATGTCGATGGATAGCCAATGAAATGGGCTTTCCAACGATATGGCAACTTTGGCTGATTGGTTCAGTAGTTTGACCACTAGAGGGCTTCAAACTTGACTTAAATTTTCTGTCAAATTTTTTTGCACTGTTTTGTTTTAAGCTCTCTACCTGGCTTATTTGACCGTCAAGGTGTGAACTTTTATATGTCGATGGATAGCCAATGAAATGTGCTTTCAAACGATATGGCAACTTTGGCTGATTGGTTCAGTAGTTTGACCGCTAGAGGGCTTCAAACTTGACTTAAATTTTCTGTCAAATTTTTTTGCACTGTTTTTTAAACCTCTCTACCTGCCTTATTTGACTGGACAAGGTGTGAACTTTTATATGTCGATGGATAGCCAATGAAATGGCTTTCCAACGATATGGCAACTTTGGCTGATTGGTTCAGTAGTTTGACCGCTAGAGGGCTTCAAACTTGACTTAAATTTTCTGTCAAATTTTTTTTGCACTGTTTTGTTTTAAAGCTCTCTACCTGGCTTATTTGACCTGACAAGGTGTGAACTTTTATATGTCGATGGATAGCCAATGAAATGGGCTTTCCAACGATTGGCAACTTGGCTGATTGGTTCAGTAGTTTGACCGCTAGAGGGCTTCAAACTTGACTTAAATTTTCTGTCAAATTTTTTTGCACTGTTTTGTTTAAAGCTCTCTACCTGGCTTATTTGACTGACAAGTGTGAACTTTTATATGTCGATGGATAGCCAATGAAATGGGCTTTCCAACGATATGGCAACTTTGGCTGATTAGTTCAGTAGTTTGACCGGCTAGAGGGCTTCAAACTTGACTTAAATTTTCTGTCAAATTTTTTTGCACTGTTTTGTTTAAAGCTCTCTACCTGGCTTATTTGACTGACAAGGTGTGAACTTTTATATGTCGATGGATAGCCAATGAAATGGGCTTTCCAACGATATGGCAACTTTGGCTGATTGGTTCTGTAGTTTGACCGCTAGAGGGCTTCAAACTTGACTTAAATTTTTTTTGCACTGTTTTGTTTAAACCTCTCTACCTCCCTTATTTGACTGAAAAGGTGTAAACTTTTATATGTCGATGGATAGCCAATGAAATGGGCTTTCCAACGATATGGCGACTTTCGCTGATTGAATCAGTAGTTTGACCGCTAAAGGGCTTCAAACTTGACTTAAATTTTGTGTCAAATTTTTTTGCACTGTTTTGTTTTAAGCTCTCTACCTGGCTTATTTGACTGACAAGGTGTGAACTTTTATATGTCGATGGATAGCCAATGAAATGGGCTTTCCAACGATATGGCAACTTTGGCTGATTGGTTCTGTAGTTTGACCACTAGAGGGCTTCAAACTTGACTTAAATTTTCTGTCAAATTTTTTTGCACTGTTTTGTTTTAAGCTCTCTACCTGGCTTATTTGACCGTCAAGGTGTGAACTTTTATATGTCGATGGATAGCCAATGAAATGGGCTTTCCAACGATATGGCACCTTTGGCTGATTGGTTCAGTAGTTTGACCGCTAGAGGGCTTCAAACTTGACTTAAATTTTCTGTCAAATTTTTTTGCACTGTTTTGTTTAAACCTCTCTACCTGCCTTATTTGACTGACAAGGTGTGAACTTTTATATTTCGATGGATAGCCAATGAAATGGGCTTTCCAACGATATGGCAACGTTGGCTGATTAGTTCAGTAGTTTGACCGGTAGAGGGCTTCAAACTTGACTTAAATTTTCTGTCAAATTTTTTTGCACTGTTTTGTTTTAAAGCTCTCTACCTGGCTTATTTGACTGACAAGGTGTGAACTTTTATATGTCGATGGATAGCCAATGAAATGGGCTTTCCAACGATATGGCACCTTTGGCTGATTGGTTCAGTAGTTTGACCACTAGAGGGCTTCAAACTTGACTTAAATTTTCTGTCAAATTTTTTTGCACTGTTTTGTTTTAAGCTCTCTACCTGGCTTACTTGACCGTCAAGGTGTGAACTTTTATATGTCGATGGATAGCCAATGAAATGGGCTTTCAACGATATGGCAACTTTGGCTGATTGGTTCAGTAGTTTGACCGCTAGAGGGCTTCAAACTTGACTTAAATTTTCTGTCAAATTTTTTTGCACTGTTTTGTTTAAACTTTTCTACCTGGCTTATTTGATTGACAAGGTGTGAACTTTTATATGTCGATGGATAGCCAATGAAATGGGCTTTCCAACGATATGGCAACTTTGGCTGATTGGTTCAGTAGTTTGACCGCTAGAGGGCTTCAAACTTGACTTAACTTTTCTGTCAAATTTTTTTGCACTGTTTTGTTTAAACCTTTCTACCTGGCTTATATGACTGACAAGGAGTGAACTTTCATATGTCGATGGATAGCCAATGAAATGGGATTTCCAACGATATGGCAACTTTGGCTGATCGGTTCAGTAGTTTGACCGCTAGAGGGCTTCAAACTTGACTTAAATTTTTTTTGCACTGTTTTGTTTAAACCTCTCTACCTCCCTTATTTGACGGACAAGGTGTGAACTTTTATATGTCGATGGATAGCCAATGAAATGGGCTTTCCAACGATATGGCGACTTTCGCTGATTGGATCAGTAGTTTGACCGCTAAAGGGCTTCAAACTTGACTTAAATTTTCTGTCAAATTTTTTTTTGCACTGTTTTGTTTAAACCTCTCCTCCTGCCTTATTTGACTGACAAGGTGTGAACTTTTATATTTCGATGGATAGCCAATGAAATGGGCTTTCCAACGATATGGCAACTTTGGCTGATTAGTTCAGTAGTTTGACCGCTAGAGGTCTTCAAACTTGACTTAAATTTTCTGTTAAATTTTTTTTGCACTGTTTTGTTTAAACCTCTCTACCTGCCTTATTTGACTGACAAGGTGTGAACTTTTATATGTCGATGGATAGCCAATGAAATGGGCTTTCCAACGATATGGCAACTTTGGCTGATTAGTTCAGTAGTTTGACCGGTAGAGGGCTTCAAACTTGACTTAAATTTTGTGTCAAATTTTTTTGCACTGTTTTGTTTTAAGCTCTCTACCTGGCTTATTTGACTGACAAGGTGTAAACTTTTATATGTCGATGGATAGCCAATGAAATGGGCTTTCCAACGATATGGCAACTTTGGCTGATTGGTTCAGTAGTTTGACCGCTAGAGGGCTTCAAACTTGACTTAAATTTTCTGTCAAATTTTTTTGCACTGTTTTGTTTAAACTTTTTTACCTGACTTATTTGACTGACAAGGTGTGAACTTTTATATGTCGATGGATAGCCAATGAAATGGGCTTTCCAACGATATGGCAACTTTGGCTGATTAGTTCAGTAGTTTTACCGCTAGAGGGCTTCAAACTTGTCTTAAATTTTCTGTCAAATTTTTTTTTGCACTGTTTTGTTTAAACCTCTCTACCTGCCTTACTTGACTGACAAGGTGTGAACTTTTATATGTCGATGGATAGCCAATGAAATGGGCTTTCCAACGATATGGCAACGTTTGCTGATTAGTTCAGTAGTTTGACCGGTAGAGGGCTTCAAACTTGACTTAAATTTTCTGTCAAATTTTTTTGCACTGTTTTGTTTAAAGCTCTCTACCTGGCTTATTTGACTGACAAGGTGTGAACTTTTATATGTCGATGGATAGCCAATGAAATGGGCTTTCCAACGATATGGCAACTTTGGCTGATTGGTTCTGTAGTTTGACCACTAGAGGGCTTCAAACTTGACTTAAATTTTCTGTCAAATTTTTTTGCACTGTTTGTTTTAAGCTCTCTACCTGGCTTATTTGACCGTCAAGGTGTGAACTTTTATATGTCGATGGATAGCCAATGAAATGGGCTTTCCAACGATATGGCAACTTTGGCTGATTGGTTCAGTAGTTTGACCGCTAGAGGGCTTCAAACTTGACTTAAATTTTCTGTCAAATTTTTTTGCACTGTTTTGTTTAAAGCTCTCTACCTGGCTTATTTGACTGACAAAGTGTGAACTTTTATATGTCGATGGATAGCCAATGAAATGGGCTTTCCAACGATATGGCAACTTTGGCTGATTAGTTCAGTAGTTTGACCGGTAGAGGGCTTCAAACTTGACTTAAATTTTCTGTCAAATTTTTTTGCACTGTTTTGTTTAAAGCTCTCTACCTGGCTTATTTGTCTGACAAGGTGTGAACTTTTATATGTCGATGGATAGCCAATGAAATGGGCTTTCCAACCATATGGCAACATTGGCTGATTGGTTCTGTAGTTTGACCGCTAGAGGGCTTCAAACTTGACTTAAATTTTTTTTGCACTGTTTTGTTTAAACCTCTCTACCTCCCTTATTTGACTGACAAGGTGTGAACTTTTATATGTCGATGGATAGCCAATGAAATGGGCTTTCCAACGATATGGCGACTTTCGCTGATTGAATCAGTAGTTTGACCGCTAAAGGGCTTCAAACTTGACTTAAATTTTCTGTCAAATTTTTTTTGCACTGTTTTGTTTAAACCTCTCTACCTGCCTTATTTGACTGACAAGGTGTGAACTTTTATATTTCGATGGATAGCCAATGAAATGGGCTTTCCAACGATATGGCAACTTTGGCTGATTAGTTCAGTAGTTTGACCGCTAGAGGTCTTCAAACTTGACTTAAATTTTCTGTTAAATTTTTTTTGCACTGTTTTGTTTAAACCTCTCTACCTGCCTTATTTGACTGACAAGGTGTGAACTTTTATATGTCGATGGATAGCTAATGAAATGGGCTTTCCAACGATATGGCAACTTTGGCTGATTAGTTCAGTAGTTTGACCGGTAGAGGGCTTCAAACTTGACTTAAATTTTGTGTCAAATTTTTTTGCACTGTTTTGTTTTAAGCTCTCTGTCGGGCTTACTGCTGCCCGAGGGAATTTATTTAAACACCGAAACTGTGGTGAACTGTATATTATATTTATTGTCTTATTTATTAATTTAATTTGGGATTAAAAAAGCCACATTGTCGGCTAACTCCCGCATTTACTCTAACCTTCTACCAAAAGTCAAAATAGACTGACGCTTGACAGTCTAAAGCGACGTTACAATGTTGCCACCGCAATTATAAGGTTACACCATATACCGCCCCCCTTGAAAGATATACATATTTCAACACCTAAAAATAAACAAAGGTACTTAAAACTAAACTTAAGCTAAAATGATAGAATGAACATCATTCTATTGGCAAGACCGAAATCTTTGCAACCGCTCTCTTAAATATACCCTTAGCAGTTTGTACTGACACCACTCTCACTAGCCCATCAGAACCAGGAAACACTTCTATTACCCTCCCCAAGTTCCACTTTAATGGAGGTAAGTTGTCTTCTCGCAAAATCACTAAATCACCGATTTTGACAAAATTATCATTGTTTACTTGCCACTTAGATCGACGATTTAAAGTATTCAAATACTCATGACTCCATCTATTCCAAAAGGTTTGCACTAGTTGAGAAAGATGTTGATATCTCTTTAGGTGAGAGCACTTAACGTCCCTTACGTTTGGTTCTACCAAGGACAGTAATGGTTCGCCAATTAGGAAATGACCCGGAGTCAAAGGCATTAGATCCTTAGGGTCATTAGAAAGAGGGCTTAAGGGTCGGGAGTTCATGCACGCTTCAATTTGGGTAAACACAGTTGACAATTCCTCAAACGTGAGTGACGAATTCCCTACCACCTTTTTCATATACTCTTTCGCTATTTTAATATGGGATTCCCACAGTCCACCAAAATGAGGGGACCGAGCAGGAATAAAATTCCAATTTATACCTTCATGACACAAATAATCTTTAAGTTTAACATTAGTTTCCTTATCACTAATTAACTTATACAAATCCTTAATTTCCCGATTTGCACCCACAAAGTTGGAAGCACAATCCGAAAATATATTTTGACACTTGCCTCTACGAGCAATAAATCTCTTTAAGGCATTTAAAAAAGCTTCTGTGGTCAAGTCTGAAACTATCTCTAAATGAACTGCCTTTGTTGCAAAGCAAACAAAAAGGCACAGATACGATTTTAAAATCTTACTGTTCCGAATTTTAGATGATTTAATATTGAAAGGACCAGCGTAATCTAGGCCACAGTTGAAAAATGGTCTTTTAGGTGTAAGACGAGCCTCAGGCAAGTCACCCATTAAAACTTCCAAAGGTTTGGGTTTCATTCTGAAACAAATTATGCAAGACCGAAGTTCCCGTTTAATAGTATTAATTCCACCCAATATCCAAAATTTGTCTCGTATACAGCACAATAATCCTTGAGGACCCATATGTAAATTCTGTCTGTGATAATGAACAATCAGTAACTTACTCAAAATGTGGTTCTTGTCTAAAATTATAGGATGCTTTTGATCATAAGAAATATTAGACTTCTTTAAGCGACCCCCAACCCTTAGAACTCCATTGGAATCTAAAAACGGACTCAAAGGTAATAATTTACTTTTTGAGGAGATATTTCGCTTTAAAGTTAAATCATGTATTTCTTCATTAAACACACAACCTTGAGCTAGTTTTACTAAATAAATTAAAGCGTCATTTAATTCAATCACTGTTAAACACTCTAAACTCTTATTATTCTTATTTGTGGTGATATTTTTGAAAAATCTTAAAATATAACACATCACCCTTTGCAATTTAGAAAATGTAGAAAATTTGTTAAAAATATCTATATTATTATTTGTAAAAGTCGTGAATATTTTTCTATTTGCTCGTTTTTCTGGTAAATTGTTAAAATCAGCTTCAGTAAAAGTATTGGGTGACCAATCATGAGAATTTACTGTTAACCATGAAGGTCCATGCCACCACAAGTCTGAACAAATTAATTTGTCAGGAGTGCATCCTCGGGATATCAAATCAGATGGATTTTCCTCACTCCTCACATGTCGCCATTCTATAATATTTGTTGATTGCTGAATTTCAGAAACTCTGTGAGAAACGAACACATTCCACGTAGCAGGTTCTTCTATTATCCAAGATAAAACTATTTTAGAATCAGTCCAATAGTAGAATTTGTTGATTGGCATAGTTAAACTCTCCGTTGTTTTCTTCATGAGCCTACTTAACAATACAGCACCGCATAATTCCAATCGGGGCAATGTCAAAGACTTTATTGGTGCTACCCGAGACTTAGCACAAACTAAATTAGAGACAATAGAGCCATCAGTATCAATTGTTCTAGCATAAATGCAAGCACCATATGCTAACTCAGAAGAGTCACAAAAACCATGCAATTCTATCACTACTGGATTATCACAAAATACATGTCTAACAATGCTATATTGGTTTAAAATAGGAAGCTTCTCACAAAAATTGCACCACAACTTATTTAAATCTGAAGAAACAGGATCATCCCATGATAAATGTTCGCTCCATAATCGCTGCATTATTATTTTGGCATGTATGATTACAGGACCAATCAATCCTAACGGGTCAAATAATTTAGAAGTTAGTGACAAAATGATTCTTTTTGTCACCTTGTGATGTTTTTCCAAATTGACAGTATACTCCAGACTATCTTCCCTACTATTCCAGACTACTCCTAAAGCCTTAGAGACAGCCTCTTCAACAACATAATGCTTTATTTTAGCACTATATGGTTGGTCTTTCAAAACTTCAGCCTTATTTGAAACCCATTGTCTCAAAAGAAAACCCCTTTTTTGCAATATATGTGCGATTTCATTTTTTAGTTGTATAGCTTCACTAATAGAAGGTGCGCCGGACAATAAGTCATCGACGTAAAAATCTCTTTTTATTACACGACATGCTTCAGGAAAAGTCTGAGATTCCTCACAGGCAGCTTCGATTAAACAGCGTATAGCCAAGTACGATGCTGACGTCATGCCATACGTTACTGTATTTAATCTGTAATGAGTTAATTCTTCATCAGGAGATTTACGCCAAATGATCCTCTGAAGATCCCTCTGTTGTTCACTTACTAAAACTCTCCTATACATTTTTTCTACGTCAGCTCCAATCACACAGTAATGTTGTCGAAACCTGATTAAAATAGAAAGCAAATCGTCTTGTAATACTGGCCCACATTTCAACTTGTCATTTAGACTGATACCATTATTAGTTTTAGCGCTAGCATCAAAGACTACCCTTACTTTAGTTGTACTGCTCGACTCTTTAAATACTGGATGATGTGGTAAATAAAACTGTGGATTTGAACTCTTTATTTCACACTCTGGTATAGGTGACATATGTCCTAGATCTTCATACTCAGTCATAAACTTAATATATTCAGTCCTCAATTTAGAATCAGTTGATAATTTTCGCTCCAACTTTCCAAATCTTTTTAGAGCAATTTGTTTTGAATCTCCTAACTCTTTGATTCCGTCACGAACTGGTAATGCAACTATATACTGACCATTTTCTGCCTTTTGTAATGAGCTTTTAAAAAATTCTTCACATTCGATCTCCTCTCGTTTCCATATTTTAATTGAAGGTACTTCTTCCATTATCCAAAATTTTTCAATCTGACGTTGAATATTGCTATTAGAGGTAAGATTACAAATTGTTTGATTAAAATTATTATTTGAGGAGTTATTTAAGGTTGATGGATGATTATTTGTACGAATACTGCCCGAAACAATCCAACCTAGTTTAGTTTTTTGAAGGATTGGCATTCCTTCAGCTATTCGTATTTGACCTGCTAACAGTAAGTCATAGAATATTTCAGCTCCTATTAACAAGTCAATAGGCCCTGGAGTGTCAAAAGAGTCATCAGCCATATGTATATTACATGGTAATTTTAATTCACTTTTATTAATTGGAAATGTAGGTAAGTGGTTAGTAATTTGATCTAAAATTATAAATTTCAATTTTTCAGATACTTCATTATGCTTTGATTTGAATTTAATTGTCACAGATAGTGTTGAATTTGAAACTGAACCGCTTATTCCCACTATGGACATATTAATATGATCCACCTTTAAACCTAAGCTTTGTACTAATTCTTTTCTAACAAAATTTGACTGTGAACCACAGTCTAGTAAAGCCCGTGCTTCATGCATCTTACCATACTTATCAAAAACTAGTACCTTAGCTGTAGATAACAAAATTTCATTATTATGGTGATCAAAACTGTGAGCTATAATTGACTGGTTTGCAGATGAAACAACTGCAGTATCTTCATTTTGAGAATCAGAATTTTCTGAGAAATTTACTTTACAACTATTATTTGAAACATTGTTTTCAGTATTTTTAAAATTTAAATGAAGTAAAACATTATGTGGCTTATCACATTTAGAACAACGCTTACTAGTACACTTAATACTTATATGATTTGATAAAAAGCAATTCAAGCAAAGATGTAGCCTTTTGATTTCATTAATTCTATCTTTAACAGGTAACTGCAAAAACTTGGTACATTCACTAATCCAGTGACCATGATTTTGACAAAATGAACATTGATTCCTACCAAAATAAGAATTAGATGAAAACCTCTTATTAGGTGGTCCAGGACGTTGTGTATTACTGGAGGTGCCTTTATTCAAGTGAAGGTTACTCAAGTTTTTACTATTACTCTCAACACTTTCAAGAATTTGACACTTCTCATTTAAAAAAGCTATAAAATCTGTGTACTTATGACTGTTATTTTTAATGTTATAAGATTCCCAATCTTTTCTAGTATTCAGATCTAATTTTAAAGTGAACATATACACTAGTAATGTATCCCAATGTTCGACTGGTTCTCCTAAACTTTTTAAAGCTCTAACATTTTTTTGTATGGTATCTAAAAAACAACGTAGCTCAATGTGATTACTTTTATTTATTTGTGCTAATTCAAATAAGAGACGCAGGTGACTTTGAATAATAAGTCGCTTATTCTCATAACGCTCTCGTAATAATTTGAAAGCATTTTCATAATTTAAATCTGTAACTTGTATAGATGAAATTGCATGTGCTGCCTCACCCTTAAGGCATGATTGTAAATAGTAAAATTTCTGCACATTTGTTAAACTGGCATTAGAGTGTATTAAAGCCATAAAGCTGTCAAAAAAGTTGGTCCACTGATCATAGCATCCTTCAAAAGAAGGTAAATCCAATGGTGGTAATTTTACTACATTAGAATTGACGTTTCTCTGACTTAACTCACTAGAAACTATGTTTGAATCAGACAAACTACGGCTTTGTAATTTTTCCTTAAAAAGACATATTGTTTCGAAATACATTTCTTCAAAATTGTTTCTCTGTTCACTATTTTCAGGTTCATGAGCTTCATCTAAAAATTCTAGCTCTAATTGTATTTTATCAAAATTGTCCCACAATGATTCACAACGCACAAAACGTTCATTTACAGTGATCTTATTAGCCGAATCATCACAATTGGTAATGAATTGATTAAACCTATTCAATTGTGCAACCAACTGTGTGCGGTCACTTTTTAGCCTCCTAATAATATCCTTTTTGGAGGTCATTTTACTAATTTCACTTACTTATTACTCATTAATGACTTAACTTCTAGACATAAACACACTAAGGAAAATAAAATTAAATTGCCAACTGTATTTACCAAGCATGGACTGAAGTTAGATACAAAATCGAAGAACTTACCCCCGACACAAGCCTCTTTATTCTATGTTGTAGTACTTGTGCAACAAACCCTTGTTGCTTAGCTCCCAAACCACTTAGAAGCCGTTAACTCCACGTCCAAACCTGTGAAACCCTCGTTTCCTTTTGCAGGGACGAAATACTGCTCCGTTTCCGCAGCTGGTTTATTATAAATTTGGGTGTTTTGCCGATGGACCCGTAAACTCGTAGTTCGGTGCGGGTTATAGCTTCTCCACAGCAGACGCTTATTTGCTTTCAGGGCTAATATCCCCTACAAATCTGAAAAATAACCCTTTATTTTCAGGTTATGAACTGGTAGAAAAACACTTGTTTTCCTAATCCGTCTTCGAAGGACCAAAATGTCGGGCTTACTGCTGCCCGAGGGAATTTATTTAAACACCGAAACTGTGGTGAACTGTATATTATATTTATTGTCTTATTTATTAATTTAATTTGGGATTAAAAAAGCCACATTGTCGGCTAACTCCCGCATTTACTCTAACCTTCTACCAAAAGTCAAAATAGACTGACGCTTGACAGTCTAAAGCGACGTTACAATGTTGCCACCGCAATTATAAGGTTACACCACTCTCTACCTGGCTTATTTGACTGACAAGGTGTGAACTTTTATATGTCGATGGATAGCCAATGAAATGGGCTTTCCAACGATATGGCACCTTTGGCTGATTGGTTCAGTAGTTTGACCGCTAGAGGGCTTCAAACTTGACTTAAATTTTCTGTCAAATTTTTTTGCACTGTTTTGTTTTAAGCTCTCTACCTGGCTTATTTGACCGTCAAGGTGTGAACTTTTATATGTCGATGGATAGCCAATGAAATGGGCTTTCCAACGATATGGCACCTTTGGCTGATTGGTTCAGTAGTTTGACCGCTAGAGGGCTTCAAACTTGACTTAAATTTTCTGTCAAATTTTTTTGCACTGTTTTGTTTAAACTTTTCTACCTGGCTTATTTGATTGACAAGGTGTGAACTTTTATATGTCGATGGATAGCCAATGAAATGGGCTTTCCAACGATATGGCAACTTTGGCTGATTGGTTCAGTAGTTTGACCGCTAGAGGGCTTCAAACTTGACTTAAATTTTCTGTCAAATTTTTTTGCACTGTTTTGTTTAAACCTTTCTACCTGCCTTACTTGACTGACAAGGTGTGAACTTTTATATGTCGATGGATAGCCAATGAAATGGGCTTTCCAACCATATGGCAACATTGGCTGATTGGTTCTGTAGTTTGACCGCTAGAGGGCTTCAAACTTGACTTAAATTTTTTTTGCACTGTTTTGTTTAAACCTCTCTACCTCCCTTATTTGACGGACAAGGTGTGAACTTTTATATGTCGATGGATAGCCAATGAAATGGGCTTTCCAACGATATGGCAACTTTGGCTGATTAGTTCAGTAGTTTGACCGGTAGAGGGCTTCAAACTTGACTTAAATTTTCTGTCAAATTTTTTTTGCACTGTTTTGTTTAAACCTCTCTACCTGCCTTATTTGACTGACAAGGTGTGAACTTTTATATGTCGATGGATAGCCAATGAAATGGGCTTTCCAACGATATGGCAAATTTGGCTGATTAGTTCAGTAGTTTGACCGCTAGAGGGCTTCAAACTTGACTTAAATTTTCTGTCAAATTTTTTTTGCACTGTTTTGTTTAAACCTCTCTACCTGCCTTATTTGACTGACAAGGTGTGAACTTTTATCTGTCGATGGATAGCCAATGAAATGGTCTTTCCAACGATATGGCAACTTTGGCTGATTTGTTCAGTAGTTTGACCGCTAGAGGGCTTCAAACTTGACTTAAATTTTCTGTAAAATTTTTTTGCACTGTTTTGTTTAAACCTTTCTACCTGGCTTATATGACTGACAAGGTGTGAACTTTTATATGTCGATGGCCAGCCAATGAAATGGGCTTTCCAACGATATGGCAACTTTGGCTGATCGGTTCAGTAGTTTGACCGCTAGAGGGCTTCAAACTTGACTTAAATTTTCTGTCAAATTTTTTTGCACTGTTTTGTTTAAAGCTCTCTACCTGGCTTATTTGACTGACAAAGTGTGAACTTTTATATGTCGATGGATAGCCAATGAAATGGGCTTTCCAACGATATGGCAACTTTGGCTGATTAGTTCAGTAGTTTGACCGGTAGAGGGCTTCAAACTTGACTTAAATTTTCTGTCAAATTTTTTTGCACTGTTTTGTTTAAAGCTCTCTACCTGGCTTATTTGACTGACAAGGTGTGAACTTTTATATGTCGATGGATAGCCAATGAAATGGGCTTTCCAACGATATGGCAACTTTGGCTGATTGGTTCAGTAGTTTGACCGCTAGAGGGCTTCAAACTTGACTTAAATTTTCTGTCAAATTTTTTTGCACTGTTTTGTTTAAACTTTTCTACCTGGCTTATTTGATTGACAAGGTGTGAACTTTTATATGTCGATGGATAGCCAATGAAATGGGCTTTCCAACGATATGGCAACTTTGGCTGATTGGTTCAGTAGTTTGACCGCTAGAGGGCTTCAAACTTGACTTAAATTTTCTGTCAAATTTTTTTGCACTGTTTTGTTTAAACTTTTCTACCTGGCTTATTTGATTGACAAGGTGTGAACTTTTATATGTCGATGGATAGCCAATGAAATAGGCTTTCCAACGATATGGCAACTTTGGCGGATTAGTTCAGTAGTTTGACCGGTAGAGGGCTTCAAACTTGACTTAAATTTTCTGTCAAATTTTTTTGCACTGTTTTGTTTTAAGCTCTCTACCTGGCTTATTTGACCGTCAAGGTGTGAACTTTTATATGTCGATGGATAGCCAATGAAATGGGCTTTCCAACGATATGGCAACTTTGGCTGATTGGTTCAGTAGTTTGACCGCTAGAGGGCTTCAAACTTGACTTAAATTTTCTGTCAAATTTTTTTGCACTGTTTTGTTTAAAGCTCTCTACCTGGCTTATTTGACTGACAAAGTGTGAACTTTTATATGTCGATGGATAGCCAATGAAATGGGCTTTCCAACGATATGGCAACTTTGGCTGATTAGTTCAGTAGTTTGACCGGTAGAGGGCTTCAAACTTGACTTAAATTTTCTGTCAAATTTTTTTGCACTGTTTTGTTTAAAGCTCTCTACCTGGCTTATTTGACTGACAAGGTGTGAACTTTTATATGTCGATGGATAGCCAATGAAATGGGCTTTCCAACGATATGGCAACTTTGGCTGATTGGTTCTGTAGTTTGACCGCTAGAGGGCTTCAAACTTGACTTAAATTTTTTTTGCACTGTTTTGTTTAAACCTCTCTACCTCCCTTATTTGACTGAAAAGGTGTAAACTTTTATATGTCGATGGATAGCCAATGAAATGGGCTTTCCAACGATATGGCGACTTTCGCTGATTGAATCAGTAGTTTGACCGCTAAAGGGCTTCAAACTTGACTTAAATTTTCTGTCAAATTTTTTTTGCACTGTTTTGTTTAAACCTCTCTTCATGCCTTATTTGACTCACAAGGTGTGAACTTTTATATTTCGATGGATAGCCAATGAAATGGGCTTTCCAACGATATGGCAACTTTGGCTGATTAGTTCAGTAGTTTGACCGCTAGAGGTCTTCAAACTTGACTTAAATTTTCTGTTAAATTTTTTTTGCACTGTTTTGTTTAAACCTCTCTACCTGCCTTATTTGACTGACAAGGTGTGAACTTTTATATGTCGATGGATAGCTAATGAAATGGGCTTTCCAACGATATGGCAACTTTGGCTGATTAGTTCAGTAGTTTGACCGGTAGAGGGCTTCAAACTTGACTTAAATTTTGTGTCAAATTTTTTTGCACTGTTTTGTTTTAAGCTCTCTACCTGGCTTATTTGACTGACAAGGTGTGAACTTTTATATGTCGATGGATAGCCAATGAAATGGGCTTTCCAACGATATGGCAACTTTGGCTGATTAGTTCAGTAGTTTTACCGCTAGAGGGCTTCAAACTTGACTTAAATTTTCTGTCAAATTTTTTTTGCACTGTTTTGTTTAAACCTCTCTACCTGCCTTACTTGACTGACAAGGTGTGAACTTTTATATGTCGATGGATAGCCAATGAAATGGGCTTTCCAACGATATGGCAACGTTGGCTGATTAGTTCAGTAGTTTGACCGGTAGAGGGCTTCAAACTTGACTTAAATTTTCTGTCAAATTTTTTTGCACTGTTTTGTTTAAAGCTCTCTACCTGGCTTATTTGACTGACAAGGTGTGAACTTTTATATGTCGATGGATAGCCAATGAAATGGGCTTTCCAACGATATGGCAACTTTGGCTGATTGGTTCTGTAGTTTGACCACTAGAGGGCTTCAAACTTGACTTAAATTTTCTGTCAAATTTTTTTGCACTGTTTTGTTTAAACTTTTCTACCTGGCTTATTTGACCGTCAAGGTGTGAACTTTTATATGTCGATGGATAGCCAATGAAATGGGCTTTCCAACGATATGGCAACTTTGGCTGATTGGTTCAGTAGTTTGACCGCTAGAGGGCTTCAAACTTGACTTAACTTTTCTGTCAAATTTTTTTGCACTGTTTTGTTTAAACCTTTCTACCTGCCTTACTTGACTGACAAGGTGTGAACTTTTATATGTCGATGGATAGCCAATGAAATGGGCTTTCCAACCATATGGCAACATTGGCTGATTGGTTCTGTAGTTTGACCGCTAGAGGGCTTCAAACTTGACTTAAATTTTTTTTGCACTGTTTTGTTTAAACCTCTCTACCTCCCTTATTTGACGGACAAGGTGTGAACTTTTATATGTCGATGGATAGCCAATGAAATGGGCTTTCCAACGATATGGCAAATTTGGCTGATTAGTTCAGTAGTTTGACCGGTAGAGGGCTTCAAACTTGACTTAAATTTTCTGTCAAATTTTTTTTGCACTGTTTTGTTTAAACCTCTCTACCTGCCTTATTTGACTGACAAGGTGTGAACTTTTATATGTCGATGGATAGCCAATGAAATGGTCTTTCCAACGATATGGCAACTTTGGCTGATTTGTTCAGTAGTTTGACCGCTAGAGGGCTTCAAACTTGACTTAAATTTTCTGTCAAATTTTTTTGCACTGTTTTGTTTAAACCTTTCTACCTGGCTTATATGACTGACAAGGTGTGAACTTTTATATGTCGATGGCCAGCCAATGAAATGGGCTTTCCAACGATATGGCAACTTTGGCTGATCGGTTCAGTAGTTTGACCGCTAGAGGGCTTCAAACTTGACTTAACTTTTCTGTCAAATTTTTTTGCACTGTTTTGTTTAAACCTTTCTACCTGCCTTACTTGACTGACAAGGTGTGAACTTTTATATGTCGATGGATAGCCAATGAAATGGTCTTTCCAACGATATGGCAACTTTGGCTGATTTGTTCAGTAGTTTGACCGCTAGAGGGCTTCAAACTTGACTTAAATTTTCTGTCAAATTTTTTTGCACTGTTTTGTTTAAACCTTTCTACCTGGCTTATATGACTGACAAGGTGTGAACTTTTATATGTCGATGGCCAGCCAATGAAATGGGCTTTCCAACGATATGGCAACTTTGGCTGATCGGTTCAGTAGTTTGACCGCTAGAGGGCTTCAAACTTGACTTAAATTTTCTGTCAAATTTTTTTGCACTGTTTTGTTTAAAGCTCTCTACCTGGCTTATTTGACTGACAAAGTGTGAACTTTTATATGTCGATGGATAGCCAATGAAATGGGCTTTCCAACGATATGGCAACTTTGGCTGATTAGTTCAGTAGTTTGACCGGTAGAGGGCTTCAAACTTGACTTAAATTTTCTGTCAAATTTTTTTGCACTGTTTTGTTTAAAGCTCTCTACCTGGCTTATTTGACTGACAAGGTGTGAACTTTTATATGTCGATGGATAGCCAATGAAATGGGCTTTCCAACCATATGGCAACATTGGCTGATTGGTTCTGTAGTTTGACCGCTAGAGGGCTTCAAACTTGACTTAAATTTTTTTTGCACTGTTTTGTTTAAACCTCTCTACCTCCCTTATTTGACTGACAAGGTGTGAACTTTTATATGTCGATGGATAGCCAATGAAATGGGCTTTCCAACGATATGGCGACTTTCGCTGATTGGATCAGTAGTTTGACCGCTAAAGGGCTTCAAACTTGACTTAAATTTTCTGTCAAATTTTTTTTGCACAGTTTTGTTTAAACCTCTCTACCTGCCTTATTTGACTGACAAGGTGTGAACTTTTATATTTCGATGGATAGCCAATGAAATGGGCTTTCCAACGATATGGCAACTTTGGCTGATTAGTTTCAGTAGTTTGACCGCTAGAGGTCTTCAAACTTGACTTAAATTTTCTGTTAAATTTTTTTTGCACTGTTTTGTTTAAACCTCTCTACCTGCCTTATTTGACTGACAAGGTGTGAACTTTTATATGTCGATGGATAGCCAATGAAATGGGCTTTCCAACGATATGGCAACTTTGTCTGATTAGTTCAGTAGTTTGACCGGTAGAGGGCTTTAAACTTGACTTAAATTTTGTGTCAAATTTTTTTGCACTGTTTTGTTTTAAGCTCTCTACCTGGCTTATTTGACTGACAAGGTGTGAACTTTTATATGTCGATGGATAGCCAATGAAATGGGCTTTTCAACGATATGGCAACTTTGGCTGATTAGTTCAGTAGTTTGACCGGTAGAGGGCTTCAAACTTGACTTAAATTTTCTGTCAAATTTTTTTTGCACTGTTTTGTTTAAACCTCTCTACCTGCCTTATTTGACTGACAAGGTGTGAACTTTTATATGTCGATGGATAGCCAATGAAATGGGCTTTCCAACGATATGGCAACTTTGGCTGATTAGTTCAGTAGTTTGACCGGTAGAGGGCTTCAAACTTGACTTAAATTTTCTGTCAAATTTTTTTTGCACTGTTTTGTTTAAACCTCTCTACCTGCCTTATTTGACTGACAAGGTGTGAACTTTTATATGTCGATGGATAGCCAATGAAATGGGCTTTCCAACGATATGGCAACTTTGGCTGATTAGTTCAGTAGTTTGACCGCTAGAGGGCTTCAAACTTGACTTAAATTTTCTGTCAAATTTTTTTTGCACTGTTTTGTTTAAACCTCTCTACCTGCCTTATTTGACTGACAAGGTGTGAACTTTTATCTGTCGATGGCCAGCCAATGAAATGGGCTTTCCAACTATAAAGTCAAGTTTGAAGCCCTCTAGCGTTCAACTTACTCAACCAATCAGCCAAAGTTGCCATATCGTTGGAAAGCCCATTTCATTAGCTATCCATCGACATATAAAAGTTCACACCTTGTCAGCCAAATAAGGCAGGTAGAAAATCATGGAAATTGATCAAAATCATGAAAATTATGAAAATTTATCGAAATCATGAAAATTGGTTCAAAACTAAAAAATTAACAAAATTATGAAAATTGATCAAAATCATGAAAATTGATCAAAATCATGAAAATTGGGCCAAAAAGAGAACAAACTGACCCCCCCAAACGATGCCACTCAGTGTCAGTAACAAAATTTATACCACTGCGCAGAGGTAAGAACCACTGCGCATGCCAAAAAGTGCGAAAAACAAACTGACCCCCCTAAACGATGCCGCTCAGTGTCAGTAACAATATTTATACCACTGCGCAGTCTGGTACCGCAGCTAGTTCTGCGGGGGTTCAGCAACATGCCAGGCGCGTCCCCAGGTGGCGGATAGGGGAACGGCCTTGAGGGCCCTTTGGGGAACTCATGGTTATCTGGATACATAGCCGGGTCCGAAGGGAATAAAAACCCGGATAAGCCCGGTAAAATCCAGACGTGGACCAGCTACATACCGTAACCCCCGGGGCAACCCGGGGAACGGGGACCTTGGCTTTACTGCCTGGGCCGAGTGGATGTTAGGCACCACTATAAAAAACCTTCTGAATCCCAAGGTATCGTGCGCGCTGACGGGATGGATGGTCATCCAGGCGGTCTGACTGGGGGCGACGAACCTGGGGGCACCTGGCGCACCCCCTTGTATAAATGCCTTAGCGTCGTGTGGGGCTCCACGGCGTCGGACCAGATTTCCTCATTACTCGTGGGACCAATATATGGATACCATTAATGAACATAGCCGGGTCCGAAGGGAATAAAAACCCGGATAAGCCCGGTAAAATCCAGACGTGGACCAGCTACATACCGTAACCCCCGGGGCAACCCGGGGAACGGGGACCTTGGCTTTACTGCCTGGGCCGAGTGGATGTTAGGCACCACTATAAAAAACCTTCTGAATCCCAAGGTATCGTGCGCGCTGACGGGATGGATGGTCATCCAGGCGGTCTGACTGGGGGCGACGAACCTGGGGGCACCTGGCGCACCCCCTTGTATAAATGCCTTAGCATCGTGTGGGGCTCCACGGCGTCGGACCAGATTTCCCCATTACTCGTGGGACCAATATATGGATACCATTAATGAAATTTCTTCGGAGGACGAGGGGTCTTTGAATTCCTCGGCCTCAACACATTCGGCCGCCTCCAACGTATGCCCTCTTATTGGGACTACGGGGGGTCCGGTCTGTACAAGTACCTCGATGCCAGAGGAGCCCGTTAAGGGAAACTCGGACATCGAAGGTATATCGAAGGACCTTGGCAAAATCAAGGTTATTGTCAAGCGCGAGAGTGGATGTCAGCGGAAGAAGAGGCGACGCCGACAGGCGGCTGCCGCTAGAACCGCGGAATCCACTGCCGCAATCCCGGGGCCGTCGA
The DNA here is from genome assembly GCF_016097725.1 of Ips typographus. NCBI lineage: Eukaryota > Metazoa > Arthropoda > Insecta > Coleoptera > Curculionidae > Ips > Ips typographus. The sequence goes on from NC_138428.1 coordinate 8,899,965, forward strand.
CGGCTGCTGCGAGTACTGGGGGGCCCCCCGTGGGCGCACCCGTGGCTCACAGCGGTGCTGGAACGAGCCAGGGAGGCAAAGTAGCCCTTCAAAAGAAGAGCAAACAATCTGTCACTAGAGGGACGAGTAGTGCCAGGAACACCGGGGTGGACTCACGGGTCGAACTTGAGTCTCTCGTGAGGAGGTGCGCAGAGGAGGATACTCCAGTATTAATTGGATTTGACTCCAATGCTCATCACGAGCCTTGGGGCTCCGCCGGGACCAGCGGGAGAGGGGCGGACTTGCTGGAATTTTTCTGCAGGGAGGGTCTGGGGGTCCTTAATAGAGGTACCGTGCCGACCTTCTTCATGCCGGGGCGGCAGTCTGTCATCGACCTTACGATATGCGGTGGGCCCTTAAAACAACAAGTAAAGCGATGGTGCGTGTCGGAGGAGGATTCCCTCTCCGATCACCGACACATCCTTTTCGATGTCGAGGGGATAAGCACAATCCCCTCTTCCACTTACAGGAACCCCCGGACTACTGACTGGAGCCTCTACAGCGAGGAGCTGGCCAGTAGGATAAGGGTCATGTATAAAAGGACGCGCACGGCAGAGGACGTTGAGGCCTCGTTCGAGGAACTCAACGCCGCCGTACTAGCGTCATACGAGCACAACTGCCCGGCTAAGGAACGGGTAGTTGGAGGAACGCCATGGTGGAACTCTCTCTTAGAGAGACACCGTAAGAAGGTCCGTAAGCTTTTTAACAAAGCAAAAAGGATCAATACTGTGGAACACTGGGACAACCACAAGTTGGCTCAGAAGCTCTACAAGAAAGCGATACGAGACTCCCGTAGAGATACGTGGAGGAGGTACTGCTCGGACATTGAGGACAACTGCGCAGAGGTAAGACCTACTGCGCATGCCAAAAAGTGCGAAAAACAAACTGACCACCCTAAACGATGCCGCTCAGTATCAGTAACAAAATTTATACCACTGCGCAGAGGTAGAACCTACTGCGCATGCCAAAAAGTGTAGAAAACAAACTGACCCCCCCAAACGATGCCACTCAGTGTCAGTAACAAAATTTATACCACTGCGCAGAGGTAAGACCTACTGCGCATGCCAAAAAGTGCGAAAAACAAACTGACCCTTCTAAACGATGCCGCTCAGTGTCAGTAACAAAATTTATACGACTGCGCAGAGGTAAGACCTACTGCGCATGCCAAAAAGTGCGAAAAACAAACTGCACAGTACAAAATTTATACCACTGCGCAGTCTGGTACCGCAGCTAGCTCTGCGGGGGTTCAGCAACATGACAGGCGCGTCTCCAGGTGGCGGATAGGGGAACGGCCTTGAGGGCCCTTTGGGGAACTCATGGTTATCTGGATACATAGCCGGGTCCGAAGGGAATAAAAACCCGGATGAGCCCGGAAAAATGCAGACGTGGACCAGCTACATACCGTAACCCCCGGGGCAACCCGGGGAACGGGGACCTTGGCTTTACTGCCTGGGCCGAGTGGATGTTAGGCACCACTATAAAAAACCTTCTGAATAACAAGGTATCGTGCGCGCTGACGGGATGGATGGTCAGCCAGGCGGTCTGACATCTAGCGACGAACCTGGGGGCAGCTGGTGCACCCCCTTGTATAAATGCCTTAGCGTCGTGTGGGGCTCCACGGCGTCGGACCACATTTCCCCATTACTCGTGGGACCAATATATGGATACCATTAATGAAATTTCTTCGGAGGACGAGGGGTCTTTGAATTCCTCGGCCTCAACACATTCGGCCGCCTCCAACGTATGCCCTCTTATTGGGACTACGGGGGGTCCGGCCTGTACAAGTACCTCGATGCCAGAGGAGCCCGTTAAGGGAAACTCGGACATCGAAGGTATATCGAAGGACCTTGGCAAAATCAAGGTTATTGTCAAGCGCGAGAGTGTAGAAAACAAACTGACCCCCCCAAACGATGCCACTCAGTGTCAGTAACGAAATTTAGTAACAAAATTGGCACGGGGAACCGTGCCGGACCCGTGTGTGTCCACCGGTCGAACTTGAGTCTCTCGTGAGGAGGTGCGCAGAGGAGGACACTCCAGAATTAATTGGATTTGACTCCAATGCTCATCCCGAGCTCTGGGGCTCCGCCGGGACCAGCGGGAGAGGGGCGGACTTGCTGGAATTTTTCTGCAGGGACGGTCTGGGGGTCCTCAATAGAAGTACCGTGCCGACCTTCTTCATGCCGGGGCGGCAGTCTGTCAACGACCTTACGATCTGCGGTGGGCCCTTAAAACAACAAGTAAAGCGATGGTGCGTGTCGGAGGAGGATTCCCTCTCCAATCACCGACACATTCTTTTCGATGTCGAGGGGATAAGCACAATCCCCTCTTCCACTTACAGGAACCCCCGGACTACTGACTGGAGCCTCTACAGCGAGCAGCTGGCCAGTAGGATAAGGGTCATGTATAAAAGGACGAACTCAACGCTGCCGTACTAGCGTCACACGAGCACAACTGCCCGGCTAAGGAACGGGTAGTTGGAGGAACGCCATGGTGGAACTCTCTCTTAGAGAGACACCGTAAGAAGGTCCGTAATGAATTTCAAAAAATAGTAAAAAAAGACCCCTAATACCCCCCCATTCTTGATTCCACTTTCTCAATTTTTGAATGACTGTAACTTTTTTATTTGAACTCATATAGATCTCGCTAAAACGCCATTAGAAAGAGAATCAAAAATACTACAAAATGAGCGAAAACTGGACTCTCTAGCTCTTCAGGTTACCGAGATAATGAATTTCAAAAAGTAGTAAAAAAAGACCCCTAATACCCCCCCATTCATTCAATTTTTTTGAAAAATGAAACATTTTAAAGTGCTTTTTTTGTATTTATTTTACCTAATTTAAGGTCGTTTGGTATAAATATGCCCTTTGCTGTGCATTGCAACCCTCCTGGAGCAAAATAAAAAATTGCCAAAATTGCACTTTTTGCAAAAATGAATTTTTTTCAATTTTTGAATGATTGTAACTTTTTTTATTTGAACTCTTATAGATTTCGCTAGAACGCCATTAGAAAGAGGATAAAAATTAATACAAAATGAGCCAAACTGGACTCTCTAACTCTTCAGTTTACCGAGATATTGAATTTCAAAAAGTATTAAAAAAGAACCCCTAATACCCCCCCATTCTTTCAAATTTTTTGAAAAATTAAAAATTTTAAAGTGCTTTTTTTTGTGCTTATTTCACCTAATTTAAGGCCGTTTGGTATAAATATGCTCTTTGCTGTGTATTGGAACCCTCCTGGAGCATAATAAAAAATTGACAAAATTGCACTTTTTGCAAAAATGAAATTTTTTAATTTTTTGAATGATTGTAACTTTTTTATTTGAACTCTTATACATTTTGATAAAACGCCATTAGAAAGAGGATAAAAAACACTACAAAATGAGCCAAAACTGGACTCTCTAGCTTTTCAGGTTCCCGAGATATTGAATTTAAAAAAGTAGTAAAAAAAGACCCCTAATACCCCCCCATTCTTTAAATTTTTTTGAAAAATTAAAAAGTTGTAAGTGCTTTTTTTTTTTCCTTATTTCACCTAATTTAAGGTCGTTTGGTATAAATATGCTCTTTGCTGTGCATTGGAACCCTCCTGGAGCAAAATAAAAAATTGCCAAAATTGCACTTTTTGCAAAAATGATTTTTTTTTTTTAATTTTGAATGATTGGAACTTTTTTATTTGAACTCTTGTAGATTTCGCTAGAACGCCATTAGAAAGAGGATAAAAAATACTCCAAAATGAGCCAAAACTGGACTCTCTAACTCTTCAGTTTACCGAGATGTTAAATTTCAAAAAGTAGTAAAAAAAGACCCCTAATACCCCCCCATTCATTCAATTTTTTTGAAAAATGAAAAATTTTAAAGTGCTTTTTTTGTACTTATTTCACCTAATTTAAGGCCGTTTGGTATAAATATGCTCTTTGCTGTGCATTGGAACCCTCCTGGAGCAAAATAAAAATTGCCAAAATTGCACTTTTTGCAAAAATAAAATGTTTTCAATTTTTGAATGACTGTAACTTTTTTATTTGAACTCATATAGATCTCGCTAAAACGCCATTAGAAAGAGGATAAAAATTACTACAAATTGAGCCAAAACTGGACTCTCTAACTCTTCAGTTTACCGAGATATTAAATTTCAAAAAGTAGTAAAAAAGACCCCTAATACCCCCCCATTCATTAAATTTTTTTGAAAAATGAAAAATTTTAAAGTGTTTTTTTTGTACTTATTTCACCTAATTCAAGGTCGTTTGGTATAAATATGCCCTTTGCTGTGCATTGGAACCCTCCTGGAGCAAAATAAAAATTGCCAAAATTGCACTTTTTGCAAAAATGAATTTTTTTTCAATTTTTGAATGATTGTAACTTTTTTATTTGAACTCTTATAGATTTCGCTAGAACGCCATTAGAAAGAGGATAAAAATTACTACAAAATGAGCCAAAACTAGACTCTCTAACTCTTCAGTTTACCGAGATATTAAATTTCAAAAAGTAGTAAAAAAAGACCCCTATTACCCCCCCATTCATTCAATTTTTTTTGAAAAATGAAATTTTTTAAGTGTTTTTTTTGTACTTATTTCACCTAATTTAAGGTTGTTTGGTATAAATATGCCGGTTGCTGTGCATTGGAACCCTCCTGGAGCAAAATAAAAAATTGCCAAAATTGCTCTTTTTGCAAAAATAAAATGTTTTCAATTTTTGAATGACTGTAACTTTTTTATTTGAACTCATATAGATCTCGCTAACACGCCATTAGAAAGAGAATCAAAAATACTACAAAATGAGCGAAAACTGGACTCTCTAGCTCTTCAGGTTACCGAGATAATGAATTTCAAAAAGTAGTAAAAAAGACCCCTAATACCCCCCCATTCATTCAATTTTTTTGAAAAATGAAACATTTTAAAGTGTTTTTTTTGTACTTATTTCACCTAATTTAAGGTCGTTTGGTATAAATATGCTCTTTGCTGTGCATTGGAACCCTCCTGGAGCAAAATAAAAAATTGACAAAATTGCACTTTTTGCAAAAATAAATTTTTTTAAATTTTTGAATGATTGTAACTTTTTTATTTGAACTCCGATAGATTTCGCTATAACGCCATTAGAAAGAGGATAAAAAACACTACAAAATGAGCCAAAACTGGACTCTCTAGCTTTTCAGGTTCCCGAGATATTGAATTTAAAAAAGTAGTAAAAAAAGACCCCTAATACCCCCCCATCCTTTAAATTTTTTTGAAAAATGAAAAATTTTTAAAGTGCTTTTTTTGTACTTATTTTACCTAATTTAAGGCCGTTTGGTATAAATATGCTCTTTGCTGTGTATTGGAACCCTCCTGGAGCAAAATAAAAAATTGACAAAATTGCACTTTTTCCAAAAATGAAATTTTTTCAATTTTTGAATGATTGTAACTTTTTTATTTGAACTCTTATAGATTTCGCTAAAACGCCATTAGAAAGAGGATAAAAATACTACAAAATGAGCCAAAACTGGACTCTCTAGCTCTTCAGTTTACCGAGATATTAAATTTCAAAAAGTAGTAAAAAAAGACCCCTATTACCCCCCATTCTTTCAATTTTTTTGAAAAATGAAAAATTTTTAAGTGTTTTTTTTGTACTAATTTCACCTAATTTAAGGTCGTTTGGTATAAATATGCCCTTTGCTGTGCATTGGAACCCTCCTGGAGCAAAATAAAAAATTGCCAAAATTGCACTTTTTGCAAAAATGATTTTTTTTTTAATTTTTGAATGATTGGAACTTTTTTATTTGAACTCTTATAGATTTCGCTAGAACGCCATTAGAAAGAGGATAAAAATACTCCAAAATGAGCCAAAACTGGACTCTCTAACTCTTCAGTTTACCGAGATATTAAATTTCAAAAAGTAGTAAAAAAAGACCCCTAATACCCCCCCATTCATTCAATTTTTTTGAAAAATGAAAAATTTTAAAGTGCTTTTTTTTGTACTTATTTCACCTAATTTAAGGCCGTTTGGTATAAATATGCTCTTTGCTGTGCATTGGAACCCTCCTGGAGCAAAATAAAAAATTGCCAAAATTGCACTTTTTGCAAAAATAAAATGTTTTCAATTTTTGAATGACTGTAACTTTTTTATTTGAACTCATATAGATCTCGCTAAAACGCCATTAGAAAGAGGATAAAAATTACTACAAATTGAGCCAAAACTGGACTCTCTAACTCTTCAGTTTACCGAGATATTAAATTTCAAAAAGTAGTAAAAAAAGACCCCTAATACCCCCCCATTCATTAAATTTTTTTGAAAAATGAAAAATTTTAAAGTGTTTTTTTTTTTACTTATTTCACCTAATTCAAGGTCGTTTGGTATAAATATGCCCTTTGCTGTGCATTGGAACCCTCCTGGAGCAAAATAAAAAATTGCCAAAATTGCACTTTTTGCAAAAATGAATTTTTTTCAATTTTTGAATGATTGTAACTTTTTTATTTGAACTCTTATACATTTTGATAAAACGCCATTAGAAAGAGGATAAAAAACACTACAAAATGAGCCAAAACTGGACTCTCTAACTCTTCAGTTTACCGAGATATTAAATTTCAAAAAGTAGTAAAAAGGACCCCTATTACCCCCCATTCATTCAATTTTTTTGAAAAATGAAATTTTTTAAGTGTTTTTTTTGTACTTATTTCACCTAATTTAAGGTTGTTTGGTATAAATATGCCGGTTGCTGTGCATTGGAACCCTCCTGGAGCAAAATAAAAAATTGCCAAAATTGCTCTTTTTGCAAAAATAAAATGTTTTCAATTTTTGAATGATTGTAACTTTTTTATTTGAACTCTTATACATTTTGATAAAACGCCATTAGAAAGAGGATAAAAAACACTACAAAATGAGCCAAAACTGGACTCTCTAACTCTTCAGTTTACCGAGATATTAAATTTCAAAAAGTAGTAAAAAAGACCCCTATTACCCCCCATTCATTCAATTTTTTTGAAAAATGAAATTTTTTAAGTGTTTTTTTTGTACTTATTTCACCTAATTTAAGGTTGTTTGGTATAAATATGCCGGTTGCTGTGCATTGGAACCCTCCTGGAGCAAAATAAAAAATTGCCAAAATTGCTCTTTTTGCAAAAATGATTTTTTTTTAATTTTTGAATGATTGGAACTTTTTTATTTGAACTCTTATAGATTTCGCTAGAACGCCATTAGAAAGAGGATAAAAAATACTCCAAAATTAGCCAAAACTGGACTCTCTAACTCTTCAGTTTACCGAGATATTAAATTTCAAAAAGTAGTAAAAAAAGACCCCTAATTATCCCCCATTCTTTCAATTTTTTTGAAAAATGAAAAATTTTAAAGTGCTTTTTTTTGTAATTTCACCTAATTTAAGGTCGTTTGGTGTAAATATGCTCTTTGCTGTGTATTGGAACCCTCCTGGAGCAAAATAAAAAATTGACAAAATTGCACTTTTTGCAAAAATTTAATTTTTTAATTTTTTGAATGATTGTAACTTTTTTATTTGAACTCTTATACATTTTGATAAAACGCCATTAGAAAGAGGATAAAAAACACTACAAAATGAGCCAAACTGGACTCTCTAGCTTTTCAGGTTCCCGAGATATTGAATTTAAAAAAGTAGTAAAAAAAGACCCCTAATACCCCCCCATTCTTTAAATTTTTTTGAAAAATGAAAAAGTTGTAAGTGCTTTTTTTTTTACTTATTTCACCTAATTTAAGGTCGTTTGGTATAAATATGCTCTTTGCTGTGCATTGGAACCCTCCTGGAGCAAAATAAAAAATTGCCAAAATTGCACTTTTTGCAAAAATGATTTTTTTTTTTAATTTTTGAATGATTGGAACTTTTTTATTTGAACTCTTGTAGATTTCGCTAGAACGCCATTAGAAAGAGGATAAAAAATACTCCAAAATGAGCAAAAACTGGACTCTCTAACTCTTCAGTTTACCGAGATATTAAATTTCAAAAAGTAGTAAAAAAAGACCCCTAATACCCCCCCATTCATTAAATTTTTTTGAAAAATGAAAAATTTTAAAGTGCTTTTTTTGTACTTATTTCACCTAATTTAAGGCCGTTTGGTATAAATATGCTCTTTGCTGTGCATTGGAACCCTCCTGGAGCAAAATAAAAAATTGCCAAAATTGCACTTTTTGCAAAAATAAAATGTTTTCAATTTTTGAATGACTGTAACTTTTTTATTTGAACTCATATAGATCTCGCTAAAACGCCATTAGAAAGAGGATAAAAATTACTACAAATTGAGCCAAAACTGGACTCTCTAACTCTTCAGTTTACCGAGATATTAAATTTCAAAAAGTAGTAAAAAAAGACCCCTAATACCCCCCCATTCATTAAATTTTTTTGAAAAATGAAAAATTTTAAAGTGTTTTTTTTGTACTTATTTCACCTAATTCAAGGTCGTTTGGTATAAATATGCCCTTTGCTGTGCATTGGAACCCTCCTGGAGCAAAATAAAAAATTGCCAAAATTGCACTTTTTGCAAAAATGAATTTTTTTCAATTTTTGAATGATTGTAACTTTTTTATTTGAACTCTTATAGATTTCGCTAGAACGCCATTAGAAAGAGGATAAAAATTACTACAAAATGAGCCAAAACTGGACTCTCTAACTCTTCAGTTTACCGAGATATTAAATTTCAAAAAGTAGTAAAAAAGACCCCTATTACCCCCCCATTCATTCAATTTTTTTGAAAAATGAAATTTTTTAAGTGTTTTTTTTTGTACTTATTTCACCTAATTTAAGGTTGTTTGGTATAAATATGCCGGTTGCTGTGCATTGGAACCCTCCTGGAGCAAAATAAAAAATTGCCAAAATTGCTCTTTTTGCAAAAATAAAATGTTTTCAATTTTTGAATGACTGTAACTTTTTTATTTGAACTCATATAGATCTCGCTAACACGCCATTAGAAAGAGAATCAAAAATACTACAAAATGAGCGAAAACTGGACTCTCTAGCTCTTAAGGTTACCGAGATATTGAATTTAAAAAAGTAGTAAAAAAGACCCCTAATACCCCCCCATCCTTTAAATTTTTTTGAAAAATGAAAAATTTTAAAGTGCTTTTTTTGTACTTATTTCACCTAATTTAAGGTCGTTTGGTGTAAATATGCTCTTTGTTGTGCATTGGAACCCTCCTGGAGCAAAATAAAAAATTGACAAAATTGCACTTTTTGTAGAAATGAAATTTTTTCAATTTTTGAATGATTGTAACTTTTTTATTTTAACTCTTATACATTTTGATAAAACGCCATTAGAAAGAGGATAAAAAACACTACAAAATGAGCCAAAACTGGACTCTCTAGCTTTTCAGGTTCCCGAGATATTGAATTTAAAAAAGTAGTAAAAAAAGACCCCTAATACCCCCCCATCCTTTAAATTTTTTTGAAAAATGAAAAATTTTAAAGTGCTTTTTTTGTACTTATTTTACCTAATTTAAGGCCGTTTGGTATAAATATGCTCTTTGCTGTGTATTAGAACCCTCCTGGAGCAAAAGAAAAAATTGACAAAATTGCACTTTTTCCAAAAATGAAATTTTTTAAATTTTTGAATGATTGTAACTTTTTTATTTGAACTCTTATAGATTTCGCTAAAACGCCATTAGAAAGAGGATAAAAAATACTACAAAATGAGCCAAAACTGGACTCTCTAGCTCTTCAGGTTACCGAGATATTGAATTTCAAAAAGTATTAAAAAGGACCCCTAATACCCCCTATTCTTTCAATTTTTTTGAAAAATGAAAAATTTTAAAGTGCTTTTTTTGTAATTTCACCTAATTTAAGATCGTTTGGTGTAAATATGCTCTTTGTTGTGCATTGGAACCCTCCTAAAGCAAAATAAAAAATTGACAAAATTGCACTTTTTGTAGAAATGAAATTTTTTCAATTTTTGAATGATTGTAACTTTTTTATTTTTACTCTTATACATTTTGATAAAACGCCATTACAAAGAGGATAAAAAACACTACAAAATGAGCTAAAACTGGACTCTCTAGCTTTTCAGGTTACCGAGATATTGAATTTAAAAAAGTAGTAAAAAAGACCCCTAATACCCCTCCATTCTTTAAATTTTTTTGAAAAATGGAAAATTTGTAAGTGCTTTTTTTGTACTTATTTCACCTAATTTAAGGTCGTTTGGTGTAAATATGCTCTTTGTTGTGCATTGGAACCCTCCTGGAGCAAAATAAAAAATTGACAAAATTGCACTTTTTGTAGAAATGAAATTTTTTCAATTTTTGAATGATTGTAACTTTTTTATTTTAACTCTTATACATTTTGATAAAACGCCATTAGAAAGAGGATAAAAAACACTACAAAATGAGCCAAAACTGGACTCTCTAGCTTTTCAGGTTACCGAGATATTGAATTTAAAAAAGTAGTAAAAAAAGACCCCTAATACCCCCCCATTCATTCAATTTTTTTGAAAAATGAAATTTTTTAAGTGTTTTTTTTGTACTTATTTCACCTAATTTAAGGTTGTTTGGTATAAATATGCCCTTTGCTGTGCATTGCAACCCTCCTGGAGCAAAATAAAAAATTGCCAAAATTGCACTTTTTGCAAAAATAAAATGTTTTCAATTTTTGAATGACTGTAACTTTTTTATTTGAACTCATATAGATCTCGCTAAAACGCCATTAGAAAGAGAATCAAAAATACTACAAAATGAGCCAAAACTGGACTCTCTAGCTTTTCAGGTTACCGAGATATTGAATTTAAAAAGTAGTAAAAAAAGACCCCTAATACCCCCCCATTCTTTCAATTTTTTTTGATAAATGAAAAATTTTTAAGTGTTTTTTTGTACTTATTTCACCTAATTTAAGGTCGTTTGGTATAAATATTTTCTTTGCTGTGCATTGGAACCCTCTTGGAGCAAAATAAAAAATTGACAAAATTGCACTTTTTGCAAAAATGAAATTTTTTAAATTTTTGAATGATTGTAACTTTTTTATTTGAACTCTTGTAGATTTCGCTAGAACGCCATTAGAAAGAGGATAAAAAATACTCCAAAATGAGCCAAAACTGGACTCTCTAACTCTTCAGTTTACCGAGATATTAAATTTCAAAAAGTAGTAAAAAAAGACCCCTAATACCCCCCCATTCATTAAATTTTTTTGAAAAATGAAAAATTTTAAAGTGCTTTTTTTGTACTTATTTCACCTAATTTAAGGCCGTTTGGTATAAATATGCTCTTTGCTGTGCATTGGAACCCTCCTGGAGCAAAATAAAAAATTGCCAAAATTGCACTTTTTGCAAAAATGAATTTTTTTCAATTTTTGAATGATTGTAACTTTTTTATTTGAACTCTTATAGATTTCGCTAGAACGCCATTAGAAAGAGGATAAAAATTACTACAAAATGAGCCAAAACTGGACTCTCTAGCTCTTCAGTTTACCGAGATATTAAATTTCAAAAAGTAGTAAAAAAAGACCCCTATTACCCCCTGTAATGGCCCAAAAATGCCTTCTTCCAATTTTGGGTCTTACAAGCTTATGTTTGGGGTTCGAGGGGCAAGCGCTATTCCCTAAATGACACAACCACCAATCTTGGGTCAAACATTTATTCAGATTCCAAGTACATTACTCAGCTAGGTACGGTTCGGTATCAAAGACTTAGGTCTAGTTAGCAATTCTGGCTTAAACGTACCTTCTGGACATTTTGAGTTGAGTTGAAGTGACAGGCTTTAGGTCAAGCGGCTACGTGGTTCCTTTTCGAGAATTTTTAAGGGTTTTCCAAACACCTTAGTTTCACAAATCTTGCACACTGAAGAATTTTGGTAGAACTTATTTTGCACTACTGAACATGACTAGAACTTGACCCCATTAGGTCTTTTTTGGACTTTAACCGATTTTTCACACTTGTCTTCGACTTGACGACGTTTCAGTTTTGACTGCCCGTTTCTGACTGCCTGTTTGCCAAAATGGTGTGAATATTTATACTACGAAATTTACATCATTCTGTGAGCAGGAATGCGACAGGTCAAAAGGTGGAATTTCAAAAACATGTCGCCGGATGCAATAAAATAATATTAATTTTTTTCCTGCAGCTCCAGGCAATAAATCATTTTTGCTTGGGGTCAAAAAGGTGAGAATTTGTGGCGACAGTATGACTTGGAAAAATTCCTTTCTTTGTAAACACCTACTAATAGAAATATATCCCCGCTTCTGGATTAACGACGCTGGCCAATTAAATCTCTTAGAGGTTTGGCTTAGGATTTGAAGTCAGATTTTTCTTTCAAACTAGTCTTTCATTTAAGTGTTGTGTCTAGTAGTGTTCAGATGTGCCTCAAACTAATTCCGTAAGTTTTAATTTAATTTTGATTACAATTTTGACTTTGGAAAATAAACAAAAAAAAAAAATTGCTATTATTTTCCCGGGGCATCACATCCCACCCATCCCTGTAGGACAATGCAAATATAAAATATATTTGCTTTGTATCAGTGCAACGCTGTACTACTCTGAATCATATGTTCAGCGTAAATCCGAGTCATTCACATCGCACTTGACCTAAGGCAATGTATGAAAACCTTGTCGAATAAGCAAATCTGTCCAGAAGGTCTAACAACAATCGCTTACGCGTGCCAGTCCCAATAAAATATTTTTAAGTCTACTATACACGTATAAATCCTATCCTACGATTATTCAATAAAATCTAGTAACAATAAAATAATGTTCCATGATTACTCTCATAAACAATTGAAAAGGTAAATAAATATGCGGCACTCAAAACGAAAAATAAAAAAATAAAGAAATAACAAAAAAAAAAATAAAATAAAAAAAAAATTAAGAATAAACTAACGTACCGACTTTAATTACCAACCGGTCACTCTCGGGAAGTTCCTGGCTGGTTTGGATCAGGGGCCCGTCGTATGCGTACCCCCGTTTGGCTTCCAGGCAAAAGGTCTGCCTCCAAAACTGGGTAGGGTCGGCTAGCGATTGGCCTAGGAACTCGCGTTTGCCTTGATCGGCCAACTGGATCCTGGCGGGTTGGCGGTACCATGGGTTGCATCGGCGGCGGCATTAGTGATCCGGCGGCGACTTCCTGAGAGTGAGTTTGGGGTCTTAAGTGCGGTTGTGGGGGTTCAGCTGGGCTACATCGCCGGAAGGCGCAAACGGGACAGGCGCAACCTTCAATCATGACATTGCCCCATGCGTTCCAGAATTGCGTCGGTGTGAACAGATTCGGTGGTGGAGGGACGCAGAAGGCACAGTCACATGGTCGGGCGGGGTCTATTCTCAACAATTGGAACTCCAAGTGGATCACTTCCGTCCATAAATTTAATAGAGCCCGGGTTATTTCCAAGGGTTGAGTCACTCGGGGTCGGTAAAGAGTCGCCAGTTCCCATAGGTGGTAAAGAGCCATCCGGTACAACATAAATTTACTACCCCTGTCCCGTACTAATCGGACATAGTAGAGAAAAACTACTATGTACTCCATCACTGATTGTCAACTTTTTTTTTTTTTAAGTAATAATTAGAGTATCTTTGAATTCAGTAACACAACCGGCAGGATTAAACACTGGCTATCCCCCATTTAATTGTTGCTTCTTATATGGACTTAAAGTTTACGTCATTTTAAGCATCATCCGTGGTATAGACTAGGAATCTGCGGACTTTTCAAATTCCTGTTCATGGCCAGGGTCGGTTGAGGAATGTGAGTTCCTCGACAAAATTTGTTTAAGTATGTTGAGTTCAAAAAGGTTAATTTCACTGTACAGATTAAAGGCGGGTTTATGGCTTCTTTATTTCCTGTTTTGTTCACTTTGGTTACGAACAAAAAAATCGCAACGTGCATCGTCAATGTTTTCCAATTGCCGGACTTCGGAAAGTTCTTCTCGCACTTGGAAATACGTAGTTTCAGCCTGTGTGGAATTATTTAATATTTTAACCGATTCTTGGTTTTCATACTCCTTGCTTTCACTGGGAGCGCTTGCGTTTAATTCTCGGTCTGTCTGTGGAGGCTTAGAGTTTGTTGACACATCCTTGCTGGGTTTTTCTTTCCGTTGCAATACAAATAGAGTTAGAGTATCCCAAAACGAAGCAAGCATGTGGAAACTGCATCCAAGGGCTTTATGAATGGCCAACGCATTTAAGGTCGTCTCAAAGACAAACTTCACAATCCGAAAGGTTACATAGAGTCCAAGTATTCCACTCGATATATCTCCTAAAATTGTAAACCACCCATACAGTCTCTGTAAGGTGGATGATGCGATTTTTTCCATTTCCTTGGCATCAAACAACGATAAGGTCGTAAAACCTTGTGAATCTATCGGTTGTCCGGCCATTTTTCGTAACAATATATTATTCAGGGCTGGTCTCTCCATGTTGAACATCATGGCGTCTTGAGCTCGATGAATTTCTGTGTCAGTATAGATGCCGCCCGAGCCTAAATTTTTAATGCTTTCGAATTGATATGGTTCTTCGTCAGCTTTCAATTCTTGCGGCTGAAGCCCGATTACTGGATAGGGATCAAATCCAACCCATTTGTTATGTATGTAGTACATAGGTGGAATTATGGAGGTGCACTCTATTTCTTCAGCATGTTCTTGTAAGATTCGTGTTACTGGAGACATGAACATAGTCTTATTGGAGACGGTTACGGGTAATTGCGCATAACATCCCTTGGTTCTTCGTACTTCAACCAAAACTGGGCGACATTTCATAACATATAAAACTTCTCCAGCTACTTTGGCAACATATCCCAATTGGTTTTGGAATAAGGTCGCCACAACATTAGGAGTTAAAGGAGCCATTGCCAATCTATTTTTTAATATATCCCTTTTTAACAGGCACCGTCGGTATATAGTCTGGGTGAACATTGAATCTATGGTTCGCTTGAAAGATTGCTCGACATATAGGAACTTCGTATTGACATAAGTAATCAAATCTGCTTCGTTGGATTGCTCCGAATTTTCCCAAGGTGTGGTCGCGAACGGATTAATTTTGGGAGCAACCATTAGTCGTGGATGTTCACTCTCCCAAATTGCATAACCGCACAAGGTAGTCTTCCGGACAAGTTTGAGAGCGAATATCTTCATGTGATCTTCGACTACAATAAATTGGTTGGCTTTGTCACTTCTTTCGGTAATGAAGGTAGCCTGACCTTCATACAGGACATTGAACCGATTACACTCCGGTTCTGCAATCTGTTCCCAAGTTGTTTCGCCTGTATCGTAGTCCATACAGTAACCTACTTTGAATGGACATGTCAACCCATCCCTCAACTTAATTTCATTATTTTCTAGATCGACACGAGTTCTATAATCCTTTAGAGTTATTTTAACTCCCGCAGTAACAACCACATTTTTGTAGGTTTTCCCGTTTTCACTATAAGGACTTCCTTCACATCTCCCCGCGTCGTCAACTGCCCCTGCGAGCGTAAGAGATGTTGATGTTGTTGAATTTGGCGCTAATTTTGAGATGATGTTTCCTCCTAGACCTCGGAACTCTCGATATTGGTGAATACGACGGCACTCCTCAGATCCAATTTGATAAATGTAGTTAGATACTCCTTCACTGACTATAGACATATGTGAGAAGGCGCCACAATATGTTATGATTCTGGACACTTCAATAAGGCAACTGTAGACATGAACTAATTCATACCTGCGCTTCTCCAATATTTGAATACTGCCACTGGAAGAATTATATCCGGTCTCTGGGTCGGGACAGGGCTGAACCTCTCTTAAGGATATGGCTGTGATGTTGGTGGAGGTATTGTGACAGTCGTAAGCAATAAGGGCCATCTTCCCAACTTGTAATAGACCAAAGACGAACAGGATAATTAACCTGAAACCGCATTAATGTAGAACTACCGTTTTCTTGTTCCTAAAGTTTTTTTTTTTTTTTTTTTAATGTCAGTGTTCATATATTAACCGCGAAGGTGGCTGTATGTCTCTAGTTCTTGTTCGGCCTACATTGACTGGGGTGGCTTCCCAAACTTCCTGACTAGTATCTAAGCCGGTTTCATACGTGGAAACGTCACTTCCATCGTCACTTATTTCAATAATGGTATCAGTATCAGTGTCCTCATCAGTATCACCTTCATCTTGTTGCACCCTTCTGGATCTTCTTTCATCTCCATATAGTAAAAACTCATCCACTTCATCCTGGACCTTCTCGTTGTCTACAATTGGATCCTTGGTTGAGTCTGGTTCATTTTTGTTCTCTTCTTCACAATCCCATGTATTCTTATAGGGCTTTAGGCGTTCTGCATGTATCATGTGCTCAGTTCGTCCAGAAAGTTCTTTTATTTTAAATGTAACAGGACCCTTCTTTTCTATTATGCGGAAAGGCCCTTTCCATTTTGGTTGAAATTTAGCAGCTAAGTTCCCTTTAGGCGGAACTACAATTTTCATGAACACTAAATCGCCTAATTGAAACTCTTGCTTTAGTTTCCTGGCGTTATGCTTAGCATATCTGCTTTCAATGCTTTTTGCTAAGTTTTCTTTTGCAAGTTCATGGGAAATTTGCATTTTCTTTAACATTTCACTGGCATAATTTTCGTCTAAGTCGTATCGTAGTACGTGGTCATTAATCGTTAAATGAATTGGTAGTTCCATATCTCGTCCAAACATAAGAAAGTATGGACTTTCTTTGGTAGCTTCATGAGGTTGATTCCTATAAGCCATCAACGCATAAGGCAGAATCTCATCCCAGCTTTCCATGAAATTACTAACGAAATGACTGATAGTAGTCTTCAACGTTCTATGAAATCGTTCCAAGATTCCATTGGTTGCTGGATGATAAGGGGTTGTGCGTAGTTTGTGAATTCCAAGTTCTTTGCAAATGTTAGTAAAGAGGTGGCCTATAAATTGCTTTCCACAGTCCGTCAATAGTTCCCTGGGAGCTCCATGTCTAGTTATGATATTTTCAACAAAGGCTCTCGCGACAGTTTCAGCTTTTATATCAGGTAGTGGTACGCACTCTGGGTATCTAGTCAAAAAGTCAACGCAAGTGAGAATGTATCTATTTCCTTGGCGTGTTCGATTTAGAGGTCCCACTAGGTCCAAAGATATTCTTCCCCAAACGTGCGTTGGAATGGGTGTTTTTTGGAGTTCAGGAGGTCCTTGAGGGTTGGTTTTATGAATTTGACAGGACGGACAGGATTCGACAAATCTTTGAATATCTTTTCGCATGTTTTTCCAGTAAAAATCCCGTTCTAATATTTCCTTCGTCTTCTTTTGTCCTGGGTGAGCTGCATACAGCGACATATGGTATATTTTCAATAAATCGTTGATTATGCATTTTGGCGCAACGATTGGATCCTTCCGTTGGTTTGAATTACGTCGTTTTCGCAGAAGTCCATCTATTATTATATAGTCTGTATCCTCGTCCAACGTACTATTATTTATTAAGCAGTTGAGTTCATGATCCTCGGTCTGCAAGCGAATAAGATCCTCTTTATTCCAATGTACATCATAAATCGGTGTGAGTTCATTTTCATGTAATACCGCTGAAATCTGCGTCGGATCATCTGTTCTTAGTCTTGTAAGGCTATCTACATTTGCATTCATTTTTCCTGGTCTATATTGAACGGTAAAACTGTATTCCATTAGGAACATACTCCATTTGGCCAGTCTGGAACTTGGATCCTTAATATTTAATAAATATTTCAGTGGCCGATGGTCCGTCATAATGGTAAAATGAGTTCCTGTTAAGTAGATTCGGTATTTCTTAACAGCGTACACTATAGCCAGGCATTCTTTTTCAATGGTCGAATACCGCTGTTCAGCAGTATTTAGCGTACGGCTCGCGTAACATATAGGATGTTCGATTCCATCATATTTTTGCGTCAAAATGGCGGCGACTGCAGTTGCACTTGCGTCTGTGTTCAAAATAAATTCACGATTCATATCTGGGTACTTTAGAATAGGCGGCTTAATCAAAGCTTGTTTCAGGGTATCAAATGCGATTTGGTGGTTCTGTGTCCAAAGCCATTTTTCATTTTTTTTGGTCAACTGAGTCAGTGGGTGACTAACCTTGGCAAAATTTGGAACAAACTTGCGATAAAATCCACAAAGTCCAAGAAAAGCACGTACCTCTTTAACTGTCCTTGGCACAGGATAGTTTTCAATAATTCGAGTTTTCTCAGGCTGAGTAGTGTACCCTCCGGCTTTTATAATGTGTCCCAAGTATTCGGCTTCCCGTTGTAAAAATTTACATTTAGTTGGTTTAAATTTTAAATTGCTCTCCCGCATTTTTTCGAATATATGACGTAGGCGCTCTAAATGTACGTCAATATTGGCTGGACTAAATACAATGATGTCATCCAAATATACGAGGCACTCGTTGTAAGTAAGATTCGCAAATATATGGTTCATCAAGCGACTCCACGTAGCAGGTGCGTTCTTCAATCCCATGGCCATTCTAGTAAACTCATAGTGATTCTCTGGAGTCGAAAATGCACTTTTTTCTCTATCTTCAGGGTGTAAGGGTACTTGAAAATATCCAGATGCTAAATCCATGGTACTAAACAATTCCGCATTAGCCAATTTGTCAATAGTTTCTTGAATGTTAGGCAGGGGAAAGAAATCTGTTTTTGTTATTGCATTGAGTTCACGATAGTCTATACAAAGCCTATATTGCACCTCTTCACCTGGATGTCTTCGCTTTTCAATCAATATGGCAGGGAAACTCCACGGAGACTGACTTTCTACAATAATTCCGTCATCCAATAATTTTTGAATTTCCTTTCTCAATATTGGTTGTCGATGATACGGTACTCGGTATGGCCTCTTTATTATCGATGGTACGTTTTCAGTGATGATACGGTGTGTCACTTTTGTCGTACAAGTCAACTTTTGGTCAGGAGAATGGAAAATATCTATAAATTCCACAACCAATCTTTTTAGCTTGGCATCGTCGTCACTTTTGACGTCTTCCAGGTTTAATTGCTTTAATATTACTTGGGTACTTTCTAAATTTACTTTTCTAATAGCTTGCTCTTGTACATCAGGCTTATTCTCAATATCCACTTCAAAGGCGTCTGCTATCCTTTGTCTTCGCTGTACCAGCATATCTTTATCTGATACATTCATGAGCCTCACAGGCACCTTGTCCCCTTTTTTACAGAGACTTCTCGCAACTAGTAATCCCTGCTGAGAATCTTCACATGGCTCTATGACAACATGCTGAGTCGTAACTCTTGAAGAATCAGCTATACTAGCTAAACAAATCACCTCACTCCTTGGGGGTATAATTAAATCTTCCTCTAATAAAATTTTCCACGATTTTCCCTCATTTTCCACATAATGAGTCTCATCAAAAAATTCTCCCCGGACTTCGGAGCCTTCCTTTTCGGCAGCTCGTGAATCCATTTTAAAATCACCGAAACATACAAGTTTGCCCTCAGAACATCCATGTTTTTCTGAGTTTGATTTTTCCATTGCTTCCAAACGACTACCAATCGTTTGAAGGCCCACATCCCTCGTTGTTGGTAGCAACGATGAATGATCGTTGGAGATAGCAGTGTGTGAATGCGTCTGATTCTGTACTTGTGGTCCATTTAAAGTCCCATATAAACTCCCCAAATTCTCTTCATATAGAGGTAGTTTTTCTCCTAGGAGTACCATTTCTCCTCTTCCCCAATCAATAGTTGCACCATGTTTATGCAAAAAATCGAGACCCAATATTAAATCTGTTTGAAAACTCTCAGTTTCAAGTACCTTGAACTCATGTTCCACAATTCTTCTTGGCCCAATGCCTACACGCAAATACGTGCTTCCTAAAATGGGAATACTATTTCCCTGAATATCCACTAAGTTAATTTCACTATTTTGTAACGGTATAAACCCCTGAGCAACTGAGGGTTTAACTAGGGATAAAACAGCTCCAGAATCTATCAGTGCCCAATATAACTTTTCAGCTATTGTTACCTTAGCAACATTGCAGGGCCCGGAGATTCTCTTCCATTCGCAAATGTTTATCCCTACACTAACACTTTCACTTATTCCCACGTTGCCTCCATGGCAGCCGGGCTTCGGGGCTGGGAAGCGGCTGCGTCGGAGTTTAAATTTAAAGACCCAATTTCGGCGGTGCATTCCCTAGCAAAATGTCCTGGTTGGTTACATCTAAAGCAGGTTCGTTGTTGCTGATTGCTAGTGGTTGTATTTCTGGCCCTTACAGAAGTATTTCTATTTTGGTTATTGTAAACTTGAGTTGCTCGTCTAGTATCAGGACAGTCTCGTTGGTAGTGCCCTGGTTTGTTACACTTAAAGCATAAGTTATTTCTCGTTCGAACCTGACGGAGATTTCGGGAATTTGCATTTCGGCAGTAGTTGTCCGTGTGTCCTGGCTTCTTGCAAATATTACAATAATACTTTCTAGGCTGTACGTTTTGTTGGTTCAATTTAACGGCTCGACACTCTCGGCTGGTGGATGAATGAATTAGGTTCTCTATACTTTCCTCTTGCTCGGCACACTCTAACGCTGCTGTCAAGTTGCTTGGGTTTTTACTGAGTACCCGTTGTTTTAAGGGATGCACTAAGCCCAATACAAATTGTGTGGAGATGTCCTTTTCCAATTTGCGTCGGTCAGCGGCGTCATCCGTAGCATCTCCAGTCAACTCCAGGGTTTTATTAGCAAGCAGCTTCAGACGGGTGAGATATTGACGACAGGTTTCTCCTATGCGTTGGCGGCACTCAATGAAGTTTTTAATGGCGGATCCTTTTACACAAGGGCGGCTGAACTGCGTTCGTAATTCCTGCTTAAGCTTAGCCCAATCTGCGGTAGTTTGCAGTTCTGGTTCCGAATCAATAAATTGTTTGGCTTTACCACGTAACTTTAGCCTGACAATGCAAGTTTTCTGTCGGTCACTCCAATTAGCTAAAATCGCTGTTTCTTCAATAATTGACATAAAGTCTCCAATTGAGCCTTGTCCGTCGTATGTTGGTACTATATCTAAGCACATAACTGCTCCATTATTAACCACGGGGTTAGTCGGCTGCTGGTCATCTCGGTTGGCGTGTTGTTCTGCTCCTCTACCTCTTCTCTCCATGTTTAGGGATAGCTTTTGAATTTTTTTTTTTTCTTTTTAATCCAAGTATAACTTGCCCCTTCTACCCTTTGTTTCCTCTAGGATAGTTTTAACAACCCCACACCTGACACCAAATGTAATGGCCCAAAAATGCCTTCTTCCAATTTTGGGTCTTACAAGCTTATGTTTGGGGTTCGAGGGGCAAGCGCTATTCCCTAAATGACACAACCACCAATCTTGGGTCAAACATTTATTCAGATTCCAAGTACATTACTCAGCTAGGTACGGTTCGGTATCAAAGACTTAGGTCTAGTTAGCAATTCTGGCTTAAACGTACCTTCTGGACATTTTGAGTTGAGTTGAAGTGACAGGCTTTAGGTCAAGCGGCTACGTGGTTCCTTTTCGAGAATTTTTAAGGGTTTTCCAAACACCTTAGTTTCACAAATCTTGCACACTGAAGAATTTTGGTAGAACTTATTTTGCACTACTGAACATGACTAGAACTTGACCCCATTAGGTCTTTTTTGGACTTTAACCGATTTTTCACACTTGTCTTCGACTTGACGACGTTTCAGTTTTGACTGCCCGTTTCTGACTGCCTGTTTGCCAAAATGGTGTGAATATTTATACTACGAAATTTACATCATTCTGTGAGCAGGAATGCGACAGGTCAAAAGGTGGAATTTCAAAAACATGTCGCCGGATGCAATAAAATAATATTAATTTTTTTCCTGCAGCTCCAGGCAATAAATCATTTTTGCTTGGGGTCAAAAAGGTGAGAATTTGTGGCGACAGTATGACTTGGAAAAATTCCTTTCTTTGTAAACACCTACTAATAGAAATATATCCCCGCTTCTGGATTAACGACGCTGGCCAATTAAATCTCTTAGAGGTTTGGCTTAGGATTTGAAGTCAGATTTTTCTTTCAAACTAGTCTTTCATTTAAGTGTTGTGTCTAGTAGTGTTCAGATGTGCCTCAAACTAATTCCGTAAGTTTTAATTTAATTTTGATTACAATTTTGACTTTGGAAAATAAACAAAAAAAAAAAATTGCTATTATTTTCCCGGGGCATCACACCCCCCATTCTTTAATTTTTTTGAAAAATGAAAAATTTTAAGTGTTTTTTTTTACTTATTTCACCTAATTTAAGGTCGTTTGGTATAAATATGCTCTTTGCTGTGCATTGGAACCCTCCTGGAGCAAAATAAAAAATTGACAAAATTGCACTTTTTGCAAAAATGAAATTTTTTCAATTTTTGAATGATTGTAACTTCTTTATTTGAACTCTGATAGATTTCGCTAGAACGCCATTAGAAAGAGGATAAAAAATTCTACAAAATGAGCCAAAACTGGACTCTTTAGTTTTCAGGTTCCCGAGATATTGAATTTAAAAAAGTAGTAAAAAAGGACCCCTAATACCCCCCCATTCTTTCAATTTTTTTGAAAATGAAAATTTTAAAGTGCTTTTTTTGTAATTTCACCTAATTTAAGGTCGTTTGGTGTAAATATGCTCTTTGTTGTGCATTGGAACCCTCCTGGAGCAAAATAAAAAATTGACAAAATTGCACTTTTTGTAGAAAATGAAATTTTTTCAATTTTTGAATGATTGTAACTTTTTTATTTGAACTCTTATACATTTTGATAAAACGCCATTAGAAAGAGGATAAAAAACACTACAAATGAGCCAAAACTGGACTCTCGAGCTTTTCAGGTTACCGAGATATTGAATTTAAAAAAGTAGTAAAAAAAGACCCCTAATACCCCCCCATTCTTTAAATTTTTTTGAAAAATGAAAAATTTTAGTGTTTTTTTTGTACTTATTTCACCTAATTTAAGGTCGTTTGGTATAAATATGCCCTTTGCTGTGCATTGGAACCCTCCTAGAACAAAATAAAAATTGACAAAATTGCACTTTTTGCAAAAATGAAATTTTATCAATTTTTGAATGATTGTAACTTTTTTATTTGAACTCTTATAGATTTCGCTGGAACGCCATTAGAAAGAGGATAAAAAAAAACTACAAAACGAGCCAAAACTGGACTCTCTAGCTCTTCAGGTTACCGAGATATTAAATTTCAAAAAGTATTAAAAAAGGACCCCTAATACCCCCCCATTGTTTCAATTTTTTTGAAAAATGAAAAATTTTAAGTGCTTTTTTTGTACTTATTTCACCTAATTTAAGGTCGTTTGGTGTAAATATGCTCTTTGTTGTGCATTGGAACCCTCCTGGAGCAAAATAAAAAATTGACAAAATTGCACTTTTTGTAGAAATGAAATTTTTTCAATTTTTTAATGATTGTAACTTTTTTATTTTAACTCTTACACATTTTGATAAAACGCCATTAGAAAGAGGATAAAAAACACTACAAAATGAGCCAAAACTGGACTCTCTAGCTCTTCAGGTTACCGAGATATTGAATTTCAAAAAGAAGTAGAAAAAGACCCCTAATACCCCCCCATTCTTTCAATTTTTTTGAAAAATGAAAAATTTTAAAGTGCTTTTTTTTGTAATTTCACCTAATTTAAGGTCGTTTGGTGTAAATATGCTCTTTGTTGTGCATTGGAACCCTCCTGGAGCAAAATAAAAAATTGACAAAATTGCACTTTTTGTAGAAATGAAATTTTTTCAATTTTTGAATGATTGTAACTTTTTTATTTTAACTCTTATACATTTTGATAAAACGCCATTAGAAGGAGGATAAAAAACACTACAAAATGAGCCAAAACTGGACTCTCTAGCTCTTCAGGTTACCGAGATATTGAATTTCAAAAAGAAGTAGAAAAAGGACCCCTAATACCCCCCCATTCTTTCAATTTTTTTGAAAAATGAAAAATTTTAAAGTGCTTTTTTTGTAATTTCACCTAATTTAAGGTCGTTTGGTGTAAATATGCTCTTTGTTGTGCATTGGAACCCTCCTGGAGCAAAATAAAAAATTGACAAAATTGCACTTTTTGTAGAAAATGAAATTTTTTCAATTTTTGAATGATTGTAACTTTTTTATTTGAACTCTTATACATTTTGATAAAACGCCATTAGAAAGAGGATAAAAAACACTACAAAATGAGCCAAAACTGGACTCTCGAGCTTTTCAGGTTACCGAGATATTGAATTTAAAAAAGTAGTAAAAAAAGACCCCTAATACCCCCCCATTCTTTCAATTTTTTTGAAAAATGAAAAATTTTAGTGTTTTTTTTGTACTTATTTCACCTAATTTAAGGTTGTTTGGTATAAATATGCCCTTTGCTGTGCATTGGAACCCTCCTGGAGCAAAATAAAAAATTGACAAAATTGCACTTTTTGTAGAAAATGAAATTTTTTCAATTTTTGAATGATTGTAACTTTTTATTTGAACTCTGATAGATTTCTCTAGAACGCCATTAGAAAGAGGATAAAAAACACTACAAAATGAGCCAAAACTGGACTCTCTAGCTTTTCAGGTTCCCGAGATATTGAATTTAAAAAAGTAGTAAAAAAAGACCCCTAATACCCCCCCATTCTTTAAATTTTTTTGAAAGATGAAAAATTTTAAAGTGCTTTTTTGTAATTATTTTACCTAATTTAAGGCCGTTTGGTATAAATATGCTCTTTGCTGTGTATTGGAACCCTCCTGGAGCAAAATAAAAAATTGACAAAATTGCACTTTTTGCAAAAATTAATTTTTTTCAATTTTTGAATGATTGTAACTTTTTTATTTGAACTCTATACATTTTGATAAAACGCCATTAGAAAGAGGATAAAAAACACTACAAAATGAGCCAAAACTGGACTCTCTAACTCTTCAGGTTAACGAGATATTGAATTTCAAAAAGAAGTAGAAAAAGACCCCTAATACCCCCCCATTCTTTCAATTTTTTTGAAAAATGAAAAATTTTAAAGTGCTTTTTTTGTAATTTCACCTAATTTAAGGTCGTTTGGTGTAAATATGCTCTTTGTTGTGCATTGGAACCCTCCTGGAGCAAAATAAAAAATTGACAAAATTGCACTTTTTGTAGAAATGAAATTTTTTCAATTTTTGAATGATTGTAACTTTTTTATTTTAACTCTTATACATTTTGATAAAACGCCATTAGAAAGAGGATAAAAAACACTACAAAATGAGCCAAAACTGGACTCTCTAGCTCTTCAGGTTACCGAGATATTGAATTTCAAAAAGAAGTAGAAAAAGACCCCTAATACCCCCCCATTCTTTCAAATTTTTTGAAAAATGAAAAATTTTTAAGTGTTTTTTTTTGTACTTATTTCCCTAATTTAAGGTTGTTTGGTATAAATATGCCCTTTGCTGTGCATTGGAACCCTCCTGGAGCAAAATAAAAAATTGACAAAATTGCACTTTTTGCAAAAATGAATTTTTTTCAAATTTTGAATGATTGTAACTTTTTTATTTAAACTCTTATAGATTTCGCTAGAACGCCATTAGAAAGAGGATAAAAAACACTACAAAATGAGCCAAAACTGGACTCTCTAGCTTTTCAGGTTAACGAGATATTGAATTTAAAAAAGTAGTAAAAAAGGACCCCTAATACCCCCCCATTCTTTCAATTTTTTTGAAAAATTAAAAATTTTAAAGTGTCTTTTTTGTACTTATTTCCCTAATTTAAGGTTGTTTGGTATAAATATGCCCTTTGCTGTGCATTGGAACCCTCCTGGAGCAAAATAAAAAATTGACAAAATTGCGCTTTTTGCAAAAATGAAATTTTTTTCAATTTTTGAATGATTGTAACTTTTTTATTTGAACTCTTATACATTTTGATAAAACGCCATTAGAAAGAGGATAAAAAACACTACAAAATGAGCCAAAACTGGACTCTCTAGCTTTTCAGGTTACCGAGATATTGAATTTAAAAAAGTAGTAAAAAAAGACCCCTTATACCCCCCCATTCTTTAAATTTTTTTGAAAAATGAAAAATTTTAAAGTGTTTTTTTTGTACTTATTTCCCTAATTTAAGGTTGTTTGGTATAAATATGCCCATTGCTGTGCATTGGAACCCTCCTGGAGCAAAATAAAAAATTGCCAAAATTGCACTTTTTGCAAAAATGAATTTTTTTCAAATTTTGAATGATTGTAACTTTTTTATTTAAACTCTTATAGATTTCGCTAGAACGCCATTAGAAAGAGGATAAAAAATACTACAAAATGAGCCAAAACTGGACTCTCTAGCTTTTCAGGTTCCCGAGATATTGAATTTAAAAAAGTAGTAAAAAAGACCCCTAATACCCCCCCATCCTTTCAAATTTTTTGAAAAATGAAAATTTTCAAAGTGTTTTTTTTGTACTTATTTCACCTAATATAAGGTCGTTTGGTATAAATATGCCTTTTGCTGTGCATTGGAACCCTCCTAGAGCAAAATAAAAAATTGACAAAATTGCAATTTTTTCTAAAATGAAATTTTATCAATTTTTGAATGATTGTAACTCTTTTATTTGAACTCTTATAGATTTCGCTAGAACGCCATTAGAAAGAGGATAAAAAATACTACAAAATGAGCCAAAACTGGACTCTCTAGCTTTTCAGGTTACCGAGATATTGAATTGAAAAAAGTAGTAAAAAAAGACCCCTTATACCCCCCCATTCTTTAAATTTTTTTGAAAAATGAAAAATTTTAAAGTGTTTTTTTTTGTACTTATTTCCCTAATTTAAGATTGTTTGGTATAAATATGCCCTTTGCTGTGCATTGGAACCCTCCTGGAGCAAAATAAAAAATTGCCAAAATTGCACTTTTTACAAAAATGAATTTTTTTCAAATTTTGAATGATTGTAACTTTTTTATTTTAACTCTTATACATTTTGATAAAACGCCATTAGAAAGAGGATAAAAAACACTACAAAATGAGCCAAAACTGGACTCTCTAGCTTTTCAGGTTCCCGAGATATTGAATTTAAAAAGTAGTAAAAAAAGACCCCTAATACCCCCCCATCCTTTCAATTTTTTTGAAAAATGAAAAATTTCAAAGTGCTTTTTTTGTACTTATTTCACCTAATTTAAGGTCGTTTGGTATAAATATGCCCTTTGCTGTGCATTGGAACCCTCCTAGAGCAAAATAAAAAATTGACAAAATTGCACTTTTTGCAAAAATGAAATTTTATCAATTTTTGAATGATTGTAACTCTTTTATTTGAACTCTTATACATTTCGCTAGAACGCCATTAGAAAGAGGATAAAAAATACTACAAAATGAGCCAAAACTGGACTCTCTAGCTCTTCAGGTTACCGAGATATTGAATTTCAAAAAGTATTAAAAAAGGACCCCTAATACCCCCCCATTCTTTCAATTTTTTTGAAAAATGAAAAATTTCAAAGTGCTTTTTTTGTACTTATTTCACCTAATTTAAGGTCGTTTGGTGTAAATATGCTCTTTGCTGTGCATTGGAACCCTCCTGGAGCAAAATAAAAAATTGACAAAATTGCACTTTTTGCAAAAATGAAATTTTTTCAATTTTTGAATGATTGTAACTTTTTTATTTGAACTCTTATACATTTTGATAAAACACCATTAGAAAGAGGATAAAAAACACTACAAAATGAGCCAAAACTGGACTCTCTAGCTTTTCAGGTTACCGAGATATTGAATTTAAAAAAAGTAGTAAAAAACGACCCCTAATACCCCCCCATTCTTTCGCTAGAACGCCATTAGAAAGAGGATAAAAAATACTACAAAATGAGCCAAAACTGGACTCTCTAGCTTTTCAGGTTCCCGAGATATTGAATTTAAAAAAGTAGTAAAAAAATACCCCTAATACCCCCCCATCCTTTCAATTTTTTTGAAAAATGAAAAATTTCAAAGTGTTTTTTTTGTACTTATTTCACCTAATATAAGGTCGTTTGGCATAAATATGCCTTTTGCTGTGCATTGGAACCCTCCTAGAGCAAAATAAAAAATTGACAAAAATGCACTTTTTGCAAAAATGAAATTTTTTCAATTTTTGAATGATTGTAACTTTTTTATTTGAACTCTTATACATTTTGATAAAACGCCATTAGAAAGAGGATAAAAAACACTACAAAATGAGCCAAAACTGGACTCTCTAGCTTTTCAGGTTACCGAGATATTGAATTTAAAAAAGTAGTAAAAAAAGACCCCTAATACACCCCCATTCTTTACATTTTTTTGAAAAATGAAAAATTTTAAAGTGTTTTTTTTTGTACTTATTTCCCTAATTTAAGGTTGTTTGGTATAAATATGCCCTTTGCTGTGCATTGGAACCCTCCTGGAGCAAAATAAAAAATTGCCAAAATTGCACTTTTTGCAAAAATGAATTTTTTTTCAAATTTTGAATGATTGTAACTTTTTTATTTAAACTCTTATAGATTTCGCTAGAACGCCATTAGAAAGAGGATAAAAATACTACAAAATGAGCCAAAACTGGACTCTCTAGCTTTTCAGGTTCCCGAGATATTGAATTTAAAAAGTAGTAAAAAAAGACCCCTAATACCCCCCCATCCTTTCAATTTTTTTGAAAAATTAAAAATTTGTAAGTGCTTTTTTTTTACTTATTTCACCTAATTGAAGGTCGTTTGGTATAAATATGCCCTTTGCTGTGCATTGGAACCCTCCTAGAGCAAAATAAAAATTGACAAAATTGCACTTTTTGCAAAAATGAAATTTTATCAATTTTTGAATGATTGTAACTCTTTTATTTGAACTCTTATAGATTTCGCTAGAACGCCATTAGAAAGAGGATAAAAAATACTACAAAATGAGCCAAAACTGGACTCTCTAGCTCTTCAGGTTACCGAGATATTGAATTTCAAAAAGTATTAAAAAAGGACCCCTAATACCTCCCCATTCTTTCAATTTTTTTGAAAAATGAAAAATTTTAAAGTGCTTTTTTTGTACTTATTTCACCTAATTTAAGGTCGTTTGGTGTAAATATGCTCTTTGCTGTGCATTGGAACCCTCCTGGAGCAAAATAAAAAATTGACAAAATTGCACTTTTTTCAAAAATGAAATTTTTTCAATTTTTGAACGATTGTAACTTTTTTATTTTAACTCTTATACATTTTGATAAAACGCCGTTAGAAAGAGGATAAAAAACACTACAAAATGAGCCAAAACTGGACTCTCTAGCTTTTCAGGTTCCCGAGATATTGAATTTAAAAAAGTAGTAAAAAAAGACCCCTAATACCCCCCCATCCTTTCAATTTTTTTTGAAAAATGAAAAATTTCAAAGTGCTTTTTTTGTACTTATTTCACCTAATTTAAGGTCGTTTGGTGTAAATATGCCCTTTGCTGTGCATTGGAACCCTCCTGGAGCAAAATAAAAAATTGACAAAATTGCACTTTTTGCAAAAATGAAATTTTTTCAATTTTTGAATGATTGTAACTTTTTCATTTGAACTCTTATACATTTTGATAAAACGCCATTAGAAAGAGAATAAAAAACACTACAAAATGAGCCAAAACTGGACTCTCTAGCTTTCCAGGTTCCCGAGATATTGAATTTAAAAAGTAGTAAAAAAAGATCCCTAATACCCCCCCATTCTTTAAATTTTTTTGAAAAATTAAAAATTTGTAAGTGCTTTTTTTTTACTTATTTCACCTAATTGAAGGTCGTTTGGTATAAGTATGTCTTTTGCTGTGCATTGGAACCCTCCTAGAGCAAAATAAAAAATTGACGAAATTGCACTTTTTGCAAAAATGAATTTTTTTCAAATTTTGAATGATTGTAACTCTTTTATTTGAACTCTTATAGATTTCGCTAGAACGCTATTAGAAAGAGGATAAAAAATACTACAAAATGAGCCAAAACTGGACTCTCTAGCTCTTCAGGTTACCGAGATATTGAATTTCAAAAAGTATTAAAAAAGGACCCCTAATACCCCCCCAATTCTTTCAATTTTTTTGAAAAATAAAAAATTTTAAAGTGCTTTTTTTGTAATTTCACCTAATTTAAGGTCGTTTGGTGTAAATATGCCCTTTGCTGTGCATTGGAACCCTCCTGGAGCAAAATAAAAAATTGACAAAATTGCACTTTTTGCAAAAATGAAATTTTTTCAATTTTTGAATGATTGTAACTTTTTCATTTAAACTCTTATACATTTTGATAAAACGCCATTAGAAAGAGGATAAAAAACACTACAAAATGAGCCAAAACTGGACTCTCTAGCTTTTCAGGTTACCGAGATACTGAATTTAAAAAAGTAGTAAAAAAGACCCCTAATACCCCCCCATTCTTTAAATTTTTTTGAAAAATTAAAAATTTGTAAGTGCTTTTTTTTTACTTATTTCACCTAATTTAAGGTCGTTTGGTATAAATATGCTCTTTGCTGTGCATTGGAACCCTCCTGGAGCAAAATAAAAAATTGACAAAATTGCACTTTTTGCAAAAATAAAATTGTATCAATTTTTGAATGATTGTAACTCTTTTATTTGAACTCTTATAGATTTCGCTAGAACGCCATTAGAAAGAGGATAAAAAATACTACAAAATGAGCCAAAACTGGACTCTCTAGCTCTTCAGGTTACCGAGATATTGAATTTCAAAAAGTATTAAAAAAGGACCCCTAATACCTCCCCATTCTTTCAATTTTTTTGAAAAATGAAAAATTTTAAAGTGCTTTTTTTGTACTTATTTCACCTAATTTAAGGTCGTTTGGTGTAAATATGCTCTTTGCTGTGCATTGGAACCCTCCTGGAGCAAAATAAAAAATTGACAAAATTGCACTTTTTTCAAAAATGAAATTTTTTCAATTTTTGAACGATTGTAACTTTTTTATTTTAACTCTTATACATTTTGATAAAACGCCATTAGAAAGAGGATAAAAAACACTACAAAATGAGCCAAAACTGGACTCTCTAGCTTTTCAGGTTACCGAGATATTGAATTTAAAAAAGTAGTAAAAAAAGACCCCTAATACCCCCCCATTCTTTAAATTTTTTTGAAAAATGAAAAATTTTAAAGTGTTTTTTTTTGTACTTATTTCCCTAATTTAAGGTTGTCTGGTATAAATATGCCCTTTGCTGTGCATTGGAACCCTCCTGGAGCAAAATAAAAAATTGACAAAATTGCACTTTTTGCAAAAATGAAATTTTTTCAATTTTTGAATGATTGTAACTTTTTCATTTGAACTCTTATACATTTTGATAAAACGCCATTAGAAAGAGGATAAAAAACACTACAAAATGAGCCAAAACTGGACTCTCTAGCTTTTCAGGTTACCGAGATACTGAATTTAAAAAAGTAGTAAAAAAGACCCCTAATACCCCCCCATTCTTTAAATTTTTTTGAAAAATTAAAAATTTGTAAGTGCTTTTTTTTTACTTATTTCACCTAATTTAAGGTCGTTTGGTATAAATATGCTCTTTGCTGTGCATTGGAACCCTCCTGGAGCAAAATAAAAAATTGACAAAATTGCACTTTTTGCAAAAATAAAATTTTTTCAATTTTTGAATGATTGTAACTTTTTCATTTGAACTCTTATACATTTTGATAAAACGCCATTAGAAAGAGGATAAAAAACACTACAAAATGAGCCAAAACTGGACTCTCTAGCTTTTCAGGTTCCCGAGATATTGAATTTAAAAAGTAGTAAAAAAAGACCCCTAATACCCCCCCATTCTTTAAATTTTTTTGAAAAATAAAAAATTTGTAAGTGCTTTTTTTTTACTTATTTCACCTAATTGAAGGTCGTTTGGTATAAATATGCCCTTTGCTGTGCATTGGAACCCTCCTAGAGCAAAATAAAAAATTGACAAAATTGCACTTTTTGCAAAAATGAAATTTTATCAATTTTTGAATGATTGTAACTCTTTTATTTGAACTCTTATAGATTTCGCTAGAACGCCATTACAAAGAGGATAAAAAATACTACAAAATGAGCCAAAACTGGACTCTCTAGCTTTTCAGGTTCCCGAGATATTGAATTTAAAAAAGTAGTAAAAAAAGACCCCTAATACCCCCCCATCCTTTAAATTTTTTTGAAAAATGAAAAATTTCAAAGTGTTTGTTTTGTACTTATTTCACCTAATATAAGGTCGTTTGGTATAAATATGCCTTTTGCTGTGCATTGGAACCCTCCTAGAGCAAAATGAAAAATTGACAAAATTGCACTTTTTGCAAAAATGAAATTTTATCAATTTTTGAATGATTGTAACTCTTTTATTTGAACTCTTATAGATTTCGCTAGAACGCCATTAGAAAGAGGATAAAAAACACTACAAAATGAGCCAAAACTGGACTCTCTAGCTTTTCAGGTTCCCGAGATATTGAATTTAAAAAAGTAGTAAAAAAAGACCCCTAATACCCCCCCATCCTTTCAATTTTTTTGAAACATGAAAAATTTCAAAGTGCTTTTTTTGTACTTATTTCACCTAATTTAAGGTCGTTTGGTGTAAATATGCCCTTTGCTGTGCATTGGAACCCTCCTAGAGCAAAATAAAAAATTGACAAAATTGCACTTTTTGCAAAAATGAAATTTGATCAATTTTTGAATGATTGTAACTCTTTTATTTGAACTCTTATACATTTTGATAAAACGCCATTAGAAAGAGGATAAAAAATACTACAAAATGAGCCAAAACTGGACTCTCTAGCTCTTCAGGTTACCGAGATATTGAATTTCAAAAAGTATTAAAAAAGGACCCCTAATACCCCCCCATTCTTTCAATTTTTTTGAAAAATGAAAAATTTTAAAGTGCTTTTTTTGTAATTTCACCTAATTTAAGGTCGTTTGGTGTAAATATGCTCTTTGCTGTGCATTGGAACCCTCCTGGAGCAAAATAAAAAATTGACAAAATTGCACTTTTTGCAAAAATGAAATTTGATCAATTTTTGAATGATTGTAACTCTTTTATTTGAACTCTCATAGATTTCGCTAGAACGCCATTAGAAAGAGGATAAAAAATACTACAAAATGAGCCAAAACTGGACTCTCTAGCTCTTCAGGTTACCGAGATATTGAATATCAAAAAGTATTAAAAAAGGACCCCTAATACCCCCCCATTCTTTCAATTTTTTTGAAAAATGAAAAATTTTAAAGTGCTTTTTTTGTAATTTCACCTAATTTAAGGTCGTTTGGTGTAAATATGCTCTTTGCTGTGCATTGGAACCCTCCTGGAGCAAAATAAAAAATTGACAAAATTGCACTTTTTTCAAAAATGAAATTTTTTCAATTTTTGAACGATTGTAACTTTTTTATTTTAACTCTTATACATTTTGATAAAACGCCGTTAGAAAGAGGATAAAAAACACTACAAAATGAGCCAAAACTGGACTCTCTAGCTTTTCAGGTTCCCGAGATATTGAATTTAAAAAAGTAGTAAAAAAAGACCCCTAATACCCCCCCATCCTTTCAATTTTTTTGAAAAATGAAAAATTTTAAAGTGCTTTTTTTGTAATTTCACCTAATTTAAGGTCGTTTGGTGTAAATATGCTCTTTGCTGTGCATTGGAACCCTCCTAGAGCAAAATAAAAAATTGACAAAATTGCACTTTTTGCAAAAATGAAATTTTTTCAATTTTTGAATGATTGTAACTTTTTCATTTGAACTCTTATACATTTTGATAAAACGCCATTGGAAAGAGAATAAAAAACACTACAAAATGAGCCAAAACTGGACTCTCTAGCTCTTCAGGTTACCGAGATATTGAATTTCAAAAAGTATTAAAAAAGGACCCCTAATACCCCCCCAATTCTTTCAATTTTTTTGAAAAATAAAAAATTTTAAAGTGCTTTTTTTGTAATTTCACCTAATTTAAGGTCGTTTGGTGTAAATATGCTCTTTGCTGTGCATTGGAACCCTCCTGGAGCAAAATAAAAAATTGACAAAATTGCACTTTTTGCAAAAATGAAATTTTTTCAATTTTTGAATGATTGTAACTTTTTTATTTGAACTCTTATACATTTTGATAAAACGCCATTAGAAAGAGGATAAAAAACACTACAAAATGAGCCAAAACTGGATCTCTAGCTTTTCAGGTTACCGAGATATTGAATTTAAAAAAGTAGTAAAAAAGACCCCTAATACCCCCCCATTCTTTCAATTTTTTTGAAAAATTAAAAATTTTAAAGTGTTTTTTTTGTACTTATTTCCCTAATTTAAGGTTGTTTGTTATAAATATGCCCTTTGCTGTGCATTGGAATCCTCCTGGAGCAAAATAAAAAATTGCCAAAATTGCACTTTTTGCAAAAATGATTTTTTTTCAAATTTTGAATGATTGTAACTTTTTTATTTAAACTCTTATAGATTTCGCTAGAACGCCATTAGAAAGAGGATAAAAAATACTACAAAATGAGCCAAAACTGGACTCTCTAGCTCTTCAGGTTACCGAGATATTGAATATCAAAAAGTATTAAAAAAGGACCCCTAATACCCCCCCATTCTTTCAATTTTTTTGAAAAATGAAAAATTTTAAAGTGCTTTTTTTGTAATTTCACCTAATTTAAGGTCGTTTGGTGTAAATATGCTCTTTGCTGTGCATTGGAACCCTCCTGGAGCAAAATAAAAAATTGACAAAATTGCACTTTTTTCAAAAATGAAATTTTTTCAATTTTTGAACGATTGTAACTTTTTTATTTTAACTCTTATACATTTTGATAAAACGCCGTTAGAAAGAGGATAAAAAACACTACAAAATGAGCCAAAACTGGACTCTCTAGCTTTTCAGGTTCCCGAGATATTGAATTTAAAAAAGTAGTAAAAAAAGACCCCTAATACCCCCCCATCCTTTAAATTTTTTTGAAAAATGAAAAATTTCAAAGTGCTTTTTTTGTACTTATTTCACCTAATTTAAGGTCGTTTGGTGTAAATATGCCCTTTGCTGTGCATTGGAACCCTCCTGGAGCAAAATAAAAAATTGACAAAATTGCACTTTTTGCAAAAATGAAATTTTTTCAATTTTTGAATGATTGTAACTTTTTCATTTGAACTCTTATACATTTTGATAAAACGCCATTGGAAAGAGAATAAAAAACACTACAAAATGAGCCAAAACTGGACTCTCTAGCTTTTCAGGTTCCCGAGATATTGAATTTAAAAGTAGTAAAAAAAGACCCCTAATACCCCCCCATTCTTTAAATTTTTTTGAAAAATTAAAAATTTGTAAGTGCTTTTTTTTTACTTATTTCACCTAATTGAAGGTCGTTTGGTATAAGTATGTCTTTTGCTGTGCATTGGAACCATCCTAGAGCAAAATAAAAAATTGACAAAATTGCACTTTTTGCAAAAATGAATTTTTTTCAAATTTTGAATGATTGTAACTCTTTTATTTGAACTCTTATAGATTTCGCTAGAACGCCATTAGAAAGAGGACAAAAAATACTACAAAATGAGCCAAAACTGGACTCTCTAGCTCTTCAGGTTACCGAGATATTGAATTTCAAAAAGTATTAAAAAAGGACCCCTAATACCAATAATATGTATTTATTTAGCATAATAGCTATCCAATAAACAACTTAAAAGTATACAATGCAAAAAAAATGACTTATACAAAACACAGATAGAAAAAATACATTTATAAGTAAAACCGTCACTAAACACTACACTGCTCTAAAATATGTGTTCTGATCATTATCTTAAAACTACACAATTGATCACAGTCCCTAATTTTTCGTGGCAACATGTTGAATTTATACAATCCCTTATACAACACAGAATTCAACATTTGACTAGAACGACATCTTTCCATCAATACAAAATTTGAACAATTTCTTGTGCCATAATTATGTACATCTTTAAAAACCTTAATCCTATCACAAACATATGAGGGCAACAAATTATTTTTTATTTTAAATACAAACACATACACACTAAAATCAATTTTTTGCTTTACAGACAAAAAGTTTAAAACATTGAGCATAGTTTCGATCGGAGTATAACGGTTACATTTCAGAATAGTTCTCATTGCTCGGTTTTGGATTTTCTGGATCTGGTCAATCTTAAAAGCTGGTAAGTTATACAGTATGGAGGAACAGAATTCGAGATGAGGAGCAGCTATCGTGTTATACAATAACAATTTTGTAGCGAGTGATAACTGATGTCCTATTCTTGCAATAAAACTTACTTTTTTTGCGAATTTTCGAGTAACATAATCGGCATGAGCGTAAAAGTTAAGTTCAGAATCAAATGTTATTCCTAAGTATTTAATCTGGTTGGTATGATCAATTTTTCTGTTGTCAATAACTATATTTAGATCCTCAAAATTTACGTTTTTTAGACTATGACTTTTGCCAAAAATGCAAAACTTTGATTTTTCAATATTTACACACAATTTATTATTGCAAAGCCATTTGAATAATTTGGTCAGATCATTATTCACAGTACGCTGCATATCACCCAGATCTCCCCCCGTCAAATATAACATGGTATCATCCGCAAACATTTCTATTTTACATCCACTTACTGTACTAACAATGTCATTAACATATAATAAAAATAACAAGGGACCCAAAACTGTTCCCTGCGGAACTCCATTCAAAACATTTAATGCGTCAGATATGCTGTCCTTAAATTTAACCCTTTGCTGTCTATTAACCAAATACGAATTAAACCACCTCAAAACGTCACCCTTAATGCCCATCTTGTCAAGCTTACGCAACAATACCTCCCTATTAACGGTCTCGAAAGCCCTCCTAAAGTCTAGAAATACAGCCATAACAAAATTACCCTTATCTATCTCTCTCTTAAAAATATCACACAAGTTAATAACTACAGTTTCGCACGAGTGACGTTCCCGAAAACCAGACTGATTGACTATCAACAAGTTATTTATGTTACAGTGTTCCTGCAACTGCATCTTAACTGCCGCTTCTAATACCTTTTCATAAACTGGTACAGTATTAATAGGTCGAAACTCGCTGTACAAATTAGTGTTTGATACTTTCTGTATGGGAATGACCATTGTCTCTTTCCAGTCATTTGGAAATCTTCCAGTTGAGAGAGATGTATTCAGTATATCTAATAAACGGTTACCTGCAACACCACATACATCACGCAAAACTTTCGTAGAGATTCCACTCACTCCTGAATAACTAATACCCCCCCAATTCTTTCAATTTTTTTGAAAAATAAAAAATTTTAAAGTGCTTTTTTTGTAATTTCACCTAATTTAAGGTCGTTTGGTGTAAATATGCTCTTTGCTGTGCATTGGAACCCTCCTGGAGCAAAATAAAAAATTGACAAAATTGCACTTTTTGCAAAAATGAAATTTTTTCAATTTTTGAATGATTGTAACTTTTTTATTTGAACTCTTATACATTTTGATAAAACGCCATTAGAAAGAGGATAAAAAACACTACAAAAGGAGCCAAAACTGGACTCTCTAGCTTTTCAGGTTATCGAGATATTGAATTTCAAAAAGTAGTAAAAAAAGACCCCTAATACCCCCCTATTCTTTCAATTTTTTTGAAAAATGAAAAATTTTAAAGTGCTTTTTTTGTACTTATTTCACCTAATTTAAGGTCGTTTGGTATAAATATGCTCTTTGCTGTGCATTGGAACCCTCCTGGAGCAAAATAAAAAATTGACAAAATTGCACTTTTTTCAAAAATGAAATTTTTTCAATTTTTGAACGATTGTAACTTTTTTATTTTAACTCATATACATTTTGATAAAACGCCGTTAGAAAGAGGATAAAAAACACTACAAAATGAGCCAAAACTGGACTCTCTAGCTTTTCAGGTTCCCGAGATATTGAATTTAAAAAAGTAGTAAAAAAAGACCCCTAATACCCCCCCATCCTTTCAATTTTTTTGAAAAATGAAAAATTTCAAAGTGCTTTTTTTGTACTTATTTCACCTAATTTAAGGTCGTTTGGTGTAAATATGCCCTTTGCTGTGCATTGGAACCCTCCTAGAGCAAAATAAAAAATTGACAAAATTGCACTTTTTGCAAAAATGAAATTTGATCAATTTTTGAATGATTGTAACTCTTTTATTTGAACTCTTATAGGTTTCGCTAAAACGCCATTAGAAAGAGGATAAAAAATACTACAAAATGAGCCAAAACTGGACTCTCTAGCTCTTCAGGTTACCGAGATATTGAATTTCAAAAAGTATTAAAAAAGGACCCCTAATACCCCCCCAATTCTTTCAATTTTTTTGAAAAATAAAAAATTTTAAAGTGCTTTTTTTGTAATTTCACCTAATTTAAGGTCGTTTGGTGTAAATATGCTCTTTGCTGTGCATTGGAACCCTCCTGGAGCAAAATAAAAAATTGACAAAATTGCACTTTTTGCAAAAATGAAATTTTTTCAATTTTTGAATGATTGTAACTTTTTTATTTGAACTCTTATACATTTTGATAAAACGCCATTAGAAAGAGGATAAAAAACACTACAAAATGAGCCAAAACTGGATCTCTAGCTTTTCAGGTTACCGAGATATTGAATTTAAAAAAGTAGTAAAAAAAGACCCCTAATACCCCCCCATTCTTTCAATTTTTTTGAAAAATTAAAAATTTTAAAGTGTTTTTTTTGTACTTATTTCCCTAATTTAAGGTTGTTTGTTATAAATATGCCCTTTGCTGTGCATTGGAATCCTCCTGGAGCAAAATAAAAAATTGCCAAAATTGCACTTTTTGCAAAAATGATTTTTTTTCAAATTTTGAATGATTGTAACTTTTTTATTTAAACTCTTATAGATTTCGCTAGAACGCCATTAGAAAGAGGATAAAAAATACTACAAAATGAGCCAAAACTGGACTCTCTAGCTTTTCAGGTTCCCGAGATATTGAATTTAAAAAAGTAGTAAAAAAAGACCCCTAATACCCCCCCATCCTTTAAATTTTTTTGAAAAATGAAAAATTTCAAAGTGTTTGTTTTGTACTTATTTCACCTAATATAAGGTCGTTTGGTATAAATATGCCTTTTGCTGTGCATTGGAACCCTCCTAGAGCAAAATGAAAAATTGACAAAATTGCACTTTTTGCAAAAATGAAATTTTATCAATTTTTGAATGATTGTAACTCTTTTATTTGAACTCTTATAGATTTCGCTAGAACGCCATTAGAAAGAGGATAAAAAACACTACAAAATGAGCCAAAACTGGACTCTCTAGCTTTTCAGGTTCCCGAGATATTGAATTTAAAAAAGTAGTAAAAAAAGACCCCTAATACCCCCCCATCCTTTCAATTTTTTTGAAAAATGAAAAATTTCAAAGTGCTTTTTTTGTACTTATTTCACCTAATTTAAGGTCGTTTGGTGTAAATATGCCCTTTGCTGTGCATTGGAACCCTCCTAGAGCAAAATAAAAAATTGACAAAATTGCACTTTTTGCAAAAATGAAATTTGATCAATTTTTGAATGATTGTAACTCTTTTATTTGAACTCTTATACATTTTGATAAAACGCCATTAGAAAGAGGATAAAAAACACTACAAAATGAGCCAAAACTGGATCTCTAGCTTTTCAGGTTACCGAGATATTGAATTTAAAAAAGTAGTAAAAAAAGACCCCTAATACCCCCCCATTCTTTCAATTTTTTTGAAAAATTAAAAATTTTAAAGTGTTTTTTTTGTACTTATTTCCCTAATTTAAGGTTGTTTGTTATAAATATGCCCTTTGCTGTGCATTGGAATCCTCCTGGAGCAAAATGAAAAATTGACAAAATTGCACTTTTTGCAAAAATGAAATTTTATCAATTTTTGAATGATTGTAACTCTTTTATTTGAACTCTTATAGATTTCGCTAGAACGCCATTAGAAAGAGGATAAAAAACACTACAAAATGAGCCAAAACTGGACTCTCTAGCTTTTCAGGTTCCCGAGATATTGAATTTAAAAAAGTAGTAAAAAAAGACCCCTAATACCCCCCCATCCTTTAAATTTTTTTGAAAAATGAAAAATTTCAAAGTGCTTTTTTTGTACTTATTTCACCTAATTTAAGGTCGTTTGGTGTAAATATGCCCTTTGCTGTGCATTGGAACCCTCCTAGAGCAAAATGAAAAATTGACAAAATTGCACTTTTTGCAAAAATGAAATTTTATCAATTTTTGAATGATTGTAACTCTTTTATTTGAACTCTTATAGATTTCGCTAGAACGCCATTAGAAAGAGGATAAAAAACACTACAAAATGAGCCAAAACTGGACTCTCTAGCTTTTCAGGTTCCCGAGATATTGAATTTAAAAAAGTAGTAAAAAAAGACCCCTAATACCCCCCCATCCTTTAAATTTTTTTGAAAAATGAAAAATTTCAAAGTGTTTTTTTTGTACTTATTTCACCTAATATAAGGTCGTTTGGTATAAATATGCCTTTTGCTGTGCATTGGAACCCTCCTGGAGCAAAATAAAAAATTGACAAAATTGCACTTTTTGCAAAAATGAAATTTTATCAATTTTTGAATGATTGTAACTCTTTTATTTGAACTCTCATAGATTTCGCTAGAACGCCATTAGAAAGAGGATAAAAAATACTACAAAATGAGCCAAAACTGGACTCTCTAGCTCTTCAGGTTACCGAGATATTGAATTTCAAAAAGTATTAAAAAAGGACCCCTAATACCCCCCCATTCTTTCAATTTTTTTGAAAAATTAAAAATTTTAAAGTGCTTTTTTTGTAATTTCACCTAATTTAAGGTCGTTTGGTGTAAATATGCTCTTTGCTGTGCATTGGAACCCTCCTGGAGCAAAATAAAAAATTGACAAAATTGCACTTTTTGTAAAAATGAAATTTTTTCAATTTTTGAATGATTGCAACTTTTTTATTTGAACTCTTATACATTTTGATAAAACGCCATTAGAAAGAGGATAAAAAACACTACAAAATGAGCCAAAACTGGACTCTCTAGCTTTTCAGGTTACCGAGATATTGAATTTAAAAAAGTAGTAAAAAAAGACCCCTAATACCCCCCCATTCTTTCAATTTTTTTGAAAAATAAAAAATTTTAAAGTGTTTTTTTTTGTACTTATTTGCCTAATTTAAGGTTGTTTGGTATAAATATGCCCTTTGCTGTGCATTGGAACCCTCCTGGAGCAAAATAAAAAATTGCCAAAATTGCACTTTTTGCAAAAATGAAATTTTATCAATTTTTGAATGATTGTAACTCTTTTATTTGAACTCTTATAGATTTCGCTAGAACGCCATTAGAAAGAGGATAAAAAATACTACAAAATGAGCCGAAACTGGACTCTCTAGCTCTTCAGGTTACCGAGATATTGAATTTCAAAAAGTATTAAAAAAGGACCCCTAATACCCCCCCATTCTTTCAATTTTTTTGAAAAATGAAAAATTTTAAAGTGTTTTTTTTTGTACTTATTTCCCTAATTTAAGGTTGTCTGGTATAAATATGCCCTTTGCTGTGCATTGGAACCCTCCTGGAGCAAAATAAAAAATTGACAAAATTGCACTTTTTGCAAAAATGAAATTTTTTCAATTTTTGAATGATTGTAACTTTTTCATTTGAACTCTTATACATTTTGATAAAACGCCATTAGAAAGAGGATAAAAAACACTACAAAATGAGCCAAAACTGGACTCTCTAGCTTTTCAGGTTCCCGAGATATTGAATTTAAAAAGTAGTAAAAAAAGACCCCTAATACCCCCCCATTCCTTAAATTTTTTTGAAAAATTAAAAATTTGTAAGTGCTTTTTTTTTACTTATTTCACCTAATTGAAGGTCGTTTGGTATAAATATGCCCTTTGCTGTGCATTGGAACCCTCCTAGAGCAAAATAAAAAATTGACAAAATTGCACTTTTTGCAAAAATGAATTTTTTTCAAATTTTGAATGATTGTAACTTTTTTATTTAAACTCTTATAGATTTCGCTAGAACGCCATTAGAAAGAGGATAAAAAATACTACAAAATGAGCTAAAACTGGACTCTCTAGCTTTTCAGGTTCCCGAGATATTGAATTTAAAAAAGTAGTAAAAAAGGACCCCTAATACTCCCCCATCCTTTCAATTTTTTTGAAAAATGAAAAATTTCAAAGTGTTTTTTTTTGTACTTATTTCACCTAATTGCACTTTTTGCAAAAATGAAATTTTTTCAATATTTGAATGATTGTAACTTTTTTATTTAAACTCTTATAGATTTCGCTAGAACGCCATTAGAAAGAGGATAAAAAATACTACAAAATGAGCCAAAACTGGACTCTCTAGCTTTTCAGGTTCCCGAGATATTGAATTTAAAAAAGTAGTAAAAAAAGACCCCTAATACCCCCCCATTCTTTAAATTTTTTTGAAAAATGAAAAATTTCAAAGTGTTTTTTTTGTACTTATTTCACCTAATATAAGGTCGTTTGGTATAAATATGCCTTTTGCGGTGCATTGGAACCCTCCTAGAGCAAAATAAAAAATTGCCAAAATTGCACTTTTTGCAAAAATGAATTTTTTTCAAATTTTGAATGATTGTAACTCTTTTATTTGAACTCTTATAGATTTCGCTAAAACGCCATTAGAAAGAGGATCAAAAATACTACAAAATGAGCGGAAACTGGACTCTCTAGCTCTTCAGGTTACCGAGATAATGAATTTCAAAAAGTATTAAAAAAGGACCCCTAATACCCCCCCATTCTTTCAATTTTTTTGAAAAATAAAAAATTTTAAAGTGCTTTTTTTGTAATTTCACCTAATTTAAGGTCGTTTGGTGTAAATATGCTCTTTGCTGTGCATTGGAACCCTCCTGGAGCAAAATAAAAAATTGACAAAATTGCACTTTTTGCAAAAATGAAATTTTTTCAATTTTTGAATGATTGTAACTTTTTTATTTGAACTCTTATAGATTTTGCTAGAACGCCATTAGAAAGAGGATCAAAAATACTACAAAATGAGCGGAAACTGGACTCTCTAGCTCTTCAGGTTACCGAGATAATGAATTTCAAAAAGTATTAAAAAAGGACCCCTAATACCCCCATTGTTTCAATTTTTTTGAAAAATGAAAAATTTTAAAGTGCTTTTTTTGTACTTATTTCACCTAATTTAAGGTCGTTTGGTGTAAATATGCTCTT
Source organism: Ips typographus (assembly GCF_016097725.1). Taxonomy (NCBI): domain Eukaryota; kingdom Metazoa; phylum Arthropoda; class Insecta; order Coleoptera; family Curculionidae; genus Ips; species Ips typographus. Next base: position 8,942,850 of record NC_138428.1, read on the forward strand.
TGCTGTGCATTGGAACCCTCCTGGAGCAAAATAAAAAATTGACAAAATTGCACTTTTTGCAAAAATGAAACTTTTTCAATTTTTGAATGATTGTAACTTTTTTATTTGAACTCTTATACATTTTGATAAACCGCCATTAGAAAGAGGATAAAAAACACTACAAAATGACCCAAAACTGGACTCTCTAGCTTTTCAGGTTACCGAGATATTGAATTTAAAAAAGTAGTAAAAAAAGACCCCTAATACCCCCCCATTCTTTAAATTTTTTTGAAAAATGAAAAATTTCAAAGTGTTTTTTTTGTACTTATTTCACCTAATATAAGGTCGTTTGGTATAAATATGCCTTTTGCGGTGCATTGGAACCCTCCTAGAGCAAAATAAAAAATTGCCAAAATTGCACTTTTTGCAAAAATGAATTTTTTTCAAATTTTGAATGATTGTAACTCTTTTATTTAAACTCTTATAGATTTCGCTAGAACGCCATTAGAAAGAGGATAAAAAATACTACAAAATGAGCCGAAACTGGACTCTCTAGCTCTTCAGGTTACCGAGATATTGAATTTCAAAAAGTATTAAAAAAGGACCCCTAATACCCCCCCATTCTTTCAATTTTTTTGAAAAATGAAAAATTTTAAAGTGCTTTTTTTGTAATTTCACCTAATTTAAGGTCGTTTGGTGTAAATATGCTCTTTGTTGTGCATTGGAACCCTCCTGGAGCAAAATAAAAAATTGACAAAATTGCACTTTTTGCAAAAATGAAATTTTTTCAATTTTTGAATGATTGTAACTTTTTTATTTGAACTCTTATACATTTTGATAAAACGCCATTAGAAAGAGGATAAAAAATACTACAAAATGAGCTAAAACTGGACTCTCTAGCTTTTCAGGTTCCCGAGATATTGAATTTAAAAAAGTAGTAAAAAAAGACCCCTAATACCCCCCCATCCTTTCAATTTTTTTGAAAAATGAAAAATTTCAAAGTGTTTTTTTTTGTACTTATTTCACCTAATTGCACTTTTTGCAAAAATGAAATTTTTTCAATATTTGAATGATTGTAACTTTTTTATTTGAACTCTTATACATTTTGATAAAACGCCATTAGAAAGAGGATAAAAAACACTACAAAATGAGCCAAAACGGGACTCTCTAGCTTTTCAGGTTACCGAGATATTGAATTTAAAAAAGTAGTAAAAAAAGACCCCTAATACCCCCCCATTCTTTCAATTTTTTTGAAAAATGAAAAATTTTAAAGTGTTTTTTTTTGTACTTATTTCCCTAATTTAAGGTTGTCTGGTATAAATATGCCCTTTGCTGTGCATTGGAACCCTCCTGGAGCAAAATAAAAAATTGACAAAATTGCACTTTTTGCAAAAATGAAATTTTTTCAATTTTTGAATGATTGTAACTTTTTCATTTGAACTCTTATACATTTTGATAAAACGCCATTAGAAAGAGGATAAAAAACACTACAAAATGAGCCAAAACTGGACTCTCTAGCTTTTCAGGTTCCCGAGATATTGAATTTAAAAAGTAGTAAAAAAAGACCCCTAATACCCCCCCATTCCTTAAATTTTTTTGAAAAATTAAAAATTTGTAAGTGCTTTTTTTTTACTTATTTCACCTAATTGAAGGTCGTTTGGTATAAATATGCCCTTTGCTGTGCATTGGAACCCTCCTAGAGCAAAATAAAAAATTGACAAAATTGCACTTTTTGCAAAAATGAATTTTTTTCAAATTTTGAATGATTGTAACTTTTTTATTTAAACTCTTATAGATTTCGCTAGAACGCCATTAGAAAGAGGATAAAAAATACTACAAAATGAGCTAAAACTGGACTCTCTAGCTTTTCAGGTTCCCGAGATATTGAATTTAAAAAAGTAGTAAAAAAAGACCCCTAATACTCCCCCATCCTTTCAATTTTTTTGAAAAATGAAAAATTTCAAAGTGTTTTTTTTTGTACTTATTTCACCTAATTGCACTTTTTGCAAAAATGAAATTTTTTCAATATTTGAATGATTGTAACTTTTTTATTTAAACTCTTATAGATTTCGCTAGAACGCCATTAGAAAGAGGATAAAAAATACTACAAAATGAGCTAAAACTGGACTCTCTAGCTTTTCAGGTTCCCGAGATATTGAATTTAAAAAAGTAGTAAAAAAAGACCCCTAATACCCCCCCATTCTTTAAATTTTTTTGAAAAATGAAAAATTTCAAAGTGTTTTTTTTGTACTTATTTCACCTAATATAAGGTCGTTTGGTATAAATATGCCTTTTGCGGTGCATTGGAACCCTCCTAGAGCAAAATAAAAAATTGCCAAAATTGCACTTTTTGCAAAAATGAATTTTTTTCAAATTTTGAATGATTGTAACTCTTTTATTTGAACTCTTATAGATTTCGCTAAAACGCCATTAGAAAGAGGATCAAAAATACTACAAAATGAGCGGAAACTGGACTCTCTAGCTCTTCAGGTTACCGAGATAATGAATTTCAAAAAGTATTAAAAAAGGACCCCTAATACCCCCCCATTCTTTCAATTTTTTTGAAAAATAAAAAATTTTAAAGTGCTTTTTTTGTAATTTCACCTAATTTAAGGTCGTTTGGTGTAAATATGCTCTTTGCTGTGCATTGGAACCCTCCTGGAGCAAAATAAAAAATTGACAAAATTGCACTTTTTGCAAAAATGAAATTTTTTCAATTTTTGAATGATTGTAACTTTTTTATTTGAACTCTTATAGATTTTGCTAGAACGCCATTAGAAAGAGGATCAAAAATACTACAAAATGAGCGGAAACTGGACTCTCTAGCTCTTCAGGTTACCGAGATAATGAATTTCAAAAAGTATTAAAAAAGGACCACTAATACCCCCATTGTTTCAATTTTTTTGAAAAATGAAAAATTTTAAAGTGCTTTTTTTGTACTTATTTCACCTAATTTAAGGTCGTTTGGTGTAAATATGCTCTTTGCTGTGCATTGGAACCCTCCTGGAGCAAAATAAAAAATTGACAAAATTGCACTTTTTGCAAAAATGAAACTTTTTCAATTTTTGAATGATTGTAACTTTTTTATTTGAACTCTTATACATTTTGATAAACCGCCATTAGAAAGAGGATAAAAAACACTACAAAATGACCCAAAACTGGACTCTCTAGCTTTTCAGGTTACCGAGATATTGAATTTAAAAAAGTAGTAAAAAAAGACCCCTAATACCCCCCCATTCTTTAAATTTTTTTGAAAAATGAAAAATTTCAAAGTGTTTTTTTTGTACTTATTTCACCTAATATAAGGTCGTTTGGTATAAATATGCCTTTTGCGGTGCATTGGAACCCTCCTAGAGCAAAATAAAAAATTGCCAAAATTGCACTTTTTGCAAAAATGAATTTTTTTCAAATTTTGAATGATTGTAACTCTTTTATTTAAACTCTTATAGATTTCGCTAGAACGCCATTAGAAAGAGGATAAAAAATACTACAAAATGAGCCAAAACTGGACTCTCTAGCTTTTCAGGTTCCCGAGATATTGAATTTAAAAAAGTAGTAAAAAAAGACCCCTAATACCCCCCCATCCTTCCAATTTTTTTGAAAAATGAAAAATTTCAAAGTGTTTTTTTTGTACTTATTTCACCTAATATAAGGTCGTTTGGTATAAATATGCCTTTTGCTGTGCATTGGAACCCTCCTAGAGCAAAATAAAAAATTGACAAAATTGCACTTTTTGCAAAAATGAAATTTTATCAATTTTTGAATGATTGTACTCTTTTATTTGAACTCTTATAGATTTCGCTAGAACGCCATTAGAAAGAGGATAAAAAATACTACAAAATGAGCCAAAACTGGACTCTCTAGCTCTTCAGGTTACCGAGATATTGAATTTAAAAAAGTAGTAAAAAAAGACCCCTAATACCCCCCCATCCTTCCAATTTTTTTGAAAAATGAAAAATTTCAAAGTGTTTTTTTTGTACTTATTTCACCTAATATAAGGTCGTTTGGTATAAATATGCCTTTTGCTGTGCATTGGAACCCTCCTAGAGCAAAATAAAAAATTGACAAAATTGCACTTTTTGCAAAAATGAAATTTTATCAATTTTTGAATGATTGTACTCTTTTATTTGAACTCTTATAGATTTCGCAAGAACGCCATTAGAAAGAGGATAAAAAATACTACAAAATGAGCCAAAACTGGACTCTCTAGCTCTTCAGGTTACCGAGATATTGAATTTCAAAAAGTATTAAAAAAGGACCTCTAATACCCCCCCATTCTTTCAATTTTTTTGAAAAATGAAAAATTTTAAAGTGCTTTTTTTGTACTTATTTCACCTAATTTAAGGTCGTTTGGTGTAAATATGCTCTTTGCTGTGCATTGGAACCCTCCTGGAGCAAAATAAAAAATTGACAAAATTGCACTTTTTGCAAAAATGAAATTTTTTCAATTTTTGAATGATTGTAACTTTTTTATTTGAACTCTTATAGATTTCGCTAGAACGCCATTAGAAAGAGGATAAAAAATACTACAAAATGAGCCAAAACTGGACTCTCTAGCTCTTCAGGTTACCGAGATATTGAATTTCAAAAAGTTAATAATGATTTATTTAGCATAATGCTATATACAAAAACAATTACAAAGGGTATAAAAAACTGAAAATAAATTTAAAAAATACATAGGCATCACAATATAAAAACTACAAAAAGTGTTCTCTAATTAATTTTTTAAAATTCACGAGGTTGCTACAATCTTTAATATGATTCGGCAACATATTAAATTCCTGCAGTCCTTTATATAACATAGAATTATACAATTGACCAGTTTTACACGAATCAGACAATATAAAATCCGCAGAACCTCTAGTATCATACCGGTGAACATCTTTAAAAAACTTAAATCTTTCACAAATATACGACGGTAACATCTTATTTTTAATCTTAAACATAAAAACATGCACATCATATAAAATTTTTTGTCTCACCGGTAAAATATTCAAAACGCCGAGCATCGTCGAAATGGGTGTATATCTGTTGCACTTTAATATTGTCCTCATTGCACGATTTTGAACAATCTGGATCGCACTAATCTTAAAAGCAGGTAAACCATACAACAGGGTCGAACAAAACTGTAGGTGTGGTGCCGCCAGGCTATTATACAAAAGAAGCTTAGTGTCGAGTGAGAACTGTCTGCCCATCCTTGAAATAAAACCAACTTTTCTTGAAAATTTTCGTGTTACGTAATCTGCATGGTCGTGAAATTTTAGGCCGGAATCCAGAATCACTCCCAGATATTTAACCTGCTGCTCGTGCTTGATGGTGGTATTATTGATGACTATGTTTATACTATTCACATTCACATGTCTTAAGTTATACTTGCTGCCAAACAAACAGAACTTTGACTTTGATGTGTTCACACACAACTTGTTTACACAAAGCCACTGAAACAGTTTCTGTAAGTCATCATTCATCCTTTGTTGCATAAATGCTAAATCTTTACCAGTCACATACAGCATGGTATCATCTGCGAACAGTTCCACCCTACAAACACGAACAACCTCGACAATGTCATTTACGTATAAGAGAAACAACAGTGGACCCAAAACGGTTCCCTGTGGCATTCCATACCCTACATTTATTTCATGAGACAAACAATTCCGAAATTTGACTTTTTGTCTCCTGTTCTGCAAATACGAAGTAAACCATCCCAAAACTGCACCACCAAAGCCCATGTTACTCAGTTTACGCAACAACAATCCTCTGTCCACGGTCTCAAACGCTCTCTTAAAATCCAAGAACACTGCCAAAACGAAATTACCTTTATCCAACTCTCTTTTAAAGATGTCACACATATTGACAACAACAGTTTCACATGAGTGGCGTTCTCGAAAGCCCGACTGATTTTTTGCTATAATATTATTTCTATCACAGTGCTCTTGTATTTGCTTTTTAACAGCCAACTCCAAAACCTTTTCATAAGTTTCGACAGTGTTTATAGGCCTGAACTCACCGCAGAGAACAGTGCCCGCAACCTTAGGAACGGGAAAAAACCGTTGACACCTTCCACTCATCGGGAAAAACACCATTTATCAGAGATGTATTCACAACATCCAAAAGCCTATCAGCAGCCACACAACAAGCATCACACAAAATACGCTTGGAGATTCCACTAGTCCCCCCCCCAACGTCCTTCAAATCATTCAAGATACGTTTCAGAGATGTCATGGACAAAGATTTAAACCGATCAAATTTCTCAGCTACACAAGGAGCTGCCACCGGAAGCTCCCCCATCAAAGCAGAGTCAGGAATGTTCCTAATGATAACATCAATGCTCTCAAGAAAGTAATTGTTAAAGCTTTGGGCAATTGACAAATGGTCAGATATAATTTGTCCCTCAAAATTAATTGTTTCAGGTGCTGAAGTTTGTTTCCCAGGCAACAATAACTTGAGTTTTTTCCACATTTCCCGTGGATTATTTTTATTGTTATCAATAACTTGTTTATAATATTGTTCTTTTTCCAGTTTAATCTGTGCTACCACATAATTTCTCATCTGCTTATATTCTCGCCATACCCCATCATTACCTTCATTAACAGCACGCACATATAAATTATCCCTAATTTCCATACATTCCCTAATATCATCTGTTATCCAGACCTTATTAACATATTTTTGCTTAAATACATTCACTTTTACAGGACACATAACATTTAAAATATTCTGAACATCATCCACAAACCTATTTGCCAATACATTAACATTACTGATATCGCTATCCCAAACAGATTCCATCAATTTATTATGCAGTTCATCCCTATTATAAGCCTTCAACGACCTTGATTGAACTACTAGTTCAGAGACTTCATTTGATTTACGAGAAAGACACACAGATATAACACAATGATCACTAACTTTTGGCGTTAAGTGTACATCAAATGCCAAGCTCTTGTCATTTGTAATGATATAATCAATTAGAGTTTCACTTGTATTAGTTATTCTCGTAGGGGTGTCAACAATTTGGGAAAATCCATTAATGTAAACCTCAGATAATATTTTCTCCCCATAAAAAGATTGCTTTGACAAATCAAAATTAAAGTCACCCATTATGATATTAGTTCCACCAAAATCACTAACATCATCAAGAAACTCGGCAAAGAAATCAACAAACTGTGCATTTCTACACTGAGGTGGGTGATATAAAACTGTACAAAGATACTTTGCTCCAGACATTACAAATTCCACAGACAACAACCAGACATAATTCTCGACACATTGGACTCTTTTAACCTTATATTTAATATCAGTTCTAATTAAGACCAGTACTCCCCCAGTTCTCCTGTTGTCAGTAACACACTGCTCCAGACAGTACCCATCCACACCCAATTCAACGTGCTCAACGTCTTCTGACACGTGAGTCTCAGATAAAAATACTAACTGTGGCTTCCAGTCATTTAACAATACTACTATACCATCCTTATTATTTAGATACCCTTGACAATTGAAATATATAATACTTTAATTTTTAACCAAATTAGAATTTAATTGCTACTGCAGAAATTTATTTTTTCTGATTTTTTCTATGCGTTTGTATGTTTCGCAATTAACATTATCCCAAACAGTGTGGTTCACATTTAAATTCATTTTGTATTTTTCATTTGACAATACACAATTTATACATTTAACACAGTTTGATACACACTCCTGCGCATTATGGTTTCCAGTACATTTGCCACATATTATTTTGTCTTGACAATATTTTTGAAAATGACCATATTTGTTGCATTTATAGCACCTAATAATACCGTAGTCATTATATACAAAACATCTATTCCAACCTAAATTCAATTTTTGCTTATTTATAATAAAGTTATAAGTACTAGAGTCAGCTTCAAGAATTAAATTAAATTTTTTATTGATCACCTGGGTTTTCCTTAATATTTTTAACTTGAAATTTTTACCACTGTTTTCTAAATCATTCTGTTTGATTATTTTATCAATAATAATTTCATCGCTATCACCATACACACATTCATCTATACCCACTGCCTTAATCCTATGATCGTGTATCTTTGGTCTATCAACCTCGTAATTCTCTCCTAGCTTATTCTGTTTTTCAGACTGTACGGTTGAAATCTCCCTTTCATTCCCACAACTAAGGATAAGCCCTCCATCTCTAGTAGCTCGCCCCATTGAAACACCAACTCCCAGCTCTCCCGGGTTTACCTTACTTTGCAAATCTTTTTTAATTTGTTTGACATCCTTCTGTTGTCCCTTCTGCTTTACCAGTAGTACTTTGTTGTTATTTGGCTGTCCTGCCGCAATTGATGCATATGATGTATTCGGACACGTTGTTGTGTTATTTACTGATTGTGATTCCTTCAATTTTGCAATTTCTAACTTCTTTTCATCTAATAGCTGATCCATTTTTTGATTCAATGCATTTGTTGTTCTAAGCAGCATTCCCAAAGTAATGCTCATCCCTTCAATAAGACTCTGGTCGTCACAATCATCAATTCTACTTCTTTTTCTGGGTCTTGCTGTTTGTGCCTCATTCTGCTCATCACCATGTACATCCGAGCATTGTTTACATCTCCATGTCGCCCTTCTCAAGTGAAAACCCCGAAAATCGACGTTTTCACATTTACCGTGATAGTAATATTTACACATCGTACACTGGACTGTGCCCTTTGCATCATCAAAAACTGCCTTACATTTAAAACAATTGTCTTCTGTTCCACCGGGATCCTCTCCCGATACTTCCATCTCTCCGACCTTGTTGGTATCACCAGCCAGCAACTATTTATTTATTATTTTTTCCTAAATAGTTTGTTTCGAATCTATTGTTCACACTACAATTTTGATTTTTCACTAAGTTTGGCAATGAAAACAAATATGAGGTAGACAGAACGACTAAGAACAATTAACACCACTATCACTGAAAAAACCAGAATTTTCCAATTAATTGTTCACGCACAATTTGAATATTGAAGAGAGCTCGCTTTCCTCGAACCACCACGGTCAACACGACACGACACGAAGACACTTAAAAAAGGACCCCTAATACCCCCCCATTCTTTCAATTTTTTTGAAAAATGAAAAATTTTAAAGTGTTTTTTTTTGTACTTATTTCCCTAATTTAAGGTTGTTTGGTATAAATATGCCCTTTGCTGTGCATTGGAACCCTCCTGGAGCAAAATAAAAAATTGCCAAAATTGCACTTTTTGCAAAAATGAATTTTTTTCAAATTTGGAATGATTGTAACTTTTTTATTTAAACTCTTATAGATTTCGCTAGAACGCCATTAGAAAGAGGATAAAAAATACTACAAAATGAGCCAAAACTGGACTCTGTAGCTCTTTAGGTTACCGAGATATTGAATTTCAAAAAGTATTAAAAAAGGACCCCTTATACCCCCCCATTCTTTCAATTTTTTTGAAAAATAAAAAATTTTAAAGTGCTTTTTTTGTAATTTCACCTAATTTAAGGTCGTTTGGTGTAAATATGCTCTTTGCTGTGCATTGGAACCCTCCTAGAGCCAAATAAAAAATTGACAAAATTGCACTTTTTGCAAAAATAAAATTTTATCAATTTTTGAATGATTGTAACTCTTTTATTTGAACTCTTATAGAATTCGCTAGAACGCGATTAGAAAGAGGATAAAAAATACTACAAAATGAGCCAAAACTGGACTCTCTAGCTTTTCAGGTGACCGAGATATTGAATTTAAAAAAGTAGTAAAGAAAGACCCCTAATACCCCCCCATTCTTTAATTTTTTTTGAAAAATTAAAAATTTTAAAGTGTTTTTTTTGTACTTATTTCCCTAATTTAAGGTTTTTTGGTATAAATATGCCCTTTGCTGTGCATTGGAACCCTCCTGGAGCAAAATAAAAAATTGCCAAAATTGCACTTTTCGCAAAAATGAATTTTTTTCAAATTTTGAATGATTGTAACTTTTTTATTTAAACTCTTATAGATTTCGCTAGAACGCCATTAGAAAGAGGATAAAAAATACTACAAAATGAGCCAAAACTGGACTCTCTAGCTTTTCAGGTTCCCGAGATATTGAATTTAAAAAAGTAGTAAAAAAAGACCCCTAATACCCCCATCCTTTCAATTTTTTTGAAAAATGAAAAATTTCAAAGTGCTTTTTTTGTACTTATTTCATCTAATATAAGGTCGTTTGGTGTAAATATGCCCTTTGCTGTGCATTGGAACCCTCCTGAAGCCAAATAAAAAATTGTCAAAATTGCACTTTTTGCAAAAAGAAATTTTTAAGTGTTTTTTTTTGTACTTATTTCACCTAATTTAAGGTCGTTTGGTATAAATATGCCCTTTGCTGTGCATTGGATCCCTCCTAGAGCAAAATAAAAAATTGACAAAATTGCACTTTTTGCAAAAATGAAATTTTATCAATTTTTGAATGATTGTAACTCTTTTATTTGAACTCTTATAGATTTCGCTAAAACGCCATTAGAAATAGGATAAAAAATACTACAAAATGAGCCAAAACTGGACTCTCTAGCTCTTCAGGTTACCGAGATATTGAATTTCAAAAAGTATTAAAAAAGGACCCCTAATACCCCCCCATCCTTTCAATTTTTTTGAAAAATGAAAAATTTTAAAGTGCTTCTTTTGTAATTTCACCTAATTTAAGGTCGTTTGGTGTAAATATGCTCTTTGCTGTGCATTGGAACCCTCCTGGAGCAAAATAAAAAATTGACAAAATTGCACTTTTTGCAAAAATGAAATTTTATTAATTTTTGAATGATTGTAACTTTTTTATTTTAACTCTTATACATTTTGATAAGACGCCAGTAGAAAGAGGATAAAAAACACTACAAAATGAGCCAAAACTGGACTCTCTAGCTTTTCAGGTTACCGAGATATTGAATTTAAAAAAGTAGTAAAAAAAGACCCCTAATACCCCCCCATTCTTTCAATTTTTTTTGATAAATGAAAAATTTTTAAGTGTTTTTTTTGTACTTATTTCACCTAATTTAAGGTCGTTTGGTATAAATATGCCTTTTGCTGTGCATTGGATCCCTCCTAGAGCAAAATAAAAAATTGACAAAATTGCACTTTTTGCAAAAATGAAATTTTATTAATTTTTGAATGATTGTAACTTTTTTATTTTAACTCTTATACATTTTGATAAGACGCCAGTAGAAAGAGGATAAAAAACACTACAAAATGAGCCAAAACTGGACTCTCTAGCTTTTCAGGTTACCGAGATATTGAATTTAAAAAAGTAGTAAAAAAATACCCCTAATACCCCCCCATTCTTTCAATTTTTTTTGATAAATGAAAAATTTTTAAGTGTTTTTTTTGTACTTATTTCACCTAATTTAAGGTCGTTTGGTATAAATATGCCTTTTGCTGTGCATTGGATCCCTCCTAGAGCAAAATAAAAAATTGACAAAATTGCACTTTTTGCAAAAATGAAATTTTATTAATTTTTGAATGATTGTAACTTTTTTATTTTAACTCTTATACATTTTGATAAGACGCCAGTAGAAAGAGGATAAAAAACACTACAAAATGAGCCAAAACTGGACTCTCTAGCTTTTCAGGTTACCGAGATATTGAATTTAAAAAAGTAGTAAAAAAAGACCCCTAATACCCCCCCATTCTTTCAATTTTTTTTGATAAATGAAAAATTTTTAAGTGTTTTTTTTGTACTTATTTCACCTAATTTAAGGTCGTTTGGTATAAATATGCCTTTTGTTGTGCATTGGATCCCTCATAGAGCAAAATAAAAAATTGACAAAATTGCACTTTTTGCAAAAATGAAATTTTATTAATTTTTGAATGATTGTAACTTTTTTATTTTAACTCTTATACATTTTGATAAGACGCCAGTAGAAAGAGGATAAAAAACACTACAAAATGAGCCAAAACTGGACTCTCTAGCTTTTCAGGTTACCGAGATATTGAATTTAAAAAAGTAGTAAAAAAAGACCCCTAATACCCCCCCATTCTTTCAATTTTTTTTGATAAATGAAAAATTTTTAAGTGTTTTTTTTGTACTTATTTCACCTAATTTAAGGTCGTTTGGTATAAATATGCCTTTTGCTGTGCATTGGATCCCTCCTAGAGCAAAATAAAAAATTGACAAAATTGCACTTTTTGCAAAAATGAAATTTTTTCAATTTTTGAATGATTGTAACTTTTTTATTTTAACTCTTATACATTTTGATAAGACGCCAGTAGAAAGAGGATAAAAAACACTACAAAATGAGCCAAAACTGGACTCTCTAGCTTTTCAGGTTACCGAGATATTGAATTTAAAAAAGGAGTAAAAAAAGACCCCTAATTCCTTCTTTCAATTTTTTTGAAAAATGAAACATTTTAAAGTGCTTTTTTTGTATTTATTTTACCTAATTTAAGGTCGTTTGGTATAAATATGCCCTTTGCTGTGCATTGGAACCCTCCTGGAGCAAAATAAAAAATTGCCAAAATTGCACTTTTCGCAAAAATGAATTTTTTTCAAATTTTGAATGATTGTAACTTTTTTATTTAAACTCTTATAGATTTCGCTAGAACGCCATTAGAAAGAGGATAAAAAATACTACAAAATGAGCCAAAACTGGACTCTCTAGCTTTTCAGGTTCCCGAGATATTGAATTTAAAAAAGTAGTAAAAAAAGACCCCTAATACCCCCCCATCCTTTCAATTTTTTTGAAAAATGAAAAATTTCAAAGTGCTTTTTTTGTACTTATTTCATCTAATATAAGGTCGTTTGGTGTAAATATGCCCTTTGCTGTGCATTGGAACCCTCCTGAAGCCAAATAAAAAATTGTCAAAATTGCACTTTTTGCAAAAAGAAATTTTTAAGTGTTTTTTTTGTACTTATTTCACCTAATTTAAGGTCGTTTGGTATAAATATGCCCTTTGCTGTGCATTGGATCCCTCCTAGAGCAAAATAAAAAATTGACAAAATTGCACTTTTTGCAAAAATGAAATTTTATCAATTTTTGAATGATTGTAACTTTTTTATTTGAACTCTTATAGATTTCGCTAGAACGCCATTAGAAAGAGGATAAAAAACACTACAAAATGAGCCAAAACTGGACTCTCTAGCTTTTCAGGTTCCCGAGATATTGAATTTAAAAAAGTAGTAAAAAAAGACCCCTAATACCCCCCCATCCTTTCAATTTTTTTGAAAAATGAAAAATTTTAAAGTGTTTTTTTTGTTCTTATTTCACCTAATATAAGGTCGTTTGGTATAAATATGCCTTTTGCTGTGCATTGGAACCCTCCTAGAGCAAAATAAAAAATTGACAAAATTGCACTTTTTGCAAAAAGAAATTTTTAAGTATTTTTTTTGTACTTATTTCACCTAATTTAAGGTCGTTTGGTATAAATATGCCTTTTGCTGTGCATTGGATCCCTCCTAGAGCAAAATAAAAAATTGACAAAATTGCACTTTTTGCAAAAATGAAATTTTTTCAATTTTTGAATGATTGTAACTTTTTTATTTTAACTCTTATACATTTTGATAAGACGCCAGTAGAAAGAGGATAAAAAACACTACAAAATGAGCCAAAACTGGACTCTCTAGCTTTTCAGGTTACCGAGATATTGAATTTAAAAAAGTAGTAAAAAAAGACCCCTAATACCCCCCCATTCTTTCAATTTTTCATTTGAAAAATGAAAAATTTCAAAGTGCTTTTTTTGTACTTATTTCACCTAATTTAAGGTCGTTTGGTGTAAATATGCCCTTTGCTGTGCATTGGAACCCTCCTAGAGCAAAATAAAAATTGACAAAATTGCACTTTTTGCAAAAATGAAATTTGATCAATTTTTGAATGATTGTAACTCTTTTATTTGAACTCTTATAGGTTTCGCTAAAACGCCATTAGAAAGAGGATAAAAAATACTACAAAATGAGCCAAAACTGACTCTCTAGCTCTTCAGGTTACCGAGATATTGAATTTCAAAAATTTTTAAAAAGGACCCCTAATACCCCCCCAATTCTTTCAATTTTTTTGAAAAATAAAAATTTTAAAGTGCTTTTTTTGTAATTTCACCTAATTTAAGGTCGTTTGGTGTAAATATGCTCTTTGCTGTGCATTGGAACCCTCCTGGAGCAAAATAAAAAATTGACAAAATTGCACTTTTTGCAAAAATGAAATTTTTTCAATTTTTGAATGATTGTAACTTTTTTATTTGAACTCTTATACATTTTGATAAAACGCCATTAGAAAGAGGATAAAAAACACTACAAAATGAGCCAAAACTGGACTCTCTAGCTTTTCAGGTTACCGAGATATTGAATTTAAAAAAGTAGTAAAAAAAGACCCCGAATACCCCCCCATTCTTTCAATTTTTTTGAAAAATGTAAAATTTTAAAGTGCTTTTTTTGTATTTATTTCACCTAATTTAAGGTCGTTTGGTATAAATATGCTCTTTGCTGTGCATTGGAACCCTCCTGGAGCAAAATAAAAAATTGACAAAATTGCACTTTTTTCAAAAATGAAATTTTTTCAATTTTTGAACGATTGTAACTTTTTATTTTAACTCTTATACATTTTGATAAAACGCCGTTAGAAAGAGGATAAAAAACACTACAAAATGAGCCAAAACTGGACTCTCTAGCTTTTCAGGTTCCCGAGATATTGAATTTAAAAAGTAGTAAAAAAAGACCCCTAATACCCCCCCATCCTTTCAATTTTTTTGAAAAATGAAAAATTTCAAAGTGCTTTTTTTGTACTTATTTCACCTAATTTAAGGTCGTTTGGTGTAAATATGCCCTTTGCTGTGCATTGGATCCCTCCTAGAGCAAAATAAAAAATTGACAAAATTGCACTTTTTGCAAAAATGAAATTTGATCAATTTTTCAATGATTGTAACTCTTTTATTTGAACTCTTATAGGTTTCGCTAAAACGCCATTAGAAAGAGGATAAAAAATACTACAAAATGAGCCAAAACTGGACTCTCTAGCTCTTCAGGTTACCGAGATATTGAATTTCAAAAAGTATTAAAAAAGGACCCCTAATACCCCCCCAATTCTTTCAATTTTTTTGAAAAATGAAAAATTTTAAAGTGCTTTTTTTGTAATTTCACCTAATTTAAGGTCGTTTGGTGTAAATATGCACTTTGCTGTGCATTGGAACCCTCCTGGAGCAAAATAAAAAATTGACAAAATTGCACTTTTTGCAAAAATTAAATTTTTTAAATTTTTGAATGATTGTAACTTTTTTATTTGAACTCTTATACATTTTGATAAAACGCCATTAGAAAGAGGATAAAAAACACTACAAAATGAGCCAAAACTGGACTCTCTAGCTTTTCAGGTTACCGAGATATTGAATTTAAAAAAGTAGTAAAAAAAGACCCCTAATACCCCCCCATTCTTTCAATTTTTTTGAAAAATAAAAAGTTTAAAGTGTTTTTTTTTGTACTTATTTCCCTAATTTAAGGTTGTTTGGTATAAATATGCCCTTTGCTGTGCATTGGAACCCTCCTGGAGCAAAATAAAAAATTGCCAAAATTGCACTTTTTGCAAAAATGAAATTTTATCAATTTTTGAATGATTGTAACTCTTTTATTTGAACTCTTATAGATTTCGCTAGAACGCCATTAGAAAGAGGATAAAAAATACTACAAAATGAGCCAAAACTGGACTCTCTAGCTCTTCAGGTTACCGAGATATTGAATTTCAAAAAGTATTAAAAAAGGACCCCTAATACCCCCCCATTCTTTCAATTTTTTTGAAAAATGAAAAATTTTAAAGTGCTTTTTTTGTAATTTCACCTAATTTAAGGTCGTTTGGTGTAAATATGCTCTTTGTTGTGCATTGGAACCCTCCTGGAGCAAAATAAAAAATTGACAAAATTGCACTTTTTGCAAAAATGAAATTTTTTCAATTTTTGAATGATTGTAACTTTTTTATTTGAACTCTTATAGATTTCGCTAGAACGCCATTAGAAAGAGGTTAAAAAATACTACAAAACGAGCCAAACTGGACTCTCTAGCTTTTCAGGTTCCCGAGATATTGAATTTAAAAAAGTAGTAAAAAAAGACCCCTAATACTCCCCCATCCTTTCAATTTTTTTGAAAAATGAAAAATTTCAAAGCGTTTTTTTTTGTACTTATTTCACCTAATTGCACTTTTTGCAAAAATTAAATTTTATCAATTTTTGAATGATTGTAACTTTTTTATTTGAACTCTTATAGATTTCGCTAGAACGCCATTAGAAAGAGGTTAAAAAATACTACAAAACGAGCCAAAACTGGACTCTCTAGCTCTTCAGGTTACCGAGATATTAAATTTCAAAAAGTATTAAAAAAGGACCCCTAATACCCCCCCATTTTTTAAATTTTTTTGAAAAATGAAAAATTTGTAAGTGTTTTTTTTGTACTTATTTCACCTAATTTAAGGTCGTTTGGTATAAATATGCCCTTTGCTGTGCAGTGGAACCCTCCTGGAGCAAAATAAAAAATTGCCAAAATTGCACTTTTTGCAAAAATGAAATTTTTTCAATTTTTGAATGATTGTAACTTTTTTATTTGAACTCTTATACATTTCGCTAGAACGCCATTAGAAAGAGGATAACAATACTACAAAATGAGCCAAAACTGGACTCTCTAGCTCTTCAGGTTACCGAGATATTGATTCAAAAAGTATTAAAAAAGGACCCCTAATACCCCCCCATTCTTTCAATTTTTTTGAAAAATGAAAATTTAAAGTGTTTTTTTGTACTTATTTCACTAATTTAAGGTCGTTTGGTATAATATGCTCTTTGCTGTGCATTGGAACCCTCCTGGAGCAAAATAAAAAATTGACAAAATTGCACTTTTTCAAAAATGAAATTTTTTTCAATTTTGAACGATTGTAACCTTTTTATTTTAACTCTTATACATTTGATAAAACGCCATTAGAAAGAGGATAAAAAACACTACAAAATGAGCCAAACTGGACTCTCTAGCTTTTCAGGTTCCGAGATATGAATTTAAAAAGTAGTAAAAAAGACCCCTAATACCCCCCCATTCTTTCAATTTT
Organism: Ips typographus; assembly: GCF_016097725.1. NCBI lineage: Eukaryota > Metazoa > Arthropoda > Insecta > Coleoptera > Curculionidae > Ips > Ips typographus. Next base: position 8,959,833 of record NC_138428.1, read on the forward strand.
TTTGAAAAATGAAAAATTTAAAGTGCTTTTTTTGTACTTATTCCCTAATTTAAGGTTGTTGGTGTAAATATGCCCTTTGCTGTGCATTGGAACCCTCCTAGAGCAAAATAAAAAATTGACAAAATTGCACTTTTTGCAAAAATGAAATTTGATCAATTTTTGAATGATTGTAACTTTTTATTTGAACTCTTATAGTTCGCTAAAACGCCATTAGAAAGAGGAAAAAATACTACAAAATGAGCCAAAACTGGACTCTCTAATCTCTAGCTCTTCAGGTTACCGAGATATTGAATTTCAAAAAGTATTAAAAAAGGACCCCTAATACCCCCCATTCTTTCAATTTTTTTGAAAAATAAAAAATTTTAAAGTGCTTTTTTTGTAATTTCACCTAATTAAGTCGTTTGGTGTAAATATGCTCTTTGCTGTGCATTGGAACCCTCCTGGAGCAAAATAAAAATTGACAAAATTGCATTTTGCAAAAATGAAATTTTTTCAATTTTTGAATGATTGTAACTTTTTTATTTGAACTCTTATACATTTTGATAAAACGCCATTAGAAAGAGGATAAAAAACACTACAAAATGAGCCAAAACTGGATCTCTAGCTTTTCAGGTTACCGAGATATTGAATTTAAAAAAGTAGTAAAAAAAGACCCCTAATACCCCCCCATTCTTTAAATTTTTTGAAAAATGAAAATTTTAAAGTGTTTTTTTTGTACTTATTTCACCTAATTTAAGTTCGTTTGGTATAAGTATGCCGTTTGCTGGTTACCGAGATATTGAATTTCAAAAAGTATTAAAAAGGACCCCTATACCCCCCCATTCTTTAAATTTTTTTGAAAAATGAAAAATTTGTAAGTGTTTTTTTGTACTTATTTCACTAATTTAAGGTCGTTTGGTATAAATATGCCCTTTGCTGTGCAGTGGAACCCTCCTGGAGCAAAATAAAAAATTGCCAAAATTGCACTTTTTTGCAAAAATGAAATTTTAAGTGCTTTTTTTGTAATTTCACCTAATTTAAGGTCGTTTGGTGTAAATATGCTCTTTGCTGTGCATTGGAACCCTCCTAGAGCAAAATAAAAAATTGACAAAATTGCACTTTTTGCAAAAATGAAATTTTTATCAATTTTTGAATGATTGTAACTTTTTATTGAACTCTTATAGATTTTGATAAAACGCCATTAGAAAGAGGATAAAAAACACTACAAAATGAGCCAAAACTGGACTCTCTAGCTTTCAGGTTATCGAGATATTGAATTTTCAAAAAGTAGTAAAAAAAGACCCTAATACCCCCCCATTCTTTAAATTTTTTTGAAAAATGAAAATTGTAAAGTGCTTTTTTTGTACTTATTTCACCTAATTTAAGGTCGGTTGGTATAAATATGCTCTTTGCTGTGCATTGGAACCCTCCTGGAGCAAAATAAAAAATTGACAAAATTGCACTTTTTGCAAAATGAAATTTTTCAATTTTTGAATGATTGTAACTTTTTATTTGAACTCTTATACATTTTGATAAAACGCCATTAGAAAGAGGATAAAAAACACTACAAAATGAGCCAAAACTGGACTCTCTAGCTTTCAGGTTACCGAGATATTGAATTTAAAAAGTAGTAAAAAAAGACCCCTAATACCCCCCATTCTTTAAATTTTTTTGAAAAATGAAAAATTTTAAAGTGCTTTTTTTGTACTTATTTCACCTAATTGAAGGTCTGTTGGTATAAATATGCCCTTTGCTGTGCATTGGAATCCTCCTGGAGCAAAATAAAAATTGCCAAAATTGCACTTTTGCAAAATGAATTTTTTTCAAATTTTGAATGATTGTAACTTTTTTATTTAAACTCTTATAGATTTCGCTAGAACGCCATTAGAAAGAGGATAAAAATACTACAAAATGAGCCAAAACTGGACTCTCTAGCTTTTCAGGTTACCGAGATATTGAATTTCAAAAAGTATTAAAAAAGGACCCCTAATACCCCCCATTCTTTCAATTTTTTTGAAAAATGAAAAATTTTAAAGTGCTTTTTTTGTACTTATTTCACCTAATTTAAGGTCGTTTGGTATAAATATGCCCTTTGCTGTGCATTGGAACCCTCCTAGGAGCAAAATAAAAAATTGACAAAATTGCACTTTTTGCAAAAATGAATTTTTTCAAATTTTGAATGATTGTAACTTTTTATTTGAACTCTTATAGATTTCGCTAGAACGCCATTAGAAAGAGGATAAAAAATACTACAAAATGAGCCAAAACTGGACTCTCTAGCTCTTCAGGTTACCGAGATATTGAATTTCAAAAAGTATTAAAAAAGGACCCCTAATACCCCCCCATTCTTTCAATTTTTTTGAAAAATGAAAAATTTTAAAGTGCTTTTTTTGTACTTATTTCACCTAATTTAAGGTCGTTGGTGTAAATATGCTCTTTGCTGTGCATTGGAACCCTCCTGGAGCAAAATAAAAAATTGACAAAATTGCACTTTTTGCAAAAATGAAATTTTTTTCAATTTTGAATGATTGTAACTTTTTTATTTGAACTCTTATACATTTTGATAAAACGCCATTAGAAAGAGGATAAAAAACACTACAAAATGAGCCAAAACTGGACTCTATAGCTTTTCAGGTTCCCGAGATAATTAAATTTAAAAAAGTAGTAAAAAAGACCCCTTATACCCCCCAACCTTTCAATTTTTTTGAAAAATGAAAAATTTCAAAGTGCTTTTTTGTACTTATTCACCTAATTAAGGGCGTTTGGTGTAAATATGCCCTTTGCTGTGCATTGGAACCCTCCTAGAGCAAAATAAAAAATTGACAAAATTGCACTTTTGCAAAAATGAAATTTGATCAATTTTTGAATGATTGTAACTCTTTTATTTGAACTCTTATAGATTTCGCCTAAAACGCCATTAGACAGAGGATCAAAAAATACTACAAAATGAGCGGCAAACTGGACTCTCTAGCTCTTCAGGTTACCGAGATAATGAATTTCAAAAAGTAGTAAAAAAAGACCCCTAATACCCCCCCATTCTTTAAATTTTTTGAAAATGAAAAATTTTAAAGTGTTTTTTTTGTACTTATTTCACCTAATTTAAGTTCGTTTGGTATAAGTATGCCGTTTGCTGGTTACCGAGATATTGAATTTCAAAAAGTATTAAAAAAGGACCCCTAATACCCCCCCATTCTTTAAATTTTTTGAAAAATGAAAAATTTGTAAGTGTTTTTTTGTACTTATTTCACCTAATTTAAGGTCGTTTGGTATAAATATGCCCTTTGCTGTGCAGTGGAACCCTCCTGGAGCAAAATAAAAAATTGCCAAAATTGCACTTTTTGCAAAAATGAAATTTTTCAATTTTTGAATGATTGTAACTTTTTATTTGAACTCTTATACATTTTGATAAAACGCCATTAGAAAGAGGATAAAAAACACTACAAAATGAGCCAAAACTGGACACTCTAGCTTTTCAGGTTACTGAGATATTGAATTTTAAAAAGTAGTAAAAAAAGACCCCTAATACCCCCCCAATCCTTTAAATTTTTTTGAAAAATTAAAAATTTCAAAGGGCTTTTTTTGTACTTATTTCACCTAATATAAGGTCGTTTGGTATAAATATGCCCTTTGCTGTGCATTGGAACCCTCCTGAAGCCAAATAAAAAATTGTCAAAATTGCACTTTCATTTTTTGCAAAAAGAAATTTTTAAGTGTTTTTTTTGTACTTATTTCACCTAATTTAAGGTCGTTTGGTATAAATATGCCCTTTGCTGTGCATTGGAACCCTCCTAGAGCAAAATAAAAAATTGACAAAATTGCACTTTTTGCAAAAATGAAATTTTATCAATTTTTGAATGATTGTAACTCTTTTATTTGAACTCTTATAGATTTTGATAAAACGCCATTAGAAAGAGGATAAAAAACACTACAAAATGAGCCAAAACTGGACTCTCTAGCTTTTCAGGTTACCGAGATACTGAATTTAAAAAAGTAGTAAAAAAAGACCCCTAATACCCCCCCATTCTTTAAATTTTTTTGAAAAATTAAAAATTTGTAAGTGCTTTTTTTTACTTATTTCACCTAATTTAAGGTCGTTTGGTATAAATATGCTCTTTGCTGTGCATTGGAACCCTCCTGGAGCAAAATAAAAAATTGACAAAATTGCACTTTTTGCAAAAATGAAATTTTTTCAATTTTTGAATGATTGTAACTTTTTATTTGAACTCTTATACATTTTGATAAACGCCATTAGAAAGAGGATAAAAAACACTACAAAATGAGCCAAAACTGGACTCTCTAGCTTTTCAGGTTACCGAGATATTGAATTTAAAAAGTAGTAAAAAAGACCCCTAATACCCCCCCATTCTTTCAATTTTTTTGAAAAATTAAAAATTTGTAAAGTGCTTTTTTTGTACTTATTTCACCTAATTGAAGGTCGTTTGGTATAAATATGCCCTTTGCTGTGCATTGGAACCCTCCTAGAGCAAAATAAAAAATTGACAAAATTGCACTTTTTGCAAAAATGAAATTTTATCAATTTTTGAATGATTGTAACTCTTTTATTTGAACTCTTATAGATTTCGCTAGAAACGCCATTAGAAAGAGGATAAAAAATACTACAAAATGAGCCAAAACTGGACTCTCTAGCTTTCAGGTTACCGAGATATTGAATTTCAAAAAGTATTAAAAAAGGACCCCTAATACCCCCCCATTCTTTCAATTTTTTTGAAAAATGAAAAATTTAAAGTGCTTTTTTTGTACTTATTTCACCTAATTTAAGGTCGTTTGGTGTAAATATGCTCTTTGCTGTGCATTGGAACCCTCCTGGAGCAAAATAAAAAATTGACAAAATTGCACTTTTTGCAAAAATGAAATTTTTTCAATTTTTGAATGATTGTAACTTTTTATTTGAACTCTTATACATTTTGATAAAACGCCATTAGAAAGAGGATAAAAAACACTACAAAATGAGCCAAAACTGGACTCTCTAGCTTTTCAGGTTATCCGAGATATTGAATTTCAAAAAGTAGTAAAAAAGACCCCTAATACCCCCCCATTCTTTCAATTTTTTTGAAAAATGAAAAATTTTAAAGTGCTTTTTTTGTACTTATTTCACCTAATTTAAGGTCGTTTGGTATAAATATGCTCTTTGCTGTGCATTGGAACCCTCCTGGAGCAAAATAAAAAATTGACAAAATTGCACTTTTTGCAAAAATGAAATTTTTTCAATTTTTGAATGATTGTAACTTTTTATTTGAACTCTTATAGATTTTGATAAAACGCCATTAGAAAGAGGATAAAAAACACTACAAAATGAGCCAAAACTGGACTCTCTAGCTTTTCAGGTTACCGAGATATTGAATTTAAAAAAGTAGTAAAAAAGACCCCTAATACCCCCCCATTCTTTCAATTTTTTTGAAAAATGAAAAATTTAAAGTGCTTTTTTTGTACTTATTTCACCTAATTTAAGGTCGTTTGGTATAAATATGCCCTTTGCTGTGCATTGGAACCCTCCTGGAGCAAAATAAAAAATTGACAAAATTGCACTTTTTGCAAAAATGAAATTTTTTCAATTTTTGAATGATTGTAACTTTTTATTTGAACTCTTATAGATTTCGCTAGAACGCCATTAGAAAGAGGATAAAAAATACTACAAAATGAGCCAAAACTGGACTCTCTAGCTTTTCAGGTTACCGAGATATTGAATTTAAAAAGTAGTAAAAAAGACCCCTAATACCCCCCCATTCTTTAAATTTTTTTGAAAAATGAAAAATTTTAAAGTGCTTTTTTTTGTACTTATTTCACCTAATTTAAGGTCGTTTGGTATAAATATGCTCTTTGCTGTGCATTGGAACCCTCCTGGAGCAAAATAAAAAATTGACAAAATTGCACTTTTTGCAAAAATGAAATTTTTTCAATTTTGAATGATTGTAACTTTTTATTTGAACTCTTATAGATTTCGATAGAAACGCCATTAGAAAGAGGATAAAAAACACTACAAAATGAGCCAAAACTGGACTCTCTAGCTTTTCAGGTTACCGAGATATTGAATTTCAAAAAGTAGTAAAAAAAGACCCCTAATACCCCCCCATTCTTTCAATTTTTTTGAAAAATGAAAAATTTTAAAGTGCTTTTTTTGTACTTATTTCACCTAATTTAAGGTCGTTTGGTATAAATATGCCTTTGCTGTGCATTGGAACCCTCCTGGAGCAAAATAAAAAATTGACAAAATTGCACTTTTTGCAAAAATGAAATTTTTATCAATTTTTGAATGATTGTAACTTTTTATTTGAACTCTTATAGATTTCGCTAGAACGCCATTAGAAAGAGGATAAAAAATACTACAAAATGAGCCAAAACTGGACTCTCTAGCTTTCAGGTTACCGAGATATTGAATTTCAAAAAGTATTAAAAAAGGACCCCTAATACCCCCCCATTCTTTCAATTTTTTTGAAAAATGAAAAATTTTAAAGTGCTTTTTTTGTACTTATTTCACCTAATTTAAGGTCGTTTGGTATAAATATGCTCTTTGCTGTGCATTGGAACCCTCCTGGAGCAAAATAAAAAATTGACAAAATTGCACTTTTTGCAAAAATGAAATTTTTTCAATTTTTGAATGATTGTAACTTTTTTATTTGAACTCTTATACATTTTGATAAAACGCCATTAGAAAGAGGATAAAAAACACTACAAAATGAGCCAAAACTGGACTCTCTAGCTTTTCAGGTTACCGAGATATTGAATTTAAAAAAGTAGTAAAAAAAGACCCCTAATACCCCCCCATTCTTTCAATTTTTTTGAAAAATGAAAAATTTTAAAGTGCTTTTTTTGTACTTATTTCACCTAATTTAAGGTCGTTTGGTTATAAATATGCCCTTTGCTGTGCATTGGAACCCTCCTGGAGCAAAATAAAAAATTGACAAAATTGCACTTTTTGCAAAAATGAAATTTTTTCAATTTTTGAATGATTGTAACTTTTTATTTGAACTCTTATACATTTCGATAAAACGCCATTAGAAAGAGGATAAAAAATACTACAAAATGAGCCAAAACTGGACTCTCTAGCTTTTCAGGTTCCCGAGATATTGAATTTAAAAAGTAGTAAAAAAAGACCCCTAATACCCCCCCATTCCTTTCAATTTTTTTGAAAAATGAAAAATTTTAAAGTGCTTTTTTTGTACTTATTTCACCTAATTAAGGTCGTTTGGTATAAATATGCCCTTTGCTGTGCATTGGAACCCTCCTAGAGCAAAATAAAAAATTGACAAAATTGCACTTTTTGCAAAAATGAAATTTTTTCAATTTTTGAATGATTGTAACTTTTTTATTTGAACTCTTATACATTTTGATAAAACGCCATTAGAAAGAGGATAAAAAACACTACAAAATGAGCCAAAACTGGACTCTCTAGCTTTTCAGGTTACCGAGATATTGAATTTCAAAAAGTAGTAAAAAAAGACCCCTAATACCCCCCCATTCTTTCAATTTTTTTGAAAAATGAAAAATTTTAAAGTGCTTTTTTTGTACTTATTTCACCTAATTTAAGGTCGTTTGGTATAAATATGCCCTTTGCTGTGCATTGGAACCCTCCTGGAGCAAAATAAAAAATTGACAAAATTGCACTTTTTGCAAAAATGAAATTTTTTCAATTTTTGAATGATTGTAACTTTTTTATTTGAACTCTTATAGATTTCGATAGAACGCCATTAGAAAGAGGATAAAAACTACTACAAAATGAGCCAAAACTGGACTCTCTAGCTTTTCAGGTTACCGAGATATTGAATTTAAAAAGTAGTAAAAAAGACCCCTAATACCCCCCCCATTCTTTCAATTTTGTTTGAAAAATGAAAAATTTCAAAGTGTTTTTTTTTGTACTTATTTCACCTAATATAAGGTCGTTTGGTATAAATATGCCTTTTGCTGTGCATTGGAACCCTCCTAGAGCAAAATAAAAAATTGACAAATTGCACTTTTTGCAAAAATGAATTTGATCAATTTTTGAGTGATTGTATCTCTTTTATTTGAACTCTTATAGATTTCGCTAGAACGCCATTAGAAAGAGGATAAAAAATACTACAAAATGAGCCAAAACTGGACTCTCTAGCTTTTTAGGTTACCGAGATATTGAATTTAAAAAAGTAGTAAAAAAAGACCCCTAATACCCCCCCATCCTTTCAATTTTCTTGAAAAATGAAAAATTTCAAAGTGTTTTTTTTGTACTTATTTCACCTAATATAAGGTCGTTTGGCATAAATATGCCTTTTGCTGTGCATTGGAACCCTCCTAGAGCAAAATAAAAAATTGACAAAATTGCACTTTTTGCAAAAATGAAATTTTTATCAATTTTTGAATGATTGAAACTGTTTTATTTGAACTCTTATAGATTTCGCTAGAACGCCATTAGAAAGAGGATAAAAAATACTACAAAATGAGCCAAAACTGGACTCTCTAGCTTTTCAGGTTACCGAGATATTGAATTTAAAAAGTAGTAAAAAAAGACCCCTAATACCCCCCCATTCTTTCAATTTTTTTGAAAAATAAAAAATTTTTAAAGTGCTTTTTTTGTACTTATTTCACCTAATTTAAGGTCGTTTGGTGTAAATATGCTCTTTGCTGTGCATTGGAACCCTCCTGGAGCAAAATAAAAAATTGCCAAAATTGAACTTTTTGCATAAATGAATTTTATCAATTTTTGAATGATTGTAACTCTTTTATTTGAACTCTTATAGATTTTGATAAAACGCCATTAGAAAGAGGATAAAAAACACTACAAAATGAGCCAAAACTGGACTCTCTAGCTTTTCAGGTTTCCGAGATATTGAATTTAAAAAAGTAGTAAAAAAAGACCCCTAATACCCCCCCATTCTTTCAATTTTTTTGAAAAATGAAAAATTTCAAAGTGTTTTTTTTGTACTTATTTCACCTAATATAAGGTCGTTTGGCATAAATATGCCTTTTGCTGTGCATTGGAACCCTCCTAGAGCAAAATAAAAAATTGACAAAATTGCACTTTTTGCAAAAATGAAATTTTATCAATTTTTGAACGATTGAAACTGTTTTATTTGAACTCTTATAGATTTCGCTAGAACGCCATTAGAAAGAGGATAAAAAATACTACAAAATGAGCCAAAACTGGACTCTCTAGTTTTTCAGGTTACCGAGATATTGAATTTCAAAAAGTATTAAAAAGGACCCCTAATACCCCCCCATCCTTTCAATTTTTTTGAAAAATGAAAAATTTTAAAGTGTTTTTTTTGTACTTATTTCCCCAATTTAAGGTTGTTTCGAATAAATGTGCCCTTTGCTGTGCATTGGAACCCTCCTGGAGCAAAATAAAAAATTGCCAAAATTGCACTTTTTGCAAAAATGAATTTTTTTCAAATTTTGAATGATTGTAACTTTTTTATTTAAACTCTTATAGATTTCGCTAGAACGCCATTAGAAAGAGGATAAAAAACACTACAAAATGAGCCAAAACTGGACTCTCTAGCTTTTTAGGTTACCGAGATATTGAATTTCAAAAAGTATTAAAAAAGGACCCCTAATACCCCCCCATTCTTTAAATTTTTTTGAAAAATGAAAAATTTTAAAGTGCTTTTTTTGTACTTATTTCTCAAATTTAAGGTCGTTTGGTATAAATATGCCCTTTGCTGTGCATTGGAACCATCCTGGAGCAAAATAAAAAATTGCCAAAATTGCACTTTTTGCAAAAATGAATTTTTTTCAAATTTTGAATGATTGTAACTTTTTTATTTAAACTCTTATAGATTTCGCTAGAACGCCATTAGAAAGAGGATAAAAAATAATACAAAATGAGCCAAAACTGGACTCTCTAGCTTTTCAGGTTACCGAGATATTGAATTTAAAAAGTAGTAAAAAAAGACCCCTAATACCCCCCCATTCTTTCAATTTTTTTGAAAAATGAAAAATTTCAAAGTGTTTTTTTTGTACTTATTTCACCTAATATAAGGTCGTTTGGTATAAATATGCCTTTTGCTGTGCATTGGAACCCTCCTAGAGCAAAATAAAAAATTGACAAAATTGCACTTTTTGCAAAAAATGAAATTTGATCAATTTTTGAGTGATTGTATCTCTTTTATTTGAACTCTTATAGATTTCGCTAGAACGCCATTAGAAAGAGGATAAAAAATACTACAAAATGAGCCAAAACTGGACTCTCTAGCTTTTAGGTTACCGAGATATTGAATTTAAAAAAGTAGTAAAAAAAGACCCCTAATACCCCCCCATCCTTTCAATTTTCTTGAAAAATGAAAAATTTCAAAGTGTTTTTTTTTGTACTTATTTCACCTAATATAAGGTCGTTTGGCATAAATATGCCTTTTGCTGTGCATTGGAACCCTCCTAGAGCAAAATAAAAAATTGACAAAATTGCACTTTTTGCAAAATGAAATTTTATCAATTTTTGAATGATTGAAACTGTTTTATTTGAACTCTTATAGATTTCGCTAGAACGCCATTAGAAAGAGGATAAAAAATACTACAAAATGAGCCAAAACTGGACTCTCTAGCTTTTCAGGTTACCGAGATATTGAATTTAAAAAGTAGTAAAAAAAGACCCCTAATACCCCCCATTCTTTCAATTTTTTGAAAAATAAAAAATTTTAAAGTGCTTTTTTTGTACTTATTTCACCTAATTTAAGGTCGTTTGGTGTAAATATGCTCTTTGCTGTGCATTGGAACCCTCCTGGAGCAAAATAAAAAATTGCCAAAATTGAACTTTTGCATAAATGAAATTTTATCAATTTTTGAATGATTGTAACTCTTTTATTTGAACTCTTATAGATTTTGATAAAACGCCATTAGAAAGAGGATAAAAAACACTACAAAATGAGCCAAAACTGGACTCTCTAGCTTTTCAGGTTTCCGAGATATTGAATTTAAAAAAGTAGTAAAAAAAGACCCCTAATACCCCCCCATTCTTTCAATTTTTTTGAAAAATGAAAAATTTTAAAGTGCTTTTTTTGTACATATTTCACCTAATTTAAGGTCGTTTGGTGTAAATATGCTCTTTGCTGTGCATTGGAACCCTCCTGGAGCAAAATAAAAAATTGCCAAAATTGCACTTTTTGCAAAAATGAAATTTTATCCATTTTTGAATGAGTGTAACTCTTTTATTTGAACTCTTATAGATTTCGCTAAAACGCCATTAGAAAGAGGATAAAAATACTACAAAATGAGCCAAAACTGGACTCTCTAGCTCTTCAGGTTACCGAGATATTGAATTTCAAAAGTATTAAAAAGGACCCCTAATACCCCCCCATTCTTTCAATTTTTTTGAAAAATGAAAAATTTTAAAGTGCTTTTTTTGTACTTATTTTACCTAATATAAGGTCGTTTGGCATAAATATGCCTTTTGCTGTGCATTGGAACCCTCCTAGACCAAAATAAAAAATTGACAAAATTGCACTTTTTGCAAAAAGAAATTTTTTTCAATTTTTGAATAATTGTAACTTCTTTATTTGAACTCTGATAGATTTCGCTAGAACGCCATTAGAAAGAGGATAAAAAACACTACAAAATGAGCCAAAACTGGACTCTCTAGCTTTTTAGGTTACCGAGATATTGAATTTAAAAAAGTAGTAAAAAAGACCCCTAATACCCCCCCATCCTTTCAATTTTCTTGAAAAATGAAAAATTTCAAAGTGTTTTTTTTGTACTTATTTCACCTAATATAAGGTCGTTTGGCATAAATATGCCTTTTGCTGTGCATTGGAACCCTCCTAGAGCAAAATAAAAAATTGACAAAATTGCACTTTTTGCAAAAATGAAATTTTATCAATTTTTGAACGATTGAAACTGTTTTATTTGAACTCTTATAGATTTCGCTAGAACGCCATTAGAAAGAGGATAAAAAATACTACAAAATGAGCCAAAACTGGACTCTCTAGTTTTTCAGGTTACCGAGATATTGAATTTCAAAAAGTATTAAAAAAGGACCCCTAATACCCCCCCATCCTTTCAATTTTTTTGAAAAATGAAAAATTTTAAAGTGTTTTTTTTGTACTTATTTCCCCAATTTAAGGTTGTTTCGAATAAATATGCCCTTTGCTGTGCATTGGAACCCTCCTGGAGCAAAATAAAAAATTGCCAAAATTGCACTTTTTGCAAAAATGAATTTTTTTCAAATTTTGAATGATTGTAACTTTTTTATTTAAACTCTTATAGATTTCGCTAGAACGCCATTAGAAAGAGGATAAAAAACACTACAAAATGAGCCAAAACTGGACTCTCTAGCTTTTCAGGTTACCGAGATATTGAATTTCAAAAAGTATTAAAAAAGGACCCCTAATACCCCCCCATTCTTTCAATTTTTTTGAAAAATGAAAAATTTTAAAGTGCTTTTTTTGTACTTATTTCACCTAATATAAGGTCGTTTGGCATAAATATGCCTTTTGCTGTGCATTGGAACCCTCCTAGAGCAAAATAAAAAATTGACAAAATTGCACTTTTTGCAAAAATGAAATTTTATCAATTTTTGAATGATTGAAACTGTTTTATTTGAACTCTTATAGATTTCGCTAGAACGCCATTAGAAAGAGGATAAAAAATACTACAAAATGAGCCAAAACTGGACTCTCTAGTTTTTCAGGTTACCGAGATATTGAATTTCAAAAAGTATTAAAAAAGGACCCCTAATACCCCCCCATTCTTTCAATTTTTTTGAAAAATGAAAAATTTTAAAGTGCTTTTTTTGTACTTATTTCACCTAATTTAAGGTCGTTTGGTGTAAATATGCTCTTTGCTGTGCATTGGAATTTTTTTCAAATTTTGAATGATTGTAACTTTTTTATTTAAACTCTTATAGATTTCGCTAGAACGCCATTAGAAAGAGGATAAAAAACACTACAAAATGAGCCAAAACTGGACTCTCTAGCTTTTCAGGTTACCGAGATATTGAATTTCAAAAAGTATTAAAAAAGGACCCCTAATACACCCCCGTTCTTTAAATTTTTTTGAAAAATGAAAAATTTTAAAGTACTTTTTTTGTACTTATTTCTCTAATTTAAGGTCGTTTGGTATAAATATGCCCTTTGCTGTGCATTGGAACCCTCCTGGAGCAAAATAAAAAATTGCCAAAATTGCACTTTTTGCAAAAATGAATTTTTTTTCAAATTTTGAATGATTGTAACTTTTTTATTTAAACTCTTATAGATTTCGCTAGAACGCCATTAGAAAGAGGATAAAAAATAATACAAAATGAGCCAAAACTGGACTCTCTAGCTTTTCAGGTTACCGAGATATTGAATTTAAAAAGTAGTAAAAAAAGACCCCTAATACCCCCCCATTCTTTCAATTTTTTTGAAAAATGAAAAATTTCAAAGTGTTTTTTTTGTACTTATTTCACCTAATATAAGGTCGTTTGGTATAAATATGCCTTTTGCTGTGCATTGGAACCCTCCTAGAGCAAAATAAAAAATTGACAAAATTGCACTTTTTGCAAAAATGAAATTTGATCAATTTTTGAGTGATTGTATCTCTTTTATTTGAACTCTTATAGATTTCGCTAGAACGCCATTAGAAAGAGGATAAAAAATACTACAAAATGAGCCAAAACTGGACTCTCTAGCTTTTTAGGTTACCGAGATATTGAATTTAAAAAAGTAGTAAAAAAAGACCCCTAATACCCCCCCATCCTTTCAATTTTCTTGAAAAATGAAAAATTTCAAAGTGTTTTTTTTTGTACTTATTTCACCTAATATAAGGTCGTTTGGCATAAATATGCCTTTTGCTGTGCATTGGAACCCTCCTAGAGCAACATAAAAAATTGACAAAATTGCACTTTTTGCAAAAATGAAATTTTATCAATTTTTGAATGATTGAAACTGTTTTATTTGAACTCTTATAGATTTCGCTAGAACGCCATTAGAAAGAGGATAAAAAATACTACAAAATGAGCCAAAACTGGACTCTCTAGCTTTTCAGGTTACCGAGATATTGAATTTAAAAAGTAGTAAAAAAAGACCCCTAATACCCCCCCATTCTTTCAATTTTTTTGAAAAATGAAAAATTTCAAAGTGTTTTTTTTGTACTTATTTCACCTAATATAAGGTCGTTTGGTATAAATATGCCTTTTGCTGTGCATTGGAACCCTCCTAGAGCAAAATAAAAAATTGACAAAATTGCACTTTTTGCAAAAATGAAATTTGATCAATTTTTGAATGATTGTATCTCTTTTATTTGAACTCTTATAGATTTCGCTAGAACGCCATTAGAAAGAGGATAAAAAATACTACAAAATGAGCCAAAACTGGACTCTCTAGCTTTTCAGGTTACCGAGATATTGAATTTCAAAAAGTATTAAAAAAGGACCCCTAATACCCCCCCCATTCTTTCAATTTTTTTGAAAAATAAAAAATTTTAAAGTGCTTTTTTTGTACTTATTTCACCTAATTTAAGGTCGTTTGGTGCAAATATGCTCTTTGCTGTGCATTGGAACCCTCCTGGAGCAAAATAAAAAATTGCCAAAATTGAACTTTTTGCATAAATGAAATTTTATCAATTTTTGAATGATTGTAACTCTTTTATTTGAACTCATAGATTTTGATAAAACGCCATTAGAAAGAGGATAAAAACACTACAAAATGAGCCAAAACTGGACTCTCTAGCTTTTCAGGTTACCGAGATATTGAATTTAAAAAAGTAGTAAAAAAAGACCCCTAATACCCCCCCATTCTTTCAATTTTTTTGAAAAATGAAAAATTTTAAAGTGCTTTTTTTGTACATATTTCACCTAATTTAAGGTCGTTTGGTGTAAATATGCTCTTTGCTGTGCATTGAAACCCTCCTGGAGCAAAATAAAAAATTGCCAAAATTGCACTTTTTGCAAAAATGAAATTTTATCCATTTTTGAATGAGTGTAACTCTTTTATTTGAACTCTTATAGATTTCGCTAAAACGCCATTAGAAAGAGGATAAAAAATACTACAAAATGAGCCAAAACTGGACTCTCTAGCTCTTCAGGTTACCGAGATATTGAATTTCAAAAAGTATTAAAAAAGGACCCCTAATACCCCCCCATTCTTTCAATTTTTTTGAAAAATGAAAAATTTTAAAGTGCTTTTTTTGTACTTATTTTACCTAATATAAGGTCGTTTGGCATAAATATGCCTTTTGCTGTGCATTGGAACCCTCCTAGACCAAAATAAAAAATTGACAAAATTGCACTTTTTGCAAAAAGAAATTTTTTCAATTTTTGAATAATTGTAACTTCTTTATTTGAACTCTGATAGATTTCGCTAGAACGCCATTAGAAAGAGGATAAAAACACTACAAAATGAGCCAAAACTGGACTCTCTAGCTTTTTAGGTTACCGAGATATTGAATTTAAAAAAGTAGTAAAAAAAGACCCCTAATACCCCCCCATCCTTTCAATTTTCTTGAAAAATGAAAAATTTCAAAGTGTTTTTTTTGTACTTATTTCACCTAATATAAGGTCGTTTGGCATAAATATGCCTTTTGCTGTGCATTGGAACCCTCCTAGAGCAAAATAAAAAATTGACAAAATTGCACTTTTTGCAAAAATGAAATTTTATCAATTTTTGAACGATTGAAACTGTTTTATTTGAACTCTTATAGATTTCGCTAGAACGCCATTAGAAAGAGGATAAAAAATACTACAAAATGAGCCAAAACTGGACTCTCTAGTTTTTCAGGTTACCGAGATATTGAATTTCAAAAAGTATTAAAAAGGACCCCTAATACCCCACCATCCTTTCAATTTTTTTGAAAAATGAAAAATTTTAAAGTGTTTTTTTTGTACTTATTTCCCCAATTTAAGGTTGTTTCGAATAAATATGCCCTTTGCTGTGCATTGGAACCCTCCTGGAGCAAAATAAAAAATTGCCAAAATTGCACTTTTTGCAAAAATGAATTTTTTTCAAATTTTGAATGATTGTAACTTTTTTATTTAAACTCTTATAGATTTCGCTAGAACGCCATTAGAAAGAGGATAAAAAACACTACAAAATGAGCCAAAACTGGACTCTCTAGCTTTTCAGGTTACCGAGATATTGAATTTCAAAAAGTATTAAAAAAGGACCCCTAATACCCCCCCATTCTTTCAATTTTTTTGAAAAATGAAAAATTTTAAAGTGCTTTTTTTGTACTTATTTCACCTAATATAAGGTCGTTTGGCATAAATATGCCTTTTGCTGTGCATTGGAACCCTCCTAGAGCAAAATAAAAAATTGACAAAATTGCACTTTTTGCAAAAATGAAATTTTATCAATTTTTGAATGATTGAAACTGTTTTATTTGAACTCTTATAGATTTCGCTAGAACGCCATTAGAAAGAGGATAAAAAATACTACAAAATGAGCCAAAACTGGACTCTCTAGTTTTTCAGGTTACCGAGATATTGAATTTCAAAAAGTATTAAAAAAGGACCCCTAATACCCCCCCATTCTTTCAATTTTTTTGAAAAATGAAAAATTTTAAAGTGCTTTTTTTGTACTTATTTCACCTAATTTAAGGTCGTTTGGTGTAAATATGCTCTTTGCTGTGCATTGGAATTTTTTTCAAATTTTGAATGATTGTAACTTTTTTATTTAAACTCTTATAGATTTCGCTAGAACGCCATTAGAAAGAGGATAAAAAACACTACAAAATGAGCCAAAATTGGACTCTCTAGCTCTTCAGGTTCCCGAGATATTGAATTTAAAAAGTAGTAAAAAAAGACCCCTAATACCCCCCCATCCTTTCAATTTTTTTGAAAAATTAAAAATTTCAAAGTGTTTTTTTTGTACTTATTTCTCTAATTTAAGGTCGTTTGGTATAAATATGCCCTTTGCTGTGCATTGGAACCCTCCTGGAGCAAAATAAAAAATTGCCAAAATTGCACTTTTTGCAAAATGAATTTTTTTCAAATTTTGAATGATTTCAACTTTTTTATTTAAACTCTTATAGATTTCGCCAGAACGCCATTAGAAAGAGGATAAAAAACACTACAAAATGAGCCAAAACTGGACTCTCTAGCTTTTCAGGTTGCCGAGATATTGAATTTAAAAAAAGTAGTAAAAAAAGACCCCTAATATCCCCCCATTCTTTCAATTTTTTTGAAAAATGAAAAATTTTAAAGTGTTTTTTTTGTACTTATTTCCCCAATTTAAGGTTGTTTCGAATAAATATGCCCTTTGCTGTGCATTGGAACCCTCCTGGAGACAAATAAAAAATTGCCAAAATTGCACTTTTTGCAAAAATGAATTTTTTTCAAATTTTGAATGATTGTAACTTTTTTATTTAAACTCTTATAGATTTCGCTAGAACGCCATTAGAAAGAGGATAAAAAACACTACAAAATGAGCCAAAACTGGACTCTCTAGCTTTTCAGGTTACCGAGATATTGAATTTAAAAAAAGTAGTAAAAAAAGACCCCTAATACCCCCCCATTCTTTCAATTTTTTTGAAAAATGAAAAATTTTAAAGTGTTTTTTTCGTAATTATTTCTCTAATTTAAGGTCGTTTGGTATAAATATGCCCTTTGCTGTGCATTGGAACCCTCCTGGAGCAAAATAAAAAATTGCCAAAATTGCACTTTTTGCAAAAATGAATTTTTTTCAAATTTTGAATGATTGCAACTTTTTTATTTAAACTCTTAAAGATTTCGCTAGAACGCCATTAGAAAGAGGATAAAAAATACTACAAAAATTGAAAACATTGAAATTGTGAGTGGCACGTTGAGAATGGACTCCGATGTTTTCTGCTGATTTTACCGGAAAAAAATAGTCAAAAAATAGTGATTTTTTTTTGATACGGCTTTGTTGAATGTGTGAAGTTGATTGGTGATTAGTTTGTGAACTATAATAATTGCCTTGAGGGTTAAATTGGACATTTTTGTTGTGTGACTGTTAAAGGTGAACAATAAGTAAAATACCGTGTTTACTTTTGATGAACTGATAACGGCTTGCCGTATCAATATTCAATAAACAGTTTTTATTAAACGAGTTTGGATTACTGGAAATAACATGGTGGGCAACGAGAGTGAAGAAATAGACGACAGTAAGTGTTTTAGCTGCAAGGAGATGTTTGGGGATGATATCAAGTCTGTGGCTCAATGTACGGTATGTAACAAGCTGTATCACGTTAGATGTGAGAATATAGACTTGCGTGGATTTCACTTGCGGAAAAGTTATTGGAAATGCAATATATGCGAGAACAAAAATATTGAAGAGGGAACTAGTGGTAAACAAAACAGAAGCCGAAAAAGAAGCCGAACAGAAGAAAACTATTTAGACCAGATAGATGTTGATTTTATAAATTCAACACTTCAAGCACTTGTTAAAAACACAAATGAATTAAATACTAAAATTGATTTCTTAATTAAGGAAAACAATGAACTTCGGAAAGAGATTATTAGTTTAAAACAACAGAAACATGTAGATAAAAGTTCTGAGGTACCGTCGTTGAGCTCTTACTCATCCGTTGTCCAGAGGAATGTGAATAAAGTACTAGTTATAAAACCAAAAGAAACCCAAAAGCATATTAAGGAAGTAAAAGAACACCTAAGAAAAAAAGTTGATCCAACGGACATGGGGATGGGTGTTACTATGGGGCGTGTAACAAAGAAAGGAGGTCTTATTCTAAACTGCGATACAAGTAAAGACATCTTAAACATCCAGTCTGAAATTCAAAGCAAACTTGGTGACACTTATGACGTGGAAAGGCCTAAAACACTGCAGCATCGTATAAAAATTGTTGGAGTTGATGCAGGTGATTATGAAAGCGAGGATAGTGCATTAATAGCTAAGGTAATAACACAAAATAATTTAATAAATAGTGACAGTGGTTTTAGTATGAAAGTAATTCGTAGAACCAAACTTATTAAATCTAAATTTAATCTAGTTATTGAATTAGATCAGTGTACATATAGTTCCGTTATGGACATAGAAAAAATTAACATTGGATGGAATCGCTGTCCCGTATATAATGAGTACGGTATTGTAAGATGTTTCAATTGTTGTAAATATGGGCATTTTGCTAAGGAGTGTAAAGAAAAACAGGTTTGTCCAAAATGTAGCGAAGAACATAATTTAAATGATTGTCATAGTAGTGTCTTAAAATGTTCCAACTGTCTTGTTTCGAACAATAAATATGGACTAACCCTTAATGTGGATCATACGACATGGGATCGAAATGAATGCGAAACTTTGAAAAGAATTGAAAACCTCCAAATTCAAAAATACCAGAAATAGCAACTAGATCTAAATAATGACTTAAATTCTAATCTCGTTTATTTCAATTGCCAGGGATACTTAAATAACAAAGATCAAATAAATGTTCTTATTAAGAACTGGCATCCAAAAATAGTATTATTGGCAGAAACCCATGTATGTTCTGATATAACATTGAGAGAACTGCACATTGACGGATATAAAATAGAACAGTGTATGACGAACAACAAGAGAACCGGTGGTGTAATGGCAATTATAAGACAAGATGTAAAATATCTTTTAGTATCAGAACAATATGTAGAAAATTTTGTATGGTTGTTGTCTATTGAACTGCCTGAACCCGGACTGAAATATCGATGTACGGTGTTGTATCATCCACCGCAAAAGCAAGATGCACAGTTTATCGAGTTCTTTGAATCGTATATTGATGGGGTGAGTTCATTTGAGGGCATTAATGTGATTGTTGGTGACTTTAATTACGATTTACTGAAACACTCATATTATGGTGAGAAATTAATAAATAATGTTTACTCAAGCGGATTTGCTCAAATAGTGGTATCACCAACACGTGTCACAGACAAAAGTAAAACGCTCATTGACTACATAATAACAAATGATAAACACTTACAACATAAAGTACATCATACACCAAAGATTAGCGATCATAGTATATTATCGATAAGCTGGAACAACCAACAACTTCATTTTTTAAACAATAAGGTCACTGTGACTAGGAGATCTTTAAAGAATTATGATAGAGATAGATTGCAGGAACATTTTTTTAATAGCCCTTGGAATAATAGTTTTGGCAATGTAAATTCTCTGGCTCATAATTTTGTAAATGACATAAAATTTATATTGAATACAATGTGTCCATTAGTAAATATCACGTATGAACAAAAATATGAAAATAAAAGGTGGATTACTGAGGATATTAGGAAAAAAATGGGAGAGAGGGATAAGCTGTATGTTGGGGCAACTAGAGGAGGAGGTGATGATGTCTGGAGGGAGTACAAAAAGATACGAAATTATATTGTTAAGCAAATTAAAATTGAAAAAGATAAGTTTTATAAAGAAATCATTGATGACAATAAAAATAATCAACAAGAAATGTGGAAAAATTTAAAATCACTATTGCCTGAAAAAAATAAAACTGCTCCTGATGAAATCCAGTTTGAAACTGTAATGATTACGAACAAATTAACAATCGCGAATAAATTTAATAAATATTTTATAGACAGTATTGAAGAAATTGTCAATGGAATTAATAGATATCCCCTTCAGAGCGTCGTTCTTTCACCTTGTCACGTAAATACTGCATTCTCACATTTTGAAAAAATAACAATGAAAGAATTAAAATTAGTTTTGAGAAATCTAAAAAACTGCGGGGCTGGTTTAGATGGCATTTCCAAGAGAGTTCTTTGCGATGTCTGTGACGTGGCAGGTAATCGTCTTCTAGATATAATAAATGCCTCATTGTCAAGTGGTGTGTTCCCGAAGGAATGGAAAGAATCAATGATAGTGCCCGTTCCAAAAGTAAAAAACGCAACGCTATCTAACGAATTTAGACCCATTAACACAGTGGAGATATATGAGAAGGTTTTAGAAATTGTTGTGAAATCCCAAGTACAGCGTCACTGTGACAAAAATAAAATAATTGTATCAAATCAGTCCGGGTTTAGGGAAAATCATTCTTGTGAAACTGTAGTTGTAAATGTATGTGATAACTTTGTTAATTGTATTGATAGCGGTGATATTGTGATTGCGATATTTTTGGATTTAAGGCGGGCATTTGAAACTGTGTCTAGAGATATATTGATACAAAAAATGTGTAACATGGGCATAAACGGTGTGGTACTAGAGTGGTTCAAGTCATATTTGGACGAAAGGCGACAGCGTGTTAGGTTTAAAGACAGTGTGTCTGATTCTTTGTTAGTTAGATATGGGGTGCCGCAAGGTACGGTCTTGGGACCTCTGTTATTTTTGCTCTATATCAATGATATGGTCGCCGTTGTGGAGAGATGTGGGGTTGAGCTGTTTGCGGATGATGGCATGATATACATAAAGGGAAGTGACCTAGCACAAATGCAAGATGATGCTAATTATGATTTAGCAAACATATATAATTGGCTTTGTAGGAACAACTTAAGTTTAAATGCGGCTAAAACAAAATTTTGCATTTTTGGAAAGAAACATAAATTAAACAACATACAAGCTGACAGCATCAAAATAGTAATAAATAATATTAGAATAGCTTTCGAAAGGAATGTAAAATATTTGGGTGTAGTGTTTGATCCGTATTTGGAATTTTATGATCATGCCAATTATATGATGAGAAAATATTCAAAAAAAGTGAACTTTATTTCAAGAGTGGGTAAACATCTGTCGTCACAAACCAGGTTGTTGTTATATAACAGTATCGCTTCTCCACATATACAGTTCTGCTCCACGCTCCTTTGCGGACTACCAAACTTTAAGATAAAGAAATTCCAGGTAATACAAAATAGGGCAATGCGAACCATATTGAAGTGCAATAGATATACGTCTTCGTTCTTAATGCGAGAAACATTAAACGTGTTGTCTATAGAACAGAAAGTAATCTTTGATGCTCATTTGTTTATATTTAAATTAAAAAACAACTTACTGCCTGAATACTTATGTATAAAAATTAATT
Source organism: Ips typographus (assembly GCF_016097725.1). Taxonomy (NCBI): domain Eukaryota; kingdom Metazoa; phylum Arthropoda; class Insecta; order Coleoptera; family Curculionidae; genus Ips; species Ips typographus. The sequence continues at coordinate 8,981,676 of NC_138428.1, forward strand.
ATTTCTCGGACATTCACGAGTATAATACAAGGTATCGTGGTGACTTTATAGTAAATAGGAAATGTTCAAGTAAGCTAGCTCAAAATTCATTATTATATAAAGGACTTCTAAATTTCAATAAATTACCGGAAGTGATAAAAGAATGTAGAAATTTAAAATCATTTAAAGTATTGTTAACCAAGCACATTGTTAGTAATAGTTTGGTTTTTATTTAATTGTTAAAATTTCTGTTTTCCTTATTGTATTTGTATATAGCATTTCTGCTAAATAAATATTATTATTATTATTATTAAAATGAGCCAAAACTGGACTCTCTAGCTTTTCAGGTTACCGAGATATTGAATTTAAAAAAGTAGTAAAAAAAGACCCCTAATACCCCCCCATTCTTTCAATTTTTTTGAAAAATGAAAAATTTTAAAGTGTCTTTTTTGTACTTATTTCCCTAATTTAAGGTTTTTTGGTATAAATATGCCCTTTGCTGTGCATTGGAACCCTCCTGGAGCAAAATAAAAAATTGCCAAAATTGCACTTTTTGCAAAAATGAATTTTTTTCAAATTTTGAATGATTGTAACTTTTTTATTTAAACTCTTATAGATTTCGCTAGAACGCCATTAGAAAGAGGATAAAAAATACTACAAAATGAGCCAAAACTGGACTCTCTAGCTTTTCAGGTTCCCGAGATATTGAATTTAAAAAAGTAGTAAAAAAAGACCCCTAATACCCCCCCATCCTTTCAATTTTTTTGAAAAATGAAAAATTTCAAAGTGTTTTTTTTGTACTTATTTCACCTAATATAAGGTCGTTTGGTATAAATATGCCTTTTGCTGTGCATTGGAACTCTCCTAGAGCAAAATAAAAAATTGACAAAATTGCACTTTTTGCAAAAATGAAATTTTATTGGGCAGAAAGGCCACTAGGGCCGATAGCCTTTTCTTTTGGAGAATAAAGATTGTATATATATATATATGAAATTTTATCAATTTTTGAATGATTGTAACTCTTTTATTTGAACTCTTATAGATTTCGCTAGAACGCCATTAGAAAGAGGATAAAAAACACTACAAAATGAGCCAAAACTGGACTCTCTAGCTTTTCAGGTTACCGAGATATTGAATTTAAAAAAGTGGTAAAAAAAGACCCCTAATACCCCCCCATCCTTTCAATTTTTTTGAAAAATGAAAAATTTCAAAGTGTTTTTTTTGTACTTATTTCACCTAATATAAGGTCGTTTGGTATAAATATGCCCTTTGCTGTGCATTGGAACCCTCCTAGAGCAAAATAAAAAATTGACAAAATTGCACTTTTTGCAAAAATGAAATTTTATCAATTTTTGAATGATTGTAACTCTTTTATTTGAACTCTTATAGATTTTGATAAAACGCCATTAGAAAGAGGATAAAAAACACTACAAAATGAGCCAAAACTGGACTCTCTAGCTTTTCAGGTTACCGAGATATTGAATTTAAAAAAGTAGTAAAAAAAGACCCCTAATACCCCCCCACTCTTTCAATTTTTTTGAAAAATTAAAAATTTTAAAGTGTCTTTTTTGTACTTATTTCCCTAATTTAAGGTTTTTTGGTATAAATATGTCCTTTGCTGTGCATTGGAACCCTCCTGGAGCAAAATAAAAAATTGCCAAAATTGCACTTTTTGCAAAAATGAATTTTTTTCAAATTTTGAATGATTGTAACTTTTTTATTTAAACTCTTATAGATTTCGCTAGAACGCCATTAGAAAGAGGATAAAAAATACTACAAAATGAGCCAAAACTGGACTCTCTAGCTTTTCAGGTTCCCGAGATATTGAATTTAAAAAAGTAGTAAAAAAAGACCCCTAATACCCCCCCATCCTTTCAATTTTCTTGAAAAATGAAAAATTTCAAAGTGTTTTTTTTGTACTTATTTCACCTAATATAAGGTCGTTTGGCATAAATATGCCTTTTGCTGTGCATTGGAACCCTCCTAGAGCAAAATAAAAAATTGACAAAATTGCACTTTTTGCAAAAATGAAATTTGATCAATTTTTGAATGACTGTAACTTCTTTATTTGAACTCTGATAGATTTCGCTAGAACGCCATTAGAAAGAGGATAAAAAACACTACAAAATGAGCCAAAACTGGACTCTCTAGCTTTTTAGGTTACCGCGATATTGAATTTAAAAAAGTAGTAAAAAAAGACCCCTAATACCCCCCCATCCTTTCAATTTTTTTGAAAAATGAAAAATTTTAAAGTGTTTTTTTTGTACTTATTTCCCCAATTTAAGGTTATTTCGAATAAATATGCCCTTTGCTGTGCATTGGAACCCTCCTGGAGCAAAATAAAAAATTGCCAAAATTGCACTTTTTGCAAAAATGAATTTTTTTCAAATTTTGAATGATTGTAACTTTTTTATTTAAACTCTTATAGATTTCGCTAGAACTCCATTAGAAAGAGGATAAAAAACACTACAAAATGAGCCAAAACTGGACTCTCTAGCTTTTCAGGTTACCGAGATATTGAATTTCAAAAAGTATTAAAAAAGGACCCCTAATACCCCCCCATTCTTTAAATTTTTTTGAAAAATGAAAAATTTTAAAGTGCTTTTTTTGTACTTATTTCTCAAATTTAAGGTCGTTTGGTATAAATATGCCCTTTGCTGTGCATTGGAACCCTGCTGGAGCAAAATAAAAAATTGCCAAAATTGCACTTTTTGCAAAAATGAATTTTTTTCAAATTTTGAATGATTGTAACTTTTTTATTTAAACTCTTATAGATTTCGCTAGAACGCCATTAGAAAGAGGATAAAAAATAATACAAAATGAGCCAAAACTGGACTCTCTAGCTTTTCAGGTTACCGAGATATTGAATTTAAAAAGTAGTAAAAAAAGACCCCTAATACCCCCCCATTCTTTCAATTTTTTTGAAAAATGAAAAATTTCAAAGTGTTTTTTTTGTACTTATTTCACCTAATATAAGGTCGTTTGGTATAAATATGCCTTTTGCTGTGCATTGGAACCCTCCTAGAGCAAAATAAAAAATTGACAAAATTGCACTTTTTGCAAAAATGAAATTTTATCCATTTTTGAATGAGTGTAACTCTTTTATTTGAACTCTTATAGATTTCGCTAAAACGCCATTAGAAAGAGGATAAAAAATACTACAAAATGAGCCAAAACTGGACTCTCTAGCTCTTCAGGTTACCGAGATATTGAATTTCAAAAAGTATTAAAAAAGGACCCCTGATACCCCCCCATTCTTTCAATTTTTTTGAAAAATGAAAAATTTTAAAGTGCTATTTTTGTACTTATTTTACCTAATATAAGGTCGTTTGGCATAAATATGCCTTTTGCTGTGCATTGGAACCCTCCTAGAGCAAAATAAAAAATTGACAAAATTGCACTTTTTGCAAAAAGAATTTTTTTCAATTTTTGAATGATTGTAACTTCTTTATTTGAACTCTGATAGATTTCGCTAGAACGCCATTAGAAAGAGGATAAAAAACACTACAAAATGAGCCAAAACTGGACTCTCTAGCTTTTTAGGTTACCGAGATATTGAATTTAAAAAAGTAGTAAAAAAAGACCCCTAATACCCCCCCATTCTTTCAATTTTTTTGAAAAATGAAAAATTTTAAAGTGCTTTTTTTGTACTTATTTCACCTAATTTAAGGTCGTTTGGTGTAAATATGCTCTTTGCTGTGCATTGGAACCCTCCTAGAGCAAAATAAAAAATTGACAAAATTGCACTTTTTGCAAAAATGAAATTTTATCAATTTTTGAATGATTGAAACTGTTTTATTTGAACTCTTATAGATTTCGCTAGAACGCCATTAGAAAGAGGATAAAAAATACTACAAAATGAGCCAAAACTGGACTCTCTAGTTTTTCAGGTTACCGAGATATTGAATTTCAAAAAGTATTAAAAAAGGACCCCTAATACCCCCCCATTCTTTCAATTTTTTTGAAAAATGAAAAATTTTAAAGTGCTTTTTTTGTACTTATTTCACCTAATTTAAGGTCGTTTGGTGTAAATATGCTCTTTGCTGTGCATTGGAATTTTTTTCAAATTTTGAATGATTGTAACTTTTTTATTTAAACTCTTATAGATTTCTCTAGAGCGCCATTAGAAAGAGGATAAAAAATACTACAAAATGAGCCAAAACTGGACTCTCTAGCTTTTCAGGTTCCCGAGATATTGAATTTAAAAAGTAGTAAAAAAAGACCCCTAATACCCCCCCATTCTTTCAATTTTTTTGAAAAATGAAAAATTTCAAAGTGTTTTTTTTGTACTTATTTCACCTAATATAAGGTCGTTTGGTATAAATATGCCTTTTGCTGTGCATTGGAACCCTCCTAGAGCAAAATAAAAAATTGACAAAATTGCACTTTTTGCAAAAATGAAATTTGATCAATTTTTGAATGATTGTATCTCTTTTATTTGAACTCTTATAGATTTCGCTAGAACGCCATTAGAAAGAGGGTAAAAAATACTACAAAATGAGCCAAAACTGGACTCTCTAGCTTTTCAGGTTACCGAGATATTGAATTTCAAAAAGTATTAAAAAAGGACCCCTAATACCCCCCCATTCTTTCAATTTTTTTGAAAAATAAAAAATTTTAAAGTGCTTTTTTTGTACTTATTTCACCTAATTTAAGGTCGTTTGGTGTAAATATGCTCTTTGCTGTGCATTGGAACCCTCCTGGAGCAAAATAAAAAATTGCCAAAATTGAACTTTTTGCATAAATGAAATTTTATCAATTTTTGAATGATTGTAACTCTTTTATTTGAACTCTTAAAGATTTTGATAAAACGCCATTAGAAAGAGGATAAAAAACACTACAAAATGAGCCAAAACTGGACTCTCTAGCTTTTCAGGTTGCCGAGATATTGAATTTAAAAAAAGTAGTAAAAAAAGACCCCTAATATCCCCCCATTCTTTCAATTTTTTTGAAAAATGAAAAATTTTAAAGTGTTTTTTTTGTACTTATTTCCCCAATTTAAGGTTGTTTGGTATAAATATGCCCTTTGCTGTGCATTGGAACCCTCCTGGAGCAAAATAAAAAATTGACAAAATTGCACTTTTTGCAAAAATGAAATTTTATCAATTTTTGAATGATTGTAACTCTTTTATTTGAACTCTTATACATTTTGATAAAACGCCATTAGAAAGAGGATAAAAAACACTACAAAATGAGCCAAAACTGGACTCTCTAGCTTTTCAGGTTACCGAGATATTGAATTTAAAAAAGTAGTAAAAAAAGACCCCTAATACCCCCCCCCATTTTTATATCTCTGGAGTTACCCCAGAAAATCAAGCCATATCTGATTCTAGAGTCGATGTAGCCATGATAAGCAGTCAACGCTGCTTCGATTCCCGCTCTTTCTCTCACTATCCTTAGCGCATAACAATAGCGACTCAGGCTAGCAGCAACCTCCCCAACATGCACTCCCCAGTCTAAGCGATCATCAATGTTAATTCCCAAAAAATTAATATGTTTTGCAGATGTTATGTTTTCCGAGTTATAAGTCAAATGGAACTCATTGTGCGTTCGATTACCAAACAAAATGCATTGCGTTTTAAGTACATTTAAGACCAAATCATTATTGCAGAAATAGTCATCAAGCCTGTCCATAACTGTTTCAACAGAAGTCAACATAAGTTCACCATTCTCTTCGCTAAAAATTAACGTAGTATCATCCGCATACAAGACGGTGTTTTCCCCAGAGACAGCAACCAGATCATTTGTATAAATAATGTAAAGGAGTGGCCCCAGTATGGACCCCTGTGGAACCCCCCTAGTAATGTCAATTTTATTAGATTCTATTAATTGTCCTTCATGATCACGTTCTACTACCTGCTGGGTTCTACACGTCAAGTATGACTTGATAAGCTCATGTGCACGACCTCTAATCCCATATCGCTCCAATTTTTCCAATAGTTTGTGATGATTTACTGTATCGAAAGCTTTTGATAAATCTAGACACATCGCCAAAGTATGTTTCTTCTTGTTTAGCGAAGAAAACACATCCGACACTGCTTGGTATATGGCCCTAATCGTATTCTTTCCCTTTCTAAATCCATTCTGCCTGTCTGAGAACACTGACTGGCGCTCAAGAAAAGAGATCAATCTGTTATAAATAACTCTTTCAAATATCTTGCTAATATTCGGCAATATGGACACTGGTCTATAGTTTGATTCACTGGTTTTATCACCTTTTTTGTATATTGCTTTAATATAAGCATTTTTAAGTTTATCCGGAAAACACCCCCTTTCGATGCAAAAGTTTATTATGAATGCCAGTGGATCGGCAATGACACCTGCAACCTCCTTCAAAACAAAAACTGGAATTTCATCGTCTCCGGACGAGTTAATATTTTTTAAAGTTTTAATCACATTGAAAACCTCTCGGCTATCTGTAGTTGATAAGTAAATAGAATTCATTATTGTACTATTTTTGGCAACATATTGTGAATTAGAAATTCTCTGAGATGTTACTTGACAGGCATTTATAAAATAGCTGTTTAACGCATTGACTATTGCCAAGGAACTTTCATATTTATCTGAAAAATTGTTAAGTATAGTTTCCTTATTATTTATATCTGTTCCTGTTGTCTCTTTAATAAAATTCCATACAGTTCTTATTTTGTTTTCGGAGTTTTTAATGTCTTTTTTGCAACTCATTTGTTTGGCCCTCCTAACAACATTTTTTAAAATAGTGCAGTATTTGTTAAAAAAGTCTACAGATATTCTGCCCTGTGTCTTTTCAATATACGAAAGTCTTTTTGTTCTACATGATTTTTTTATTCCTGACGTAATCCAGGAACTACTGGAATTCCGAACAAGCACCTTCCTACATACAAAAACACGGTCAAAGAGGTTCCTAATCAAAGCTATAAACATGCCATAAGCAGCATTTGGAGATTGCGCTTCATAAACCAGTGTCCAATCAACCCGACTGAGCTCTTCTTCAAATTGCAAAACCTTACGTTTGGATAAAATTCTTTTGTTGATATATTTATTTTGCAAAAAACTTTTACTTTGTTTAATGTTGTCCACAACCAGAACCTGAGCTAGGTGGTCTGACAATGCGGAATTGAGTACATATGCACTATAATTGGTTGATATATTTGTAAAAATGTTATCGATAAGCGTTTCAGACATGGGAGTCACTCGAGTCGACTGAAAAATGCACTGGGTAAGGTTATAAGCTGCAGCAAGGTCCAGAAACCTTTTTACCTTCTGATCTGCACTATTGTGCAAGTTAATATTAAAATCACCGCCAACCACAATTCTATACAATGAAAACTTACAAGCTATCTCATCCAGTACCCGTTCGAACGCCTCAAAAAAGGTCTCAACAGATCCCTCTCCTCTTCTGTACACACACAAAACAATCAATTTAACGCCACGCTCAACAGCACACGCCATCTCAACAGTTCCATCAACACTATATTGCGACAGTGACTGCTCATGTTCAAAATTGTATTGTCCGTCACTATAAATGCAGGCACCTCCATGTTCCATAACGGCTCGACAATAGCAGGATACAATATTATATCCATTAATTTTAATAAAAGAACTTTCATCAGGCTTCATCCAGTGCTCACTAAACAGCAGGAGATTTGGCTTGTCTATCAAACCATCAATCAGGCACTCGATCTCCAGTGTTTTGTTTCTTAGTGACTGGATGTTTTGATGCATAATGGTGATTTTAGATTCGTCTTCCTTTTGTTGATTATTGGGCGTTATTTTAGGTAATTGCTACTTTACATCCGATATGTCCTCAATCCTCATCCTTTCACGATCCCTTATCCAAGCATATGTTGGGCAAGTCAGGTCATATGCCGTATGGCAATGATTTAAGTGTGCATTGTGCTTATCATTGTATTCCCTACAGTTTACACATGAGAGATCGTTGTTACAGTTTTCATTTGTATGTCCGCTACTACCACATTTGTTACATAACTTTGGACTCTTGCAATCCTTGGATAAATGATCAAATCGATTGCAATTATAACATCGGTGAACGCTAATATACTCATAGCACCTGCAAATACCACATCCTATGAACACCACTGGATTTTCTTGGTCCATTATTTTGCTGTAAGTAATAGTGTCACATTGCAGTATAGCAAAATATGTTTTTATCATTTTCTTAGATATTACTAGTTTGATGTTACTTTCTGCAGTTACTAAATTTTCGTTTTGTAACCTAAGTGTTCGAATAAGCTCTTCTTCTGAATATGCCTGTTGTATGCCCACAATTTTGATGCATGGCTTTTTTTTAGCTGGTACAGCTGTAGAGTATTGCTTACTTAAGTTAGTTTCAATAGTAGTTTTCAATTTATTCGCGTCTTCATTATTTTTGCATCTAACTACAACGGTGCCACCTTTCCCATCTCTCATTCCCGTAATTCCAACATTTAATGGTATATTACTCAGTGTTTGTTGCAATTGGAACTTATTTACATTTGTGTCATTTTGTTGTTTTGGTTTTACAATTAAAACTCCGTTTCCTTTTAATGCCTTGGCGTAACTGCGTTGTTTTTCGTCTGTTTTAGCAGATTCGTTTATTTCTATTGACTGAGTCGACTGTTCAGTATGTCTGTGTTGCTTTAAAAGTACTATTTCTTGTTTTAATGACTCATTTTCTTTAATTAGAAAATCCATTTTGCTCTTAAGCTCACTAGTACTATTAACGAGCAATTGTAAAGTGGAGTTAATGAAGTCGATATCGCATTGCTCTACACAATTGTCGTCGGTTCTACTTCTCTTGCGCTGTCTGCTCTGTTTTATATTGGAACTTTCTGTTAAAGGCTTTACTTCACAATTCTTACACTTCCAGTAAGATCTACGTAAATGAAAACCACGCAAATCTATATTTTCACATCTTACATGATATGAGTGTCTGCAGGCAGTGCATTGTGCAACTGACTTAGCATCTTCAAAGACCTCCTTGCAGCTGAAGCAGCATCCATCATCTAATTCTACATTTTCATTTTCTTCCATCTTTGATAGTCTCACGCTCAGAACTCGTTGAAATCAATTCTATTGCCTTATCAGTGATCAACAAACAAACACAAACCCTATCTACAGCCTATTTTATGTTAATATTTTTCAGCACTGTTAATTTTGGCATTTCTAATACCAAAAACTTGTTTAGTCAAAAAATTCAGTTTTCTAATTTAACACTGCACTGGTCAAAACCACTGACTGCCCAAAATCTACACTTTTTCGTCACCGGGAAACTACTTATAACATCAATCTTATTCGGAGCGAAATTTTGCACGTCCGTCACGATACATCGATCTTGATATAAATATGCCCTTTGCTGTGCATTGGAACCCTCCTAGAGCAAAATAAAAAATTGATAAAATTGCACTTTTTGCAAAAATGAAATTTTATCAATTTTTGAATGATTGTAACTCTTTTATGTGAACTCTTATACATTTTGATAAACCGCCATTAGAAAGAGTATAAAAAACACTACAAAATGAGCCAAAACTGGACTCTCTAGCTTTTCAGGTTACCGAGATAATGAATTTAAAAAAGTAGTAAAAAAGACCCCTAATACCCCCCCATTCTTTCAATTTTTTTGAAAAATTAAAAATTTTAAAGTGTCTTTTTTGTACTTATTTCCCTAATTTAAGGTTCTTTGGTATAAATATGCCCTTTGCTGTGCATTGGAACCCTTCTGAAGCAAAATAAAAAATTGCCAAAATTGCACTTTTTGCAAAAATGAAATTTTATCAATTTTTGAATGATTGTAACTCTTTTATGTGAACTCTTATACATTTTGATAAAACGCCATTAGAAAGAGTATAAAAAACACTACAAAATGAGCCAAAACTGGACTCTCTAGCTTTTCAGGTTACCGAGATAATGAATTTAAAAAAGTAGTAAAAAAGACCCCTAATACCCCCCCATTCTTTCAATTTTTTTGAAAAATGAAAAATTTTAAAGTGCTTTTTTTGTACTTATTTCACCTAATTTAAGGTCGTTTGGTGTAAATATGCTCTTTGCTGTGCATTGGAATTTTTTTCAAATTTTGAATGATTGTAACTTTTTTATTTAAACTCTTATAGATTTCGCTAGAGCGCCATTAGAAAGAGGATAAAAAATACTACAAAATGAGCCAAAACTGGACTCTCTAGCTTTTCAGGTTCCCGAGATATTGAATTTAAAAAGTAGTAAAAAAAGACCCCTAATACCCCCCCATTCTTTCAATTTTTTTGAAAAATGAAAAATTTCAAAGTGTTTTTTTTGTACTTATTTCACCTAATATAAGGTCGTTTGGTATAAATATGCCTTTTGCTGTGCATTGGAACCCTCCTAGAGCAAAATAAAAATTGACAAAATTGCACTTTTTGCAAAAATGAAATTTGATCAATTTTTGAATGATTGTAACTTCTTTATTTGAACTCTGATAGATTTCGCTAGAACGCCATTAGAAAGAGGATAAAAAACACTACAAAATGAGCCAAAACTGGACTCTCTAGCTTTTTAGGTTACCGCGATATTGAATTTAAAAAAGTAGTAAAAAAAGACCCCTAATACCCCCCCATCCTTTCAATTTTCTTGAAAAATGAAAAATTTCAAAGTGTTTTTTTTGTACTTATTTCACCTAATATAAGGTCGTTTGGCATAAATATGCCTTTTGCTGTGCATTGGAACCCTCCTAGAGCAAAATAAAAAATTGACAAAATTGCACTTTTTGCAAAAATGAAATTTTATCAATTTTTGAATGATTGAAACTGTTTTATTTGAACTCTTATAGATTTCGCTAGAACGCCATTAGAAAGAGGATAAAAAATACTACAAAATGAGCCAAAACTGGACTCTCTAGTTTTTCAGGTTACCGAGATATTGAATTTCAAAAAGTATTAAAAAAGGACCCCTAATACCACCCCATCCTTTCAATTTTTTTGAAAAATGAAAAATTTTAAAGTGTTTTTTTTGTACTTATTTCCCCAATTTAAGGTTATTTCGAATAAATATGCCCTTTGCTGTGCATTGGAACCCTCCTGGAGCAAAATAAAAAATTGCCAAAATTGCACTTTTTGCAAAAATGAATTTTTTTCAAATTTTGAATGATTGTAACTTTTTTATTTAAACTCTTATAGATTTCGCTAGAACTCCATTAGAAAGAGGATAAAAAACACTACAAAATGAGCCAAAACTGGACTCTCTAGCTTTTCAGGTTACCGAGATATTGAATTTCAAAAAGTATTAAAAAAGGACCCCTAATCCCCCCCCATTCTTTAAATTTTTTTGAAAAATGAAAAATTTTAAAATTTTTAAAATTTTTTTTTAAAATTTTTTCAATTTTTTTGAAAAATGAAAATTTTTAAAGTGTTTTTTTTGTACTTATTTCCCCAATTTAAGGTTATTTCGCATAAATATGCCCTTTGCTGTGCATTGGAACCCTCCTGGAGCAAAATAAAAAATTGCCAAAATTGCACTTTTTGCAAAAATGTATTTTTTTCAAATTTTGAATGATTGTAACTTTTTTATTTAAACTCTTATAGATTTCGCTAGAACGCCATTAGAAAGAGGATAAAAAATAATACAAAATGAGCCAAAACTGGACTCTCTAGCTTTTCAGAAAAATGAAAAATTTCAAAGTGTTTTTTTTGTACTTATTTCACCTAATATAAGGTCGTTTGGCATAAATATGCCTTTTGCTGTGCATTGGAACCCTCCTAGAGCAAAATAAAAAATTGACAAAATTGCACTTTTTGCAAAAATGAAATTTTATCAATTTTTGAATGATTGAAACTGTTTTATTTGAACTCTTATAGATTTCGCTAGAACGCCATTAGAAAGAGGATAAAAAATACTACAAAATGAGCCAAAACTGGACTCTCTAGTTTTTCAGGTTACCGAGATATTGAATTTCAAAAAGTATTAAAAAAGGACCCCTAATACCCCCCCATTCTTTCAATTTTTTTGAAAAATGAAAAATTTTAAAGTGCTTTTTTTGTACTTATTTCACCTAATTTAAGGTCGTTTGGTGTAAATATGCTCTTTGCTGTGCATTGGAATTTTTTTCAAATTTTGAATGATTGTAACTTTTTTATTTAAACTCTTATAGATTTCGCTAGAGCGCCATTAGAAAGAGGATAAAAAATACTACAAAATGAGCCAAAACTGGACTCTCTAGCTTTTCAGGTTCCCGAGATATTGAATTTAAAAAGTAGTAAAAAAAGACCCCTAATACCCCCCCATTCTTTCAATTTTTTTGAAAAATGAAAAATTTCAAAGTGTTTTTTTTGTACTTATTTCACCTAATATAAGGTCGTTTGGTATAAATATGCCTTTTGCTGTGCATTGGAACCCTCCTAGAGCAAAATAAAAAATTGACAAAATTGCACTTTTTGCAAAAATGAAATTTGATCAATTTTTGAATGATTGTATCTCTTTTATTTGAACTCTTATAGATTTCGCTAGAACGCCATTAGAAAGAGGGTAAAAAATACTACAAAATGAGCCAAAACTGGACTCTCTAGCTTTTCAGGTTACCGAGATATTGAATTTCAAAAAGTATTAAAAAAGGACCCCTAATACCCCCCCATTCTTTCAATTTTTTTGAAAAATAAAAAATTTTAAAGTGCTTTTTTTGTACTTATTTCACCTAATTTAAGGTCGTTTGGTGTAAATATGCTCTTTGCTGTGCATTGGAACCCTCCTGGAGCAAAATAAAAAATTGCCAAAATTGAACTTTTTGCAAAAATGAATTTTTTTCAAATTTTGAATGATTGTAACTTTTTTATTTAAACTCTTATAGATTTCGCTAGAACTCCATTAGAAAGAGGATAAAAAACACTACAAAATGAGCCAAAACTGGACTCTCTAGCTTTTCAGGTTACCGAGATATTGAATTTCAAAAAGTATTAAAAAAGGACCCCTAATACCCCCCCATTCTTTAAATTTTTTTGAAAAATGAAAAATTTTAAAGTGCTTTTTTTGTACTTATTTCTCAAATTTAAGGTCGTTTGGTATAAATATGCCCTTTGCTGTGCATTGGAACCCTGCTGGAGCAAAATAAAAAATTGCCAAAATTGCACTTTTTGCAAAAATGAATTTTTTTCAAATTTTGAATGATTGTAACTTTTTTATTTAAACTCTTATAGATTTCGCTAGAACGCCATTAGAAAGAGGATAAAAAACACTACAAAATGAGCCAAAACTGGACTCTCTAGCTTTTTAGGTTACCGAGATATTGAATTTAAAAAAGTAGTAAAAAAAGACCCCTAATACCCCCCCATCCTTTCAATTTTCTTGAAAAATGAAAAATTTCAAAGTGTTTTTTTTGTACTTATTTCACCTAATATAAGGTCGTTTGGCATAAATATGCCTTTTGCTGTGCATTGGAACCCTCCTAGAGCAAAATAAAAAATTGACAAAATTGCACTTTTTGCAAAAATGAAATTTTATCAATTTTTGAATGATTGAAACTGTTTTATTTGAACTCTTATAGATTTCGCTAGAACGCCATTAGAAAGAGGATAAAAAATACTACAAAATGAGCCAAAACTGGACTCTCTAGTTTTTCAGGTTACCGAGATATTGAATTTCAAAAAGTATTAAAAAAGGACCCCTAATACCCCCCCATTCTTTCAATTTTTTTGAAAAATGAAAAATTTTAAAGTGCTTTTTTTGTACTTATTTCACCTAATTTAAGGTCGTTTGGTGTAAATATGCTCTTTGCTGTGCATTGGAATTTTTTTCAAATTTTGAATGATTGTAACTTTTTTATTTAAACTCTTATAGATTTCGCTAGAGCGCCATTAGAAAGAGGATAAAAAATACTACAAAATGAGCCAAAACTGGACTCTCTAGCTTTTCAGGTTCCCGAGATATTGAATTTAAAAAGTAGTAAAAAAAGACCCCTAATACCCCCCCATTCTTTCAATTTTTTTGAAAAATGAAAAATTTCAAAGTGTTTTTTTTGTACTTATTTCACCTAATATAAGGTCGTTTGGTATAAATATGCCTTTTGCTGTGCATTGGAACCCTCCTAGAGCAAAATAAAAAATTGACAAAATTGCACTTTTTGCAAAAATGAAATTTGATCAATTTTTGAATGATTGTATCTCTTTTATTTGAACTCTTATAGATTTCGCTATAACGCCATTAGAAAGAGGGTAAAAAATACTACAAAATGAGCCAAAACTGGACTCTCTAGCTTTTCAGGTTACCGAGATATTGAATTTCAAAAAGTATTAAAAAAGGACCCCTAATACCCCCCCATTCTTTCAATTTTTTTGAAAAATAAAAAATTTTAAAGTGCTTTTTTTGTACTTATTTCACCTAATTTAAGGTCGTTTGGTGTAAATATGCTCTTTGCTGTGCATTGGAACCCTCCTGGAGCAAAATAAAAAATTGCCAAAATTGAACTTTTTGCATAAATGAAATTTTATCAATTTTTTAATGATTGTAACTCTTTTATTTGAACTCTTATAGATTTTGATAAAACGCCATTAGAAAGAGGATAAAAAACACTACAAAATGAGCCAAAACTGGACTCTCTAGCTTTTCAGGTTGCCGAGATATTGAATTTAAAAAAAGTAGTAAAAAAAGACCCCTAATATCCCCCCATTCTTTCAATTTTTTTGAAAAATGAAAAATTTTAAAGTGTTTTTTTTGTACTTATTTCCCCAATTTAAGGTTGTTTGGTATAAATATGCCCTTTGCTGTGCATTGGAACCCTCCTGGAGCAAAATAAAAAATTGACAAAATTGCACTTTTTGCAAAAATGAAATTTTATCAATTTTTGAATGATTGTAACTCTTTTATTTGAACTCTTATACATTTTGATAAAACGCCATTAGAAAGAGGATAAAAAACACTACAAAATGAGCCAAAACTGGACTCTCTAGCTTTTCAGGTTACCGAGATATTGAATTTAAAAAAGTAGTAAAAAAAGACCCCTAATACCCCCCCCCATTTTTATATCTCTGGAGTTACCCCAGAAAATCAAGCCATATCTGATTCTAGAGTCGATGTAGCCATGATAAGCAGTCAACGCTGCTTCGATTCCCGCTCTTTCTCTCACTATCCTTAGCGCATAACAATAGCGACTCAGGCTAGCAGCAACCTCCCCAACATGCACTCCCCAGTCTAAGCGATCATCAATGTTAATTCCCAAAAAATTAATATGTTTTGCAGATGTTATGTTTTCCGAGTTATAAGTCAAATGGAACTCATTGTGCGTTCGATTACCAAACAAAATGCATTGCGTTTTAAGTACATTTAAGACCAAATCATTATTGCAGAAATAGTCATCAAGCCTGTCCATAACTGTTTCAACAGAAGTCAACATAAGTTCACCATTCTCTTCGCTAAAAATTAACGTAGTATCATCCGCATACAAGACGGTGTTTTCCCCAGAGACAGCAACCAGATCATTTGTATAAATAATGTAAAGGAGTGGCCCCAGTATGGACCCCTGTGGAACCCCCCTAGTAATGTCAATTTTATTAGATTCTATTAATTGTCCTTCATGATCACGTTCTACTACCTGCTGGGTTCTACACGTCAAGTATGACTTGATAAGCTCATGTGCACGACCTCTAATCCCATATCGCTCCAATTTTTCCAATAGTTTGTGATGATTTACTGTATCGAAAGCTTTTGATAAATCTAGACACATCGCCAAAGTATGTTTCTTCTTGTTTAGCGAAGAAAACACATCCGACACTGCTTGGTATATGGCCCTAATCGTATTCTTTCCCTTTCTAAATCCATTCTGCCTGTCTGAGAACACTGACTGGCGCTCAAGAAAAGAGATCAATCTGTTATAAATAACTCTTTCAAATATCTTGCTAATATTCGGCAATATGGACACTGGTCTATAGTTTGATTCACTGGTTTTATCACCTTTTTTGTATATTGCTTTAATATAAGCATTTTTAAGTTTATCCGGAAAACACCCCCTTTCGATGCAAAAGTTTATTATGAATGCCAGTGGATCGGCAATGACACCTGCAACCTCCTTCAAAACAAAAACTGGAATTTCATCGTCTCCGGACGAGTTAATATTTTTTAAAGTTTTAATCACATTGAAAACCTCTCGGCTATCTGTAGTTGATAAGTAAATAGAATTCATTATTGTACTATTTTTGGCAACATATTGTGAATTAGAAATTCTCTGAGATGTTACTTGACAGGCATTTATAAAATAGCTGTTTAACGCATTGACTATTGCCAAGGAACTTTCATATTTATCTGAAAAATTGTTAAGTATAGTTTCCTTATTATTTATATCTGTTCCTGTTGTCTCTTTAATAAAATTCCATACAGTTCTTATTTTGTTTTCGGAGTTTTTAATGTCTTTTTTGCAACTCATTTGTTTGGCCCTCCTAACAACATTTTTTAAAATAGTGCAGTATTTGTTAAAAAAGTCTACAGATATTCTGCCCTGTGTCTTTTCAATATACGAAAGTCTTTTTGTTCTACATGATTTTTTTATTCCTGACGTAATCCAGGAACTACTGGAATTCCGAACAAGCACCTTCCTACATACAAAAACACGGTCAAAGAGGTTCCTAATCAAAGCTATAAACATGCCATAAGCAGCATTTGGAGATTGCGCTTCATAAACCAGTGTCCAATCAACCCGACTGAGCTCTTCTTCAAATTGCAAAACCTTACGTTTGGATAAAATTCTTTTGTTGATATATTTATTTTGCAAAAAACTTTTACTTTGTTTAATGTTGTCCACAACCAGAACCTGAGCTAGGTGGTCTGACAATGCGGAATTGAGTACATATGCACTATAATTGGTTGATATATTTGTAAAAATGTTATCGATAAGCGTTTCAGACATGGGAGTCACTCGAGTCGACTGAAAAATGCACTGGGTAAGGTTATAAGCTGCAGCAAGGTCCAGAAACCTTTTTACCTTCTGATCTGCACTATTGTGCAAGTTAATATTAAAATCACCGCCAACCACAATTCTATACAATGAAAACTTACAAGCTATCTCATCCAGTACCCGTTCGAACGCCTCAAAAAAGGTCTCAACAGATCCCTCTCCTCTTCTGTACACACACAAAACAATCAATTTAACGCCACGCTCAACAGCACACGCCATCTCAACAGTTCCATCAACACTATATTGCGACAGTGACTGCTCATGTTCAAAATTGTATTGTCCGTCACTATAAATGCAGGCACCTCCATGTTCCATAACGGCTCGACAATAGCAGGATACAATATTATATCCATTAATTTTAATAAAAGAACTTTCATCAGGCTTCATCCAGTGCTCACTAAACAGCAGGAGATTTGGCTTGTCTATCAAACCATCAATCAGGCACTCGATCTCCAGTGTTTTGTTTCTTAGTGACTGGATGTTTTGATGCATAATGGTGATTTTAGATTCGTCTTCCTTTTGTTGATTATTGGGCGTTATTTTAGGTAATTGCTACTTTACATCCGATATGTCCTCAATCCTCATCCTTTCACGATCCCTTATCCAAGCATATGTTGGGCAAGTCAGGTCATATGCCGTATGGCAATGATTTAAGTGTGCATTGTGCTTATCATTGTATTCCCTACAGTTTACACATGAGAGATCGTTGTTACAGTTTTCATTTGTATGTCCGCTACTACCACATTTGTTACATAACTTTGGACTCTTGCAATCCTTGGATAAATGATCAAATCGATTGCAATTATAACATCGGTGAACGCTAATATACTCATAGCACCTGCAACTACCACATCCTATGAACACCACTGGATTTTCTTGGTCCATTATTTTGCTGTAAGTAATAGTGTCACATTGCAGTATAGCAAAATATGTTTTTATCATTTTCTTAGATATTACTAGTTTGATGTTACTTTCTGCAGTTACTAAATTTTCGTTTTGTAACCTAAGTGTTCGAATAAGCTCTTCTTCTGAATATGCCTGTTGTATGCCCACAATTTTGATGCATGGCTTTTTTTTAGCTGGTACAGCTGTAGAGTATTGCTTACTTAAGTTAGTTTCAATAGTAGTTTTCAATTTATTCGCGTCTTCATTATTTTTGCATCTAACTACAACGGTGCCACCTTTCCCATCTCTCATTCCCGTAATTCCAACATTTAATGGTATATTACTCAGTGTTTGTTGCAATTGGAACTTATTTACATTTGTGTCATTTTGTTGTTTTGGTTTTACAATTAAAACTCCGTTTCCTTTTAATGCCTTGGCGTAACTGCGTTGTTTTTCGTCTGTTTTAGCAGATTCGTTTATTTCTATTGACTGAGTCGACTGTTCAGTATGTCTGTGTTGCTTTAAAAGTACTATTTCTTGTTTTAATGACTCATTTTCTTTAATTAGAAAATCCATTTTGCTCTTAAGCTCACTAGTACTATTAACGAGCAATTGTAAAGTGGAGTTAATGAAGTCGATATCGCATTGCTCTACACAATTGTCGTCGGTTCTACTTCTCTTGCGCTGTCTGCTCTGTTTTATATTGGAACTTTCTGTTAAAGGCTTTACTTCACAATTCTTACACTTCCAGTAAGATCTACGTAAATGAAAACCACGCAAATCTATATTTTCACATCTTACATGATATGAGTGTCTGCAGGCAGTGCATTGTGCAACTGACTTAGCATCTTCAAAGACCTCCTTGCAGCTGAAGCAGCATCCATCATCTAATTCTACATTTTCATTTTCTTCCATCTTTGATAGTCTCACGCTCAGAACTCGTTGAAATCAATTCTATTGCCTTATCAGTGATCAACAAACAAACACAAACCCTATCTACAGCCTATTTTATGTTAATATTTTTCAGCACGGTTAATTTTGGCATTTCTAATACCAAAAACTTGTTTAGTCAAAAACTTCAGTTTTCTAATTTAACACTGCACTGGTCAAAACCACTGACTGCCCAAAATCTACACTTTTTCGTCACCGGGAAACTACTTATAACATCAATCTTATTCGGAGCGAAATTTTGCACGTCCGTCACGATACATCGATCTTGATATAAATATGTCCTTTGCTGTGCATTGGAACCCTCCTAGAGCAAAATAAAAAATTGATAAAATTGCACTTTTTGCAAAAATGAAATTTTATCAATTTTTGAATGATTGTAACTCTTTTATGTGAACTCTTATACATTTTGATAAAACGCCATTAGAAAGAGTATAAAAAACACTACAAAATGAGCCAAAACTGGACTCTCTAGCTTTTCAGGTTACCGAGATATTGAATTTCAAAAAGTATTAAAAAAGGACCCCTAATACCCCCCCATTCTTTCAATTTTTTTGAAAAATGAAAAATTTTAAAGTGCCTTTTTTGTACTTATTTTACCTAATTTAAGGTCGTTTGGTGTAAATATGCTCTTTGCTGTGCATTGGAACCCTCCTGGAGCAAAATAAAAAATTGCCAAAATTGCACTTTTTGCAAAAATGAAATTTTTTCAATTTTTGAATGATTGTAACTCTTTTATTTGAACTCTTATACATTTTGATAAAACGCCATTAGAAAGAGGATAAAAAACACTACAAAATGAGCCAAAACTGGACTCTCTAGCTTTTCAGGTTCCCGAGATATTGAATTTAAAAAGTAGTAAAAAAAGACCCCTAATACCCCCCCAACCTTTCAATTTTTTTGAAAAATGAAAAATTTCAAAGTGCTTTTTTTGTACTTATTTCACCTAATTTAAGGTCGTTTGGTGTAAATATGCCCTTTGCTGTGCATTGGAACCCTCCTGAAGCCAAATAAAAAATTGTCAAAATTGCACTTTTTGAAAAATGAAAAATTTTAAAGTGCTTTTTTTGTACTTATTTCACCTAATTTATGTCGTTTGGTGTAAATATGCTCTTTGCTGTGCATTGGAACCCTCCTGGAGCAAAAAAAAAATTGACAAAATTGCACTTTTTGCAAAAATGAAATTTTTTCAATTTGACATGATTGTAACTTGTTTATTTTAACTCTTATACAATTTTGATAAAACGCCATAGAAAGAGGAAAAAAACACTACAAAATGAGCCAAAACTGACTCTCTAGCTTTTCAGGGTTACCGAGATATTGAATTTAAAAAGTAGTAAAAAAAGACCCCTAATACCCCCCATCCTTTCAATTTTTTATTGAAAAATGAAAAAATTTCAAAGTGCTTTTTTTGTACTTATTTCACCTAATTTAAGGTCGTTTGGTGTAAATATGCCCTTTGCTGTGCATTGGAACCCTCCTGAAGCCAAATAAAAAATTGTCAAAATTGCACTTTTTGCAAAAAGAAATTTTTAAGTTTTTTTTTGTACTTATTTCACCTAATTTAAGCTCGTTTAGTATAATATGCCCTTTGCTGTGCATTGGAACCCTCCTAGAGCAAAATAAAAATTGACAAAATTGCACTTTTTGCAAAAATGAAATTTTATCAATTTTTGAATGATTGTAACTCGTTTATTTGAACTCTTATAGATTCGCTAGAACGCCATTAGAAAGAGGATAAAAATACTACAAATGAGCCAAAACTGGACTCTCTAGCTTTTCAGGTTACCGAGATATTGAATTTCAAAAAGTATTAAAAAGGACCCCTAATACCCCCCCATTCTTTCATTTTTTTGAAAGGTGAAAAATTTAAAGTGCTTTTTTTGTGCTTATTTCACCTAATTTAAGGTCGTTTGGTGTAAATATGCCCTTTGCTGTGCATTGGAACCCTCCTGAAGCCAAATAAAAAATTGTCAAAATTGCACTTTTTGCAAAAAGAAATTTTTAAGTGTTTTTTTGTACTTATATCACCTAATATAAGGTCGTTTGGTATAAATATGCCTTTTGCTGTGCATTGGAACTTTCCTAGAGCAAAATAAAAAATTGACAAAATTGCATTTTTTGCAAAAATGAAATTTTATCAATTTTTGAATGATTGTAACTCTTTTATTTTAACTCTTATAGATTTCGCTAGAGCGCCATTAGAAAGAGCATAAAAAATACTACAAAATGAGCCAAAACTGGACTCTCTAGCTCTTCAGGTTACCGAGATATTGAATTTAAAAAAGTAGTAAAAAAAAGACCCCTAATACCCCCCCATTCTTTCAATTTTTTTGAAAAGTGAAAAATTTTAAAGTGCTTTTTTGTGCTTATTTCACCTAATTTAATGTTCTTTTGTATAAATATGCCCTTTGCTGTGCATTGGAACCCTTATAGAGCAAAATAAAAATTTGTCAAAATTGCACTTTTGACAAAAATTGCATTTTTCGACTTTTTGAAAAATCGCAGCTCTTTATTTAAAGTCGCAGGAAATTCGTTCCAACGCCGTTCGAAAAAGCATAAAAAATACTACAAAATGGGTTAAAAATGGCCTCTGTAGCTCCTCCCGTTACCGAGATATTGAATTTCAAAAAGTACCTAAAAAACCTCTCTAATACCCCCCCCATTCTTTAAATTTTTTTGAAAAGTGAAAAATTTTAAAGTGCTTTTTTTGTGCTTATTTCACCTAATTTAATGTTCTTTTGTATGAATATGCCCTTTGCTGTGCATTGGAACCCTCCTAGAGCAAAATAAAAAATTGACAAAATTGCACTTTTTGCAAAAAGAAATTTTTAAGTGTTTTTTTTGTACTTATTTCACCTAATTTAAGTTCGTTTAGTATAAATATGCCCTTTGCTGTGCATTGGAACCCTCCTAGAGCAAAATAAAAAATTGACAAAATTGCACTTTTTGGAAAAATGAAATTTTATCAATTTTTGAATGATTGTAACTCTTTTATTTGAACTCTTATAGATTTCGCTAGAACGCCATTAGAAAGAGGATAAAAAATACTACAAAATGAGCCAAAACTGGACTCTCTAGCTGTTCAGGTTACCGAGATATTGAATTTCAAAAAGTATTAAAAAAGGACCCCTAATACCCCCCCATTCTTTCAATTTTTTTGAAAAATGAAAAATTTTAAAGTGCTTTTTTTGTACTTATTTCACCTAATTTAAGGTCGTTTGGTGTAAATATGCTCTTTGCTGTGCATTGGAACCCTCCTGGAGCAAAATAAAAAATTGACAAAATTGCACTTTTTGCAAAAATGAAATTTTTTCAATTTTTGAATGATTGTAACTTTTTTATTTTAACTCTTATACATTTGATAAAACGCCATTAGAAAGAGGATAAAAAACACTACAAAATGAGCCAAAACTGGACTCTCTAGCTTTTCAGGTTACCGAGATATTGAATTTAAAAAGTAGTAAAAAAGACCCCTAATACCCCCCCATCCTTTCAATTTTTTTGAAAAATGAAAAATTTCAAAGTGCTTTTTTTGTACTTATTTCACCTAATTTAAGGTCGTTTGGTGTAAATATGCCCTTTGCTGTGCATTGGAACCCTCCTGAAGCCAAATAAAAAATTGTCAAAATTGCACTTTTTGCAAAAAAGAAATTTTTAAGTGTTTTTTTTGTACTTATTTCACCTAATTTAAGCTCGTTTAGTATAAATATGCCCTTTGCTGTGCATTGGAACCCTCCTAGAGCAAAATAAAAATTGACAAAATTGCACTTTTTGCAAAAATGAAATTTTATCAATTTTTGAATGATTGTAACTCTTTTATTTGAACTCTTATAGATTTCGCTAGAACGCCATTAGAAAGAGGATAAAAAATACTACAAAATGAGCCAAAACTGGACTCTCTAGCTTTTCAGGTTACCGAGATATTGAATTTCAAAAAGTATTAAAAAAGGACCCCTAATACCCCCCCATTCTTTCAATTTTTTTGAAAGGTGAAAAATTTTAAAGTGCTTTTTTTGTGCTTATTTCACCTAATTTAAGGTCGTTTGGTGTAAATATGCCCTTTGCTGTGCATTGGAACCCTCCTGAAGCCAAATAAAAAATTGTCAAAATTGCACTTTTTGCAAAAAGAAATTTTTAAGTGTTTTTTTTGTACTTATATCACCTAATATAAGGTCGTTTGGTATAAATATGCCTTTTGCTGTGCATTGGAACTTTCCTAGAGCAAAATAAAAAATTGACAAAATTGCATTTTTTGCAAAAATGAAATTTTATCAATTTTTGAATGATTGTAACTCTTTTATTTTAACTCTTATAGATTTCGCTAGAGCGCCATTAGAAAGAGCATAAAAAATACTACAAAATGAGCCAAAAGTGGACTCTCTAGCTCTTCAGGTTACCGAGATATTGAATTTAAAAAAGTAGTAAAAAAAGACCCCTAATACCCCCCCATTCTTTCAATTTTTTTGAAAAGTGAAAAATTTTAAAGTGCTTTTTTTGTGCTTATTTCACCTAATTTAATGTTCTTTTGTATAAATATGCCCTTTGCTGTGCATTGGAACCCTTATAGAGCAAAATAAAAATTTGTCAAAATTGCACTTTTGACAAAAATTGCATTTTTCGACTTTTTGAAAAATCGCAGCTCTTTTATTTAAAGTCGCAGGAAATTCGTTCCAACGCCATTCGAAAAAGCATAAAAATACTACAAAATGGGTTAAAAATGGCCTCTGTAGCTCCTCCCGTTACCGAGATATTGAATTTCAAAAAGTACCTAAAGAACCTCTCTAATACCCCCCCATTCTTTCAATTTTTTTGAAAAGTGAAAAATTTTAAAGTGCTTTTTTTGTGCTTATTTCACCTAATTTAATGTTCTTTTGTATAAATATGCCCTTTGCTGTGCATTGGAACCCTTATAGCGCAAAATAAAAATTTGTCAAAATTGCACTTTTTGCAAAAATGAAATTTTATCAATTTTTGAATGATTGTAACTCTTTTATTTGAACTCTTATAGATTTCGCTAGAATGCCATTAGAAAGAGGATAAAAAATACTACAAAATGAGCCAAAACTGGACTCTCTAGCTCTTCAGGTTACCGAGATATTGAATTTCAAAAAGTATTAAAAAAGGACCCCTAATACCCCCCCATTCTTTCAATTTTTTTGAAAAATAAAAAATTTTAAAGTGCTTTTTTTGTAATTTCACCTAATTTAAGGTCGTTTGGTGTAAATATGCTCTTTGCTGTGCATTGGAACCCTCCTGGAGCAAAATAAAAAATTGACAAAATTGCACTTTTTGCAAAAATGAAATTTTTTCAATTTTTGAATGATTGTAACTTTTTTATTTGAACTCTTATACATTTTGATAAAACGCCATTAGAAAGAGGATAAAAAACACTACAAAATGAGCCAAAACTGGACTGTCTAGCTTTTCAGGTTACCGAGATATTGAATTTCAAAAAGTATTAAAAAAGGGCCCCTAATACCCCCCCCACTCTTTCAATTTTTTTGAAAAATGAAAAATTTTAAAGTGCTTTTTTTGTAATTTCACCTAATTTAAGGTCGTTTGGTGTAAATATGCTCTTTGCTGTGCATTGGAACCCTCCTGGAGCAAAATAAAAAATTGACAAAATTGCACTTTTTGCAAAAATGAAATTTTATCAATTTTTGAATGATTGTAACTCTTTTATTTGAACTCTTATAGATTTCGCTAGAACGCCATTAGAAAGAGGATAAAAAATACTACAAAATGAGCCAAAACTGGACTCTCTAGCTTTTCAGGTTACCGAGATATTGAATTTCGAAAAGTATTAAAAAAGGACCCCTAATACCCCCCCATTCTTTCAATTTTTTTGAAAAATGAAAAATTTTAAAGTGCTTTTTTTGTAATTTCACCTAATTTAAGGTCGTTTGGTGTAAATATGCTCTTTGTTGTGCATTGGAACCCTCCTGGAGCAAAATAAAAAATTGCCAAAATTGCACTTTTTGCAAAAATGAAATTTTTTCAATTTTTGAATGATTGTAACTTTTTTATTTTAACTCTTATAGATTTCGCTAGAACGCCATTAGAAAGAGGATAAAAAATACTACAAAATGAGCCAAAACTGGACTCTCTAGCTTTTCAGGTTCCCGAGATATTGAATTTAAAAAGTAGTAAAAAAAGACTCCTAATACCCCCCCATTCTTTAAATTTTTTTGAAAAGTGAAAAATTTTAAATTGCTTTTTTTGTGCTTATTTCACCTAATTTAATGTTCTTTTGTATAAATATGCCCTTTGCTGTGCATTGGAACCCTTATAGAGCAAAATAAAAATTTGTCAAAATTGCACTTTTGACAAAAAATGCATTTTTCGAGTATTTGAAAAATCGTAGCTCTTTTATTTAAAGTCGCAGGAAGTTAGTTCTAACGCCATTCGAAAAAGCATAAAAAATACTACAAAATGGGTTAAAAATGGCCTCTGTAGCTCCTCCCGTTACCGAGATATTGAATTTCAAAAAGTACCTAAAAAACCTCTCTAATACCCCCCCATTCTTTCAATTTTTTTGAAAAGTGAAAAATTTTAAAGTGCTTTTTTTGTGCTTATTTCACCTAATTTAATGTTCTTTTGTATAAATATGCCCTTTGCTGTGCATTGGAACCCTCCTAGAGCAAAATAAAAAATTGACAAAATTGCACTTTTTGCAAAAAGAAATTTTTAAGTGTTTTTTTTGTACTTATTTCACCTAATTTAAGTTCGTTTAGTATAAATATGCCCTTTGCTGTGCATTGGAACCCTCCTAGAGCAAAATAAAAAATTGACAAAATTGCACTTTTTGCAAAAATGAAATTTTATCAATTTTTGAATGATTGTAACTCTTTTATTTGAACTCTTATAGATTTCGCTAGAGCGCCATTAGAAAGAGCATAAAAAATACTACAAAATGAGCCAAAACTGGACTCTCTAGCTCTTCAGTTTACCGAGATATTGAATTTAAAAAAGTATTAAAAAAGACCCCTAATACCCCCCCATTCTTTCAATTTTTTTGAAAAGTGAAAAATTTTAAAGTGCTTTTTTTGTGCTTATTTCACCTAATTTAATGTTCTTTTGTATAAATATGCCCTTTGCTGTGCATTGGAACCCTTATAGAGCAAAATAAAAATTTGTCAAAATTGCACTTTTGACAAAAATTGCATTTTTCGACTTTTTGAAAAATCGCAGCTCTTTTATTTAAAGTCGCAGGAAATTCGTTCCAACGCCATTCGAAAAAGCATAAAAAATACTACAAAATGGGTTAAAAATGGCCTCTGTAGCTCCTCCCGTTACCGAGATATTGAATTTCAAAAAGTACCTAAAGAACCTCTCTAATACCCCCCCATTCTTTCAATTTTTTTGAAAAGTGAAAAATTTTAAAGTGCTTTTTTTGTGCTTATTTCACCTAATTTAATGTTCTTTTGTATAAATATGCCCTTTGCTGTGCATTGGAACCCTTATAGCGCAAAATAAAAATTTGTCAAAATTGCACTTTTTGCAAAAATGAAATTTTATCAATTTTTGAATGATTGTAACTCTTTTATTTGAACTCTTATAGATTTCGCTAGAATGCCATTAGAAAGAGGATAAAAAATACTACAAAATGAGCCAAAACTGGACTCTCTAGCTCTTCAGGTTACCGAGATATTGAATTTCAAAAAGTATTAAAAAAGGACCCCTAATACCCCCCCATTCTTTCAATTTTTTTGAAAAATAAAAAATTTTAAAGTGCTTTTTTTGTAATTTCACCTAATTTAAGGTCGTTTGGTATAAATATGCCCTTTGCTGTGCATTGGAACCTTCCTAGAGCAAAATAAAAAATTGACAAAATTGCACTTTTTGCAAAAATGAAATTTTATCAATTTTTGAATGATTGTAACTCTTTTATTTGAACTCTTATAGATTTCGCTAAAACGCCATTAGAAAGAGGATAAAAAAACACTACAAAATGAACCAAAACTGGACTCTCTAGCTTTTCAGGTTACCGAGATATTGAATTTAAAAAAGTAGTAAAAAAAGACCCCTAATACCCCCCCATTCTTTCAATTTTTTTTGATAAATGAAAAATTTTTAAGTGTTTTTTTTGTACTTATTTCACCTAATTTAAGGTCGTTTGGTATAAATATTTTCTTTGCTGTGCATTGGAACCCTCTTGGAGCAAAATAAAAAATTGACAAAATTGCACTTTTTGCAAAAATGAAATTTTTTAAATTTTTGAATGATTGTAACTTTTTTATTTGAACTCCGATAGATTTCGCTAGAACGCCATTAGAAAGAGGATAAAAAATACTACAAAATGAGCTAAAACTGGACTCTCTAGCTTTTCAGGTTACCGAGATATTGAATTTCAAAAAGTATTAAAAATAAACCCCTAATACCCCCCCATTCTTTCAAATTTTTTGAAAAATAAAAAATTTTAAAGTGCTTTTTTTGTACTTATTTCACCTAATATAAGGTCGTTTGGTATAAATATGCCCTTTGCTGTGCATTGGAACCCTCCTGAAGCCATATAAAAAATTGTCAAAATTGCACTTTTTGCAAAAAGAAATTTTTAAGTGTTTTTTTGTACTTATTTCACCTAATTTAAGGTCGTTTGGTATAAATATGCCCTTTGCTGTGCATTGGAACCCTCCTAGAGCAAAATAAAAAATTGACAAAATTGCACTTTTTGCAAAAATGAAATTTTATCAATTTTTGAATGATTGTAACTCTTTTATTTGAACTCTTATACATTTTGATAAAACGCCATTAGAAAGAGGATAAAAAACACTACAAAATGAGCCAAAACTGGACTCTCTAGCTCTTCAGGTTACCGAGATATTGAATTTAAAAAAGTAGTAAAAAAAGACCCCTAATACCCCCCCACTCTTTCAATTTTTTTGAAAAATGAAAAATTTTAAAGTGCTTTTTTTGTAATTTCACCTAATTTAAGGTCGTTTGGTATAAATATGCCTTTTGCTGTGCATTGGAACTTTCCTAGAGCAAAATAAAAAATTGACAAAATTGCACTTTTTGCAAAAATGAAATTTTATCAATTTTTGAATGATTGTAACTCTTTTATTTTAACTCTTATAGATTTCGCTAGAGCGCCATTAGAAAGAGCATAAAAAATACTACAAAATGAGCCAAAACTGGACTCTCTAGCTCTTCAGGTTACCGAGATATTGAATTTAAAAAAGTAGTAAAAAAAGACCCCTAATACCCCCCCATTCTTTCAATTTTTTTGAAAAGTGAAAAATTTTAAAGTGCTCTTTTTGAGCTTATTTCACCTAATTTAATGTTCTTTTGTATAAATATGCCCTTTGCTGTGCATTGGAACCCTTATAGAGCAAAATAAAAATTTGTCAAAATTGCACTTTTGACAAAAAATGCATTTTTCGAGTATTTGAAAAATCGTAGCTCTTTTATTTAAAGTCGCAGGAAATTAGTTCCAACGCCATTCGAAAAAGCATAAAAAATACTACAAAATGGGTTAAAAATGGCCTCTGTAGCTCCTCCCGTTACCGAGATATTGAATTTCAAAAAGTACCTAAAAAACCTCTCTAATACCCCCCCATTCTTTCAATTTTTTTGAAAAGTGAAAAATTTTAAAGTGCTTTTTTTGTGCTTATTTCACCTAATTTAATGTTCTTTTGTATGAATATGCCCTTTGCTGTGCATTGGAACCCTCCTAGAGCAAAATAAAAAATTGACAAAATTGCACTTTTTGCAAAAAGAAATTTTTAAGTGTTTTTTTTGTACTTATTTCACCTAATTTAAGTTCGTTTAGTATAAATATGCCCTTTGCTGTGCATTGGAACCCTCCTAGAGCAAAATAAAAAATTGACAAAATTGCACTTTTTGCAAAAATTAAATTTTATCAATTTTTGAATGATTGTAACTCTTTTATTTGAACTCTTATAGATTTCGCTAGAACGCCATTAGAAAGAGGATAAAAAATACTACAAAATGAGCCAAAACTGGACTCTCTAGCTTTTCAGGTTACCGAGATATTGAATTTCAAAAAGTATTAAAAAAGGACCCCTAATACCCCCCCATTCTTTCAATTTTTTTGAAAAATGAAAAATTGTAAAGTGCTTTTTTTGTACTTATTTCACCTAATTTAAGGTCGTTTGGTGTAAATATGCTCTTTGCTGTGCATTGGAACCCTCCTGGAGCAAAATAAAAAATTGACAAAATTGCACTTTTTGCAAAAATGAAATTTTTTCAATTTTTGAATGATTGTAACTTTTTTATTTTAACTCTTATACATTTTGATAAAACGCCATTAGAAAGAGGATAAAAAACACTACAAAATGAGCCAAAACTGGACTCTCTAGCTTTTCAGGTTCCCGAGATATTGAATTTAAAAAGTAGTAAAAAAAGACCCCTAATACCCCCCCATCCTTTCAATTTTTTTGAAAAATGAAAAATTTCAAAGTGCTTTTTTTGTACTTATTTCACCTAATTTAAGGTCGTTTGGTGTAAATATGCCCTTTGCTGTGCATTGGAACCCTCCTGAAGCCAAATAAAAAATTGTCAAAATTGCACTTTTTGCAAAAAGAAATTTTTAAGTGTTTTTTTTGTACTTATTTCACCTAATTTAAGCTCGTTTAGTATAAATATGCCCTTTGCTGTGCATTGGAACCCTCCTAGAGCAAAATAAAAAATTGACAAAATTGCACTTTTTGCAAAAATGAAATTTTATCAATTTTTGAATGATTGTAACTCTTTTATTTGAACTCTTATAGATTTCGCTAGAACGCCATTAGAAAGAGGATAAAAAATACTACAAAATGAGCCAAAACTGGACTCTCTAGCTTTTCAGGTTACCGAGATATTGAATTTCAAAAAGTATTAAAAAAGGACCCCTAATACCCCCCCATTCTTTCAATTTTTTTGAAAGGTGAAAAATTTTAAAGTGCTTTTTTTGTGCTTATTTCACCTAATTTAATGTTCTTTTGTATAAATATGCCCTTTGCTGTGCATTGGAACCCTTATAGAGCAAAATAAAAATTTGTCAAAATTGCACTTTTGACAAAAATTGCATTTTTCGACTTTTTGAAAAATCGCAGCTCTTTTATTTAAAGTCGCAGGAAATTCGTTCCAACGCCATTCGAAAAAGCATAAAAAATACTACAAAATGGGTTAAAAAAGAAATTTTTAAGTGTTTTTTTACGCCATTAGAAAGGGGATAAAAAATACTACAAAATGAGCCAAAACTGGACTCTCTAGCTTTTCAGGTTACCGAGATATTGAATTTCAAAAAGTATTAAAAAAGGACCCCTAATACCCCCCCATTCTTTCAATTTTTTTGAAAAATGAAAAATTTTAAAGTGCTTTTTTTGTACTTATTTCACCTAATTTAAGGTCGTTTGGTGTAAATATGCTCTTTGCTGTGCATTGGAACCCTCCTGGAGCAAAATAAAAAATTGACAAAATTGCACTTTTTGCAAAAATGAAATTTTTTCAATTTTTGAATGATTGTAACTTTTTTATTTTAACTCTTATACATTTTGATAAAACGCCATTAGAAAGAGGATAAAAAACACTACAAAATGAGCCAAAACTGGACTCTCTAGCTTTTCAGGTTCCCGAGATATTGAATTTAAAAAGTAGTAAAAAAAGACCCCTAATACCCCCCCATCCTTTCAATTTTTTTGAAAAATGAAAAATTTCAAAGTGCTTTTTTTGTACTTATTTCACCTAATTTAAGGTCGTTTGGTGTAAATATGCCCTTTGCTGTGCATTGGAACCCTCCTGAAGCCAAATAAAAAATTGTCAAAATTGCACTTTTTGCAAAAAGAAATTTTTAAGTGTTTTTTTTGTACTTATTTCACCTAATTTAAGCTCGTTTAGTATAAATATGCCCTTTGCTGTGCATTGGAACCCTCCTAGAGCAAAATAAAAAATTGACAAAATTGCACTTTTTGCAAAAATGAAATTTTATCAATTTTTGAATGATTGTAACTCTTTTATTTGAACTCTTATAGATTTCGCTAGAACGCCATTAGAAAGAGGATAAAAAATACTACAAAATGAGCCAAAACTGGACTCTCTAGCTTTTCAGGTTACCGAGATATTGAATTTCAAAAAGTATTAAAAAAGGACCCCTAATACCCCCCCATTCTTTCAATTTTTTTGAAAGGTGAAAAATTTTAAAGTGCTTTTTTTGTGCTTATTTCACCTAATTTAATGTTCTTTTGTATAAATATGCCCTTTGCTGTGCATTGGAACCCTTATAGAGCAAAATAAAAATTTGTCAAAATTGCACTTTTGACAAAAATTGCATTTTTCGACTTTTTGAAAAATCGCAGCTCTTTTATTTAAAGTCGCAGGAAATTCGTTCCAACGCCATTCGAAAAAGCATAAAAAATACTACAAAATGGGTTAAAAATGGCTCTGTAGCTCCTCCCGTTACCGAGATATTGAATTTCAAAAAGTACCTAAAAAACCTCTCTAATACCCCCCCATCCTTTCAATTTTTTGAAAAGTGAAAAATTTTAAAGTGCTTTTTTTGTGCTTATTTCACCTAATTTAATGTTCTTTTGTATAAATATGCCCTTTGCTGTGCATTGGAACCCTTATAGAGCAAAATAAAAATTTGTCAAAATTGCACTTTTGACAAAAAATGCATTTTTCGAGTTTTTGAAAAATCGTAGCTCTTTTATTTAAGGTCGCAGGAAATTAGTTCCAACGCCATTCGAAAAAGCATAAAAAATACTACAAAATGGGTTAAAAATGGCCTCTGTAGCTCCTCCCGTTACCGAGATATTGAATTTCAAAAAGTACCTAAAAAACCTCTCTAATACCCCCCCATCCTTTCAATTTTTTTGAAAAATGAAAAATTTCAAAGTGACCTTAAATTTCACCTAATTTAAGGTCGTTTGGTGTAAATATGCTCTTTGCTGTGCATTGGAACCCTCCTAGAGCAAAATAAAAAATTGACAAAATTGCACTTTTTGCAAAAATAAAATTTTATCAATTTTTGAATGATTGTAACTTTTTTATTTTAACTCTTATAGATTTCGCTAGAACGCCATTAGAAAGAGGATAAAAAATACTACAAAATGAGCCAAAACTGGACTCTCTAGCTTTTCAGGTTACCGAGATATTGAGTTTCAAACATTAGTAAAAAAAGACCCCTAATACCACCCCATTCTTTCAATTTTTTTGAAAAATTAAAAATTTAAAGTGCTTTTTTTGTACTTATTTCACCTAATTTAAGGTCGTTTGGTATAAATATGCCCTTTGCTGTGCATTGGAACCCTCCTGAAGCCAAATAAAAAATTGTCAAAATTGCACTTTTTGGAAAAAGATATTTTTAAGTGTTTTTTTTTGTACTTATTTCACCTAATTTAAGTTCGTTTAGTATAAATATGCCCTTTGCTGTGCATTGGAACCCTCCTAGAGCAAAATAAAAAATTGACAAAATTGCACTTTTTGCAAAAATGAAATTTTATCAATTTTTGAATGATTGTAACTCTTTTATTTGAATTCTTATAGATTTCGCTAGAACGCCATTAGAAAGAGGATAAAAAATACTACAAAATGAGCCAAAACTGGACTCTCTAGCTCTTCAGGTTACCGAGATATTGAATTTCAAAAAGTATTAAAAAAGGACCCCTAATACCCCCCCATTCTTTCAATTTTTTTGAAAAGTGAAAAATTTTAAAGTGCTTTTTTTGTGCTTATTTCACCTAATTTAATGTTCTTTTGTATAAATATGCCCTTTGCTGTGCATTGGAACCCTCCTGGAGCAAAATAAAAAATTGTCAAAATTGCACTTTTTGCAAAAAGAAATTTTTAAGTGTTTTTTTTTGTACTTATTTCACCTAATTTAAGGTCGTTTGGTATAAATATGCCCTTTGCTGTGCATTGGAACCTTCCTAGAGCAAAATAAAAAATTGACAAAATTGCACTTTTTGCAAAAATGAAATTTTATCAATTTTTGAATGATTGTAACTCTTTTATTTGAACTCTTATAGATTTCGCTAAAACGCCATTAGAAAGAGGATAAAAAACACTACAAAATGAACCAAAACTGGACTCTCTAGCTTTTCAGGTTACCGAGATATTGAATTTAAAAAAGTAGTAAAAAAAGACCCCAAATACCCCCCCATTCTTTCAATTTTTTTTGATAAATGAAAAATTTTTAAGTGTTTTTTTTGTACTTATTTCACCTAATTTAAGGTCGTTTGGTATAAACATTTTCTTTGCTGTGCATTGGAACCCTCTTGGAGCAAAATAAAAAATTGACAAAATTGCACTTTTTGCAAAAATGAAATTTTTTAAATTTTTGAATGATTGTAACTTTTTTATTTGAACTCCGATAGATTTCGCTAGAACGCCATTAGAAAGAGGATAAAAAATACTACAAAATGAGCTAAAACTGGACTCTCTAGCTTTTCAGGTTACCGAGATATTGAATTTCAAAAAGTATTAAAAATAAACCCCTAATACCCCCCCATTCTTTCAAATTTTTTGAAAAATAAAAAATTTTAAAGTGCTTTTTTTGTACTTATTTCACCTAATATAAGGTCGTTTGGTATAAATATGCTCTTTGCTGTGCATTGGAACCCTCCTGAAGCCATATAAAAAATTGTCAAAATTGCACTTTTTGCAAAAAGAAATTTTTAAGTGTTTTTTTGTACTTATTTCACCTAATTTAAGGTCGTTTGGTATAAATATGCCCTTTGCTGTGCATTGGAACCCTCCTAGAGCAAAATAAAAAATTGACAAAATTGCACTTTTTGCAAAAATGAAATTTTATCAATTTTTGAATGATTGTAACTCTTTTATTTAAACTCTTATAGATTTCGCTAAAACGCCATTAGAAAGAGGATAAAAAATACTACAAAATGAGCCAAAACTGGACTCTCTAGCTCTTCAGGTTACCGAGATATTGAATTTCAAAAAGTATTAAAAAAGGACCCCTAATACCCCCCCATTCTTTCAATTTTTTTGAAAAATGAAAAATTTTAAAGTGCTTTTTTTGTAATTTCACCTAATTTAAGGTCGTTTGGTGTAAATATGCTCTTTGCTGTGCATTGGAACCCTCCTAGAGCAAAATAAAAAATTGACAAAATTGCACTTTTTGCAAAAATAAAATTTTATCAATTTTTGAATGATTGTAACTTTTTATTTTAACTCTTATAGATTTTGATAAAACGCCATTAGAAAGAGGATAAAAAACACTACAAAATGAGCCAAAACTGGACTCTCTAGCTTTTCAGGTTCCCGAGATATTGAATTTAAAAAGTAGTAAAAAAAGACGCCTAATACGAAAAAGTAAAAAGTGCTTTTTTTGTGCTTATTTCACCTAATTTAATGTTCTTTTGTATAAATATGCCCTTTGCTGTGCATTGGAACCCTTATAGAGCAAAATAAAAATTTGTCAAAATTGCACTTTTGACAAAAATTGCATTTTTCGACTTTTTGAAAAATCGCAGCTCTTTTATTTAAAGTCGCAGGAAATTCGTTCCAACGCCATTCGAAAAAGCATAAAAAATACTACAAAATGGGTTAAAAATGGCCTCTGTAGCTCCTCCCGTTACCGAGATATTGAATTTCAAAAAGTACCTAAAAAACCTCTCTAATACCCCCCCATTCTTTCAATTTTTTTGAAAAGTGAAAAATTTTAAAGTGCTTTTTTTGTGCTTATTTCACCTAATTTAATGTTCTTTTGTATAAATATGCCCTTTGCTGTGCATTGGAACCCTTATAGAGCAAAATAAAAATTTGTCAAAATTGCACTTTTGACAAAAAATGCATTTTTCGAGTTTTTGAAAAATCGTAGCTCTTTTATTTAAGGTCGCAGGAAATTAGTTCCAACGCCATTCGAAAAAGCATAAAAAATACTACAAAATGGGTTAAAAATGGCCTCTGTAGCTCCTCCCGTTACCGAGATATTGAATTTCAAAAAGTACCTAAAAAACCTCTCTATTACCCCCCCATCCTTTCAATTTTTTTGAAAAATGAAAAATTTCAAAGTGACCTTAAATTTCACCTAATTTAAGTTCGTTTAGTATAAATATGCCCTTTGCTGTGCATTGGAACCCTCCTAGAGCAAAATAAAAAATTGACAAAATTGCACTTTTTGCAAAAATGAAATTTTATCAATTTTTGAATGATTGTAACTCTTTTATTTAAACTCTTATAGATTTCGCTAAAACGCCATTAGAAAGAGGATAAAAAATACTACAAAATGAGCCAAAACTGGACTCTCTAGCTCTTCAGGTTACCGAGATATTGAATTTCAAAAAGTATTAAAAAAGGACCCCTAATACCCCCCCATTCTTTCAATTTTTTTGAAAAATGAAAAATTTTAAAGTGCTTTTTTTGTAATTTCACCTAATTTAAGGTCGTTTGGTGTAAATATGCTCTTTGCTGTGCATTGGAACCCTCCTAGAGCAAAATAAAAAATTGACAAAATTGCACTTTTTGCAAAAATAAAATTTTATCAATTTTTGAATGATTGTAACTTTTTTATTTTAACTCTTATAGATTTTGATAAAACGCCATTAGAAAGAGGATAAAAAACACTACAAAATGAGCCAAAACTGGACTCTCTAGCTTTTCAGGTTCCCGAGATATTGAATTTAAAAAGTAGTAAAAAAAGACCCCTAATACCCCCCCATCCTTTCAATTTTTTTGAAAAATGAAAAATTTCAAAGTGCTTTTTTTGTACTTATTTCACCTAATTTAAGGTCGTTTGGTGTAAATATGCCCTTTGCTGTGCATTGGAACCCTCCTGAAGCCAAATAAAAAATTGTCAAAATTGCACTTTTTGCAAAAAGAAATTTTTAAGTGTTTTTTTTGTACTTATTTCACCTAATTTAAGCTCGTTTAGTATAAATATGCCCTTTGCTGTGCATTGGAACCCTCCTAGAGCAAAATAAAAAATTGACAAAATTGCACTTTTTGCAAAAATGAAATTTTATCAATTTTTGAATGATTGTAACTCTTTTATTTGAACTCTTATAGATTTCGCTAGAACGCCATTAGAAAGAGGATAAAAAATACTACAAAATGAGCCAAAACTGGACTCTCTGGCTTTTCAGGTTACCGAGATATTGAATTTCAAAAAGTATTAAAAAAGGACCCCTAATACCCCCCCATCCTTTCAATTTTTTTGAAAAATGAAAAATTTCAAAGTGCTTTTTTTGTACTTATTTCACCTAATTTAAGGTCGTTTGGTGTAAATATGCCCTTTGCTGTGCATTGGAACCCTCCTGAAGCCAAATAAAAAATTGTCAAAATTGCACTTTTGACAAAAATTGCATTTTTCGACTTTTTGAAAAATCGCAGCTCTTTTATTTAAAGTCGCAGGAAATTCGTTCCAACGCCATTCGAAAAAGCATAAAAAATACTACAAAATGGGTTAAAAATGGCCTCTGTAGCTCCTCCCGTTACCGAGATATTGAATTTCAAAAAGTACCTAAAAAACCTCTCTAATACCCCCCCATTCTTTCAATTTTTTTGAAAAGTGAAAAATTTTAAAGTGCTTTTTTTGTGCTTATTTCACCTAATTTAATGTTCTTTTGTATAAATATGCCCTTTGCTGTGCATTGGAACCCTTATAGAGCAAAATAAAAATTTGTCAAAATTGCACTTTTGACAAAAAATGCATTTTTCGAGTTTTTGAAAAATCGTAGCTCTTTTATTTAAGGTCGCAGGAAATTAGTTCCAACGCCATTCGAAAAAGCATAAAAAATACTACAAAATGGGTTAAAAATGGCCTCTGTAGCTCCTCCCGTTACCGAGATATTGAATTTCAAAAAGTACCTAAAAAACCTCTCTATTACCCCCCCATCCTTTCAATTTTTTTGAAAAATGAAAAATTTCAAAGTGACCTTAAATTTCACCTAATTTAAGGTCGTTTGGTGTAAATATGCTCTTTGCTGTGCATTGGAACCCTCCTAGAGCAAAATAAAAAATTGACAAAATTGCACTTTTTGCAAAAATAAAATTTTATCAATTTTTGAATGATTGTAACTTTTTTATTTTAACTCTTATAGATTTTGATAAAACGCCATTAGAAAGAGGATAAAAAACACTACAAAATGAGCCAAAACTGGACTCTCTAGCTTTTCAGGTTACCGAGATATTGAGTTTCAAACATTAGTAAAAAAAGACCCCTAATACCACCCCATTCTTTCAATTTTTTTGAAAAATTAAAAATTTAAAGTGCTTTTTTTGTACTTATTTCACCTAATTTAAGGTCGTTTGGTATAAATATGCCCTTTGCTGTGCATTGGAACCCTCCTGAAGCCAAATAAAAAATTGTCAAAATTGCACTTTTTGGAAAAAGAAATTTTTAAGTGTTTTTTTTGTACTTATTTCACCTAATTTAAGTTCGTTTAGTATAAATATGCCCTTTGCTGTGCATTGGAACCCTCCTAGAGCAAAATAAAAAATTGACAAAATTGCACTTTTTGCAAAAATGAAATTTTATCAATTTTTGAATGATTGTAACTCTTTTATTTAAACTCTTATAGATTTCGCTAAAACGCCATTAGAAAGAGGATAAAAAATACTACAAAATGAGCCAAAACTGGACTCTCTAGCTCTTCAGGTTACCGAGATATTGAATTTCAAAAAGTATTAAAAAAGGACCCCTAATACCCCCCCATTCTTTCAATTTTTTTGAAAAATGAAAAATTTTAAAGTGCTTTTTTTGTAATTTCACCTAATTTAAGGTCGTTTGGTGTAAATATGCTCTTTGCTGTGCATTGGAACCCTCCTAGAGCAAAATAAAAAATTGACAAAATTGCACTTTTTGCAAAAATAAAATTTTATCAATTTTTGAATGATTGTAACTTTTTTATTTTAACTCTTATAGATTTTGATAAAACGCCATTAGAAAGAGGATAAAAAACACTACAAAATGAGCCAAAACTGGACTCTCTAGCTTTTCAGGTTCCCGAGATATTGAATTTAAAAAGTAGTAAAAAAAGACCCCTAATACCCCCCCATCCTTTCAATTTTTTTGAAAAATGAAAAATTTCAAAGTGCTTTTTTTGTACTTATTTCACCTAATTTAAGGTCGTTTGGTGTAAATATGCCCTTTGCTGTGCATTGGAACCCTCCTGAAGCCAAATAAAAAATTGTCAAAATTGCACTTTTTGCAAAAAGAAATTTTTAAGTGTTTTTTTTGTACTTATTTCACCTAATTTAAGCTCGTTTAGTATAAATATGCCCTTTGCTGTGCATTGGAACCCTCCTAGAGCAAAATAAAAAATTGACAAAATTGCACTTTTTGCAAAAATGAAATTTTATCAATTTTTGAATGATTGTAACTCTTTTATTTGAACTCTTATAGATTTCGCTAAAACGCCATTAGAAAGAGGATAAAAAACACTACAAAATGAACCAAAACTGGACTCTCTAGCTTTTCAGGTTACCGAGATATTGAATTTAAAAAAGTAGTAAAAAAAGACCCCTAATACCCCCCCATTCTTTCAATTTTTTTGATAAATGAAAAATTTTTAAGTGTTTTTTTTGTACTTATTTCACCTAATTTAAGGTCGTTTGGTATAAATATTTTCTTTGCTGTGCATTGGAACCCTCTTGGAGCAAAATAAAAAATTGACAAAATTGCACTTTTTGCAAAAATGAAATTTTTTAAATTTTTGAATGATTGTAACTTTTTTATTTTAACTCTTATACATTTTGATAAAACGCCATTAGAAAGAGGATAAAAAACACTACAAAATGAGCCAAAACTGGACTCTCTAGCTTTTCAGGTTCCCGAGATATTGAATTTAAAAAGTAGTAAAAAAAGACCCCTAATACCCCCCCATCCTTTCAATTTTTTTGAAAAATGAAAAATTTCAAAGTGCTTTTTTTGTACTTATTTCACCTAATTTAAGGTCGTTTGGTGTAAATATGCCCTTTGCTGTGCATTGGAACCCTCCTGAAGCCAAATAAAAAATTGTCAAAATTGCACTTTTTGCAAAAAGAAATTTTTAAGTGTTTTTTTTGTACTTATTTCACCTAATTTAAGCTCGTTTAGTATAAATATGCCCTTTGCTGTGCATTGGAACCCTCCTAGAGCAAAATAAAAAATTGACAAAATTGCACTTTTTGCAAAAATGAAATTTTATCAATTTTTGAATGATTGTAACTCTTTTATTTGAACTCTTATAGATTTCGCTAGAACGCCATTAGAAAGAGGATAAAAAATACTACAAAATGAGCTAAAACTGGACTCTCTAGCTTTTCAGGTTACCGAGATATTGAATTTCAAAAAGTATTAAAAATAAACCCCTAATACCCCCCCATTCTTTCAAATTTTTTGAAAAATAAAAAATTTTAAAGTGCTTTTTTTGTACTTATTTCACCTAATATAAGGTCGTTTGGTATAAATATGCTCTTTGCTGTGCATTGGAACCCTCCTGAAGCCATATAAAAAATTGTCAAAATTGCACTTTTTGCAAAAAGAAATTTTTAAGTGTTTTTTTGTACTTATTTCACCTAATTTAAGGTCGTTTGGTATAAATATGCCCTTTGCTGTGCATTGGAACCCTCCTAGAGCAAAATAAAAAATTGACAAAATTGCACTTTTTGCAAAAATGAAATTTTATCAATTTTTGAATGATTGTAACTCTTTTATTTAAACTCTTATAGATTTCGCTAAAACGCCATTAGAAAGAGGATAAAAAATACTACAAAATGAGCCAAAACTGGACTCTCTAGCTCTTCAGGTTACCGAGATATTGAATTTCAAAAAGTATTAAAAAAGGACCCCTAATACCCCCCCATTCTTTCAAATTTTTTGAAAAATAAAAAATTTTAAAGTGCTTTTTTTGTACTTATTTCACCTAATATAAGGTCGTTTGGTATAAATATGCTCTTTGCTGTGCATTGGAACCCTCCTGAAGCCATATAAAAAATTGTCAAAATTGCACTTTTTGCAAAAAGAAATTTTTAAGTGTTTTTTTTGTACTTATTTCACCTAATTTAAGGTCGTTTGGTGTAAATATGCCCTTTGCTGTGCATTGGAACCCTCCTGAAGCCAAATAAAAAATTGTCAAAATTGCACTTTTTGCAAAAAGAAATTTTTAAGTGTTTTTTTTGTACTTATTTCACCTAATTTAAGCTCGTTTAGTATAAATATGCCCTTTGCTGTGCATTGGAACCCTCCTAGAGCAAAATAAAAAATTGACAAAATTGCACTTTTTGCAAAAATGAAATTTTATCAATTTTTGAATGATTGTAACTCTTTTATTTAAACTCTTATAGATTTCGCTAAAACGCCATTAGAAAGAGGATAAAAAATACTACAAAATGAGCCAAAACTGGACTCTCTAGCTCTTCAGGTTACCGAGATATTGAATTTCAAAAAGTATTAAAAAAGGACCCCTAATACCCCCCCATTCTTTCAAATTTTTTGAAAAATAAAAAATTTTAAAGTGTTTTTTTGTACTTATTTCATCTAATTTAAGGTCGTTTGGTATAAATATGCCCTTTGCTGTGCATTGGAACCCTCCTAGAGCAAAATAAAAAATTGACAAAATTGCACTTTTTGCAAAAATGAAATTTTATTAATTTTTGAATGATTGTAACTCTTTTATTTAAACTCTTATAGATTTCGCTAAAACGCCATTAGAAAGAGGATAAAAAATACTACAAAATGAGCCAAAACTGGACTCTCTAGCTCTTCAGGTTACCGAGATATTGAATTTCAAAAAGTATTAAAAAAGGACCCCTAATACCCCCCCATTCTTTCAATTTTTTTGAAAAATGAAAAATTTTAAAGTGCTTTTTTTGTAATTTCACCTAATTTAAGGTCGTTTGGTGTAAATATGCTCTTTGCTGTGCATTGGAACCCTCCTAGAGCAAAATAAAAAATTGACAAAATTGCACTTTTTGCAAAAATAAAATTTTATCAATTTTTGAATGATTGTAACTTTTTTATTTTAACTCTTATAGATTTTGATAAAACGCCATTAGAAAGAGGATAAAAAACACTACAAAATGAGCCAAAACTGGACTCTCTAGCTTTTCAGGTTACCGAGATATTGAATTTCAAAAAGTATTAAAAAAGGACCCCTAATACCCCCCCATTCTTTCAATTTTTTTGAAAAGTGAAAAATTTTAAAGTGCTTTTTTTGTGCTTATTTCACCTAATTTAATGTTCTTTTGTATAAATATGCCCTTTGCTGTGCATTGGAACCTTTATAGAGCAAAATAAAAATTTGTCAAAATTGCACTTTTGACAAAAAATGCATTTTTCGAGTTTTTGAAAAATCGTAGCTCTTTTATTTAAGGTCGCAGGAAATTAGTTCCAACGCCATTCGAAAAAGCATAAAAAATACTACAAAATGGGTTAAAAATGGCCTCTGTAGCTCCTCCCGTTACCGAGATATTGAATTTCAAAAAGTACCTAAAAAACCTCTCTAATACCCCCCCATCCTTTCAATTTTTTTGAAAAATGAAAAATTTCAAAGTGACCTTAAATTTCACCTAATTTAATGTTCTTTTGTATAAATATGCCCTTTGCTGTGCATTGGAACCCTCCTGGAGCAAAATAAAAAATTGTCAAAATTGCACTTTTTGCAAAAAGAAATTTTTAAGTGTTTTTTTTGTACTTATTTCACCTAATTTAAGGTCGTTTGGTATAAATATGCCCTTTGCTGTGCATTGGAACCCTCCTAGAGCAAAATAAAAAATTGCCAAAATTGCACTTTTTGCAAAAATTAAATTTTTCGACTTTTTGAAAAATCGCAGCTCTTTTATTTAAAGTCGCAGGAAATTCGTTCCAACGCCATTCGAAAAAGCATAAAAAATACTACAAAATTTTGATTGTAACTCTTTTATTTGAACTCTTATAGATTTCGCTAAAACGCCATTAGAAAGAGGATAAAAAACACTACAAAATGAACCAAAACTGGACTCTCTAGCTTTTCAGGTTACCGAGATATTGAATTTAAAAAAGTAGTAAAAAAAGACCCCTAATACCCCCCCATTCTTTCAATTTTTTTTGATAAATGAAAAATTTTTAAGTGTTTTTTTTGTACTTATTTCACCTAATTTAAGGTCGTTTGGTATAAATATTTTCTTTGCTGTGCATTGGAACCCTCTTGGAGCAAAATAAAAAATTGACAAAATTGCACTTTTTGCAAAAATGAAATTTTTTAAATTTTTGAATGATTGTAACTTTTTTATTTTAACTCTTATACATTTTGATAAAACGCCATTAGAAAGAGGATAAAAAACACTACAAAATGAGCCAAAACTGGACTCTCTAGCTTTTCAGGTTCCCGAGATATTGAATTTCAAAAAGTATTAAAAAAGGACCCCTAATACCCCCCCATTCTTTCAATTT
Organism: Ips typographus; assembly: GCF_016097725.1. NCBI lineage: Eukaryota > Metazoa > Arthropoda > Insecta > Coleoptera > Curculionidae > Ips > Ips typographus. Next base: position 9,023,687 of record NC_138428.1, read on the forward strand.
TTTTGAAAAATGAAAAATTTCAAAGTGCTTTTTTTGTGCTTATTTCACCTAATTTAATGTTCTTTTGTATAAATATGCCCTTTGCTGTGCATTGGAACCTTTATAGAGCAAAATAAAAATTTGTCAAAATTGCACTTTTGACAAAAAATGCATTTTTCGAGTTTTTGAAAAATCGTAGCTCTTTTATTTAAGGTCGCAGGAAATTAGTTCCAACGCCATTCGAAAAAGCATAAAAAATACTACAAAATGGGTTAAAAATGGCCTCTGTAGCTCCTCCCGTTACCGAGATATTGAATTTCAAAAAGTACCTAAAAAACCTCTCTAATACCCCCCCATCCTTTCAATTTTTTTGAAAAATGAAAAATTTCAAAGTGACCTTAAATTTCACCTAATTTAAGGTCGTTTGGTGTAAATATGCTCTTTGCTGTGCATTGGAACCCTCCTAGAGCAAAATAAAAAATTGACAAAATTGCACTTTTTGCAAAAATAAAATTTTATCAATTTTTGAATGATTGTAACTTCTTTATTTGAACTCTGATAGATTTTGCTAGAACGCCATTAGAAAGAGGATAAAAAACACTACAAAATGAGCCAAAACTGGACTCTCTAGCTTTTCAGGTTACCGAGATATTGAGTTTCAAACATTAGTAAAAAAAGACCCCTAATACCCCCCCATTCTTTCAATTTTTTTGAAAAATTAAAAAATTAAAGTGCTTTTTTTGTACTTATTTCACCTAATTTAAAGTCGTTTGGTATAAATATGCCCTTTGCTGTGCATTGGAACCCTCCTGAAGCCAAATAAAAATTGTCAAAATTGCACTTTTTGCAAAAAGAAATTTTTAAGTGTTTTTTTTGTACTTATTTCACCTAATTTAAGTTCGTTTAGTATAAATATGCCCTTTGCTGTGCATTGGAACCCTCCTAGAGCAAAATAAAAAATTGACAAAATTGCACTTTTTGCAAAAATGAAATTTTATCAATTTTTGAATGATTGTAACTCTTTTATTTGAATTCTTATAGATTTCGCTAGAACGCCATTAGAAAGAGGATAAAAAATACTACAAAATGAGCCAAAACTGGACTCTCTAGCTTTTCAGGTTACCGAGATATTGAATTTCAAAAAGTATTAAAAAAGGACCCCTAATACCCCCCCATTCTTTCAATTTTTTTGAAAAGTGAAAAATTTTAAAGTGCTTTTTTTGTGCTTATTTCACCTAATTTAATGTTCTTTTGTATAAATATGCCCTTTGCTGTGCATTGGAACCCTCCTAGAGCAAAATAAAAAATTGACAAAATTGCACTTTTTGCAAAAATGAAATTTTATTAATTTTTGAATGATTGTAACTCTTTTATTTAAACTCTTATAGATTTCGCTAAAACGCCATTAGAAAGAGGATAAAAAATACTACAAAATGAGCCAAAACTGGACTCTCTAGCTCTTCAGGTTACCGAGATATTGAATTTCAAAAAGTATTAAAAAAGGACCCCTAATACCCCCCCATTCTTTCAATTTTTTTGAAAAATGAAAAATTTTAAAGTGCTTTTTTTGTAATTTCACCTAATTTAAGGTCGTTTGGTGTAAATATGCTCTTTGCTGTGCATTGGAACCCTCCTAGAGCAAAATAAAAAATTGACAAAATTGCACTTTTTGCAAAAATAAAATTTTATCAATTTTTGAATGATTGTAACTTTTTTATTTTAACTCTTATAGATTTTGATAAAACGCCATTAGAAAGAGGATAAAAAACACTACAAAATGAGCCAAAACTGGACTCTCTAGCTTTTCAGGTTACCGAGATATTGAATTTCAAAAAGTATTAAAAAAGGACCCCTAATACCCCCCCATTCTTTCAATTTTTTTGAAAAGTGAAAAATTTTAAAGTGCTTTTTTTGTGCTTATTTCACCTAATTTAATGTTCTTTTGTATAAATATGCCCTTTGCTGTGCATTGGAACCTTTATAGAGCAAAATAAAAATTTGTCAAAATTGCACTTTTGACAAAAAATGCATTTTTCGAGTTTTTGAAAAATCGTAGCTCTTTTATTTAAGGTCGCAGGAAATTAGTTCCAACGCCATTCGAAAAAGCATAAAAAATACTACAAAATGGGTTAAAAATGGCCTCTGTAGCTCCTCCCGTTACCGAGATATTGAATTTCAAAAAGTACCTAAAAAACCTCTCTAATACCCCCCCATCCTTTCAATTTTTTTGAAAAATGAAAAATTTCAAAGTGACCTTAAATTTCACCTAATTTAATGTTCTTTTGTATAAATATGCCCTTTGCTGTGCATTGGAACCCTCCTGGAGCAAAATAAAAAATTGTCAAAATTGCACTTTTTGCAAAAAGAAATTTTTAAGTGTTTTTTTTTGTACTTATTTCACCTAATTTAAGGTCGTTTGGTATAAATATGCCCTTTGCTGTGCATTGGAACCCTCCTAGAGCAAAATAAAAAATTGCCAAAATTGCACTTTTTGCAAAAATTAAATTTTTCGACTTTTTGAAAAATCGCAGCTCTTTTATTTAAAGTCGCAGGAAATTCGTTCCAACGCCATTCGAAAAAGCATAAAAAATACTACAAAATTTTGATTGTAACTCTTTTATTTGAACTCTTATAGATTTCGCTAAAACGCCATTAGAAAGAGGATAAAAAACACTACAAAATGAACCAAAACTGGACTCTCTAGCTTTTCAGGTTACCGAGATATTGAATTTAAAAAAGTAGTAAAAAAAGACCCCTAATACCCCCCCATTCTTTCAATTTTTTTTGATAAATGAAAAATTTTTAAGTGTTTTTTTTTGTACTTATTTCACCTAATTTAAGGTCGTTTGGTATAAATATTTTCTTTGCTGTGCATTGGAACCCTCTTGGAGCAAAATAAAAAATTGACAAAATTGCACTTTTTGCAAAAATGAAATTTTTTAAATTTTTGAATGATTGTAACTTTTTTATTTTAACTCTTATACATTTTGATAAAACGCCATTAGAAAGAGGATAAAAAACACTACAAAATGAGCCAAAACTGGACTCTCTAGCTTTTCAGGTTCCCGAGATATTGAATTTCAAAAAGTATTAAAAAAGGACCCCTAATACCCCCCCATTCTTTCAATTTTTTTGAAAAATGAAAAATTTCAAAGTGCTTTTTTTGTGCTTATTTCACCTAATTTAATGTTCTTTTGTATAAATATGCCCTTTGCTGTGCATTGGAACCTTTATAGAGCAAAATAAAAATTTGTCAAAATTGCACTTTTGACAAAAAATGCATTTTTCGAGTTTTTGAAAAATCGTAGCTCTTTTATTTAAGGTCGCAGGAAATTAGTTCCAACGCCATTCGAAAAAGCATAAAAAATACTACAAAATGGGTTAAAAATGGCCTCTGTAGCTCCTCCCGTTACCGAGATATTGAATTTCAAAAAGTACCTAAAAAACCTCTCTAATACCCCCCCATCCTTTCAATTTTTTTGAAAAATGAAAAATTTCAAAGTGACCTTAAATTTCACCTAATTTAAGGTCGTTTGGTGTAAATATGCTCTTTGCTGTGCATTGGAACCCTCCTAGAGCAAAATAAAAAATTGACAAAATTGCACTTTTTGCAAAAATAAAATTTTATCAATTTTTGAATGATTGTAACTTCTTTATTTGAACTCTGATAGATTTTGCTAGAACGCCATTAGAAAGAGGATAAAAAACACTACAAAATGAGCCAAAACTGGACTCTCTAGCTTTTCAGGTTACCGAGATATTGAGTTTCAAACATTAGTAAAAAAAGACCCCTAATACCCCCCCATTCTTTCAATTTTTTTGAAAAATTAAAAAATTAAAGTGCTTTTTTTGTACTTATTTCACCTAATTTAAAGTCGTTTGGTATAAATATGCCCTTTGCTGTGCATTGGAACCCTCCTGAAGCCAAATAAAAAATTGTCAAAATTGCACTTTTTGCAAAAAGAAATTTTTAAGTGTTTTTTTTGTACTTATTTCACCTAATTTAAGTTCGTTTAGTATAAATATGCCCTTTGCTGTGCATTGGAACCCTCCTAGAGCAAAATAAAAAATTGACAAAATTGCACTTTTTGCAAAAATGAAATTTTATCAATTTTTGAATGATTGTAACTCTTTTATTTGAATTCTTATAGATTTCGCTAGAACGCCATTAGAAAGAGGATAAAAAATACTACAAAATGAGCCAAAACTGGACTCTCTAGCTTTTCAGGTTACCGAGATATTGAATTTCAAAAAGTATTAAAAAAGGACCCCTAATACCCCCCCATTCTTTCAATTTTTTTGAAAAGTGAAAAATTTTAAAGTGCTTTTTTTGTGCTTATTTCACCTAATTTAATGTTCTTTTGTATAAATATGCCCTTTGCTGTGCATTGGAACCTTTATAGAGCAAAATAAAAATTTGTCAAAATTGCACTTTTGACAAAAAATGCATTTTTCGAGTTTTTGAAAAATCGTAGCTCTTTTATTTAAGGTCGCAGGAAATTAGTTCCAACGCCATTCGAAAAAGCATAAAAAATACTACAAAATGGGTTAAAAATGGCCTCTGTAGCTCCTCCCGTTACCGAGATATTGAATTTCAAAAAGTACCTAAAAAACCTCTCTAATACCCCCCCATTCTTTCAATTTTTTTGAAAAGTGAAAAATTTTAAAGTGCTTTTTTTGTGCTTATTTCACCTAATTTAATGTTCTTTTGTATAAATATGCCCTTTGCTGTGCATTGGAACCCTTATAGAGCAAAATAAAAATTTGTCAAAATTGCACTTTTGACAAAAAATGCATTTTTCGAGTTTTTGAAAAATCGTAGCTCTTTTATTTAAGGTCGCAGGAAATTAGTTCCAACGCCATTCGAAAAAGCATAAAAAATACTACAAAATGGGTTAAAAATGGCCTCTGTAGCTCCTCCCGTTACCGAGATATTGAATTTCAAAAAGTACCTAAAAAACCTCTCTATTACCCCCCCATCCTTTCAATTTTTTTGAAAAATGAAAAATTTCAAAGTGACCTTAAATTTCACCTAATTTAAGGTCGTTTGGTGTAAATATGCTCTTTGCTGTGCATTGGAACCCTCCTAGAGCAAAATAAAAAATTGACAAAATTGCACTTTTTGCAAAAATAAAATTTTATCAATTTTTGAATGATTGTAACTTTTTTATTTTAACTCTTATAGATTTTGATAAAACGCCATTAGAAAGAGGATAAAAAACACTACAAAATGAGCCAAAACTGGACTCTCTAGCTTTTCAGGTTACCGAGATATTGAGTTTCAAACATTAGTAAAAAAAGACCCCTAATACCACCCCATTCTTTCAATTTTTTTGAAAAATTAAAAATTTAAAGTGCTTTTTTTGTACTTATTTCACCTAATTTAAGGTCGTTTGGTATAAATATGCCCTTTGCTGTGCATTGGAACCCTCCTGAAGCCAAATAAAAAATTGTCAAAATTGCACTTTTTGGAAAAAGAAATTTTTAAGTGTTTTTTTTTGTACTTATTTCACCTAATTTAAGTTCGTTTAGTATAAATATGCCCTTTGCTGTGCATTGGAACCCTCCTAGAGCAAAATAAAAAATTGACAAAATTGCACTTTTTGCAAAAATGAAATTTTATCAATTTTTGAATGATTGTAACTCTTTTATTTAAACTCTTATAGATTTCGCTAAAACGCCATTAGAAAGAGGATAAAAAATACTACAAAATGAGCCAAAACTGGACTCTCTAGCTCTTCAGGTTACCGAGATATTGAATTTCAAAAAGTATTAAAAAAGGACCCCTAATACCCCCCCATTCTTTCAATTTTTTTGAAAAATGAAAAATTTTAAAGTGCTTTTTTTGTAATTTCACCTAATTTAAGGTCGTTTGGTGTAAATATGCTCTTTGCTGTGCATTGGAACCCTCCTAGAGCAAAATAAAAAATTGACAAAATTGCACTTTTTGCAAAAATAAAATTTTATCAATTTTTGAATGATTGTAACTTTTTTATTTTAACTCTTATAGATTTTGATAAAACGCCATTAGAAAGAGGATAAAAAACACTACAAAATGAGCCAAAACTGGACTCTCTAGCTTTTCAGGTTCCCGAGATATTGAATTTAAAAAGTAGTAAAAAAGGACCCCTAATACCCCCCCATTCTTTCAATTTTTTTGAAAAATGAAAAATTTTAAAGTGCTTTTTTTTGTAATTTCACCTAATTTAAGCTCGTTTAGTATAAATATGCCCTTTGCTGTGCATTGGAACCCTCCTAGAGCAAAATAAAAAATTGACAAAATTGCACTTTTTGCAAAAATGAAATTTTATCAATTTTTGAATGATTGTAACTCTTTTATTTGAACTCTTATAGATTTCGCTAGAACGCCATTAGAAAGAGGATAAAAAATACTACAAAATGAGCCAAAACTGGACTCTCTAGCTTTTCAGGTTACCGAGATATTGAATTTCAAAAAGTATTAAAAAAGGACCCCTAATACCCCCCCATTCTTTCAATTTTTTTGAAAGGTGAAAAATTTTAAAGTGCTTTTTTTGTGCTTATTTCACCTAATTTAATGTTCTTTTGTATAAATATGCCCTTTGCTGTGCATTGGAACCCTTATAGAGCAAAATAAAAATTTGTCAAAATTGCACTTTTGACAAAAATTGAATTTTTCGACTTTTTGAAAAATCGTAGCTCTCTTATTTAAAGTCGCAGGAAATTAGTTTCAACGCCATTCGAAAAAGCATAAAAAATACTACAAAATGGGTTAAAAATGGCCTCTGTAGCTCCTCCCGTTACCGAGATATTGAATTTCAAAAAGTACCTAAAAAACCTCTCTAATACCCCCCCATTCTTTCAATTTTTTTGAAAAATGAAAAATTTCAAAGTGCTTTTTTTGTACTTATTTCACCTAATTAAAGGTCGTTTGGTATAAATATGCCCTTTGCTGTGCATTGGAACCCTCCTAGAGCAAAATAAAAAATTGCCAAAATTGCACTTTTTGCAAAAATTAAATTTTTCGACTTTTTGAAAAATCGCAGCTCTTTTATTTAAAGTCGCAGGAAATTCGTTCCAACGCCATTCGAAAAAGCATAAAAAATACTACAAAATTTTGATTGTAACTCTTTTATTTGAACTCTTATAGATTTCGCTAAAACGCCATTAGAAAGAGGATAAAAAACACTACAAAATGAACCAAAACTGGACTCTCTAGCTTTTCAGGTTACCGAGATATTGAATTTCAAAAAGTAGTAAAAAAAGACCCCTAATACCCCCCCATCCTTTCAATTTTTTTGAAAAATGAAAAATTTCAAAGTGCTTTTTTTTTTAAATTGCCAAAATTGCACTTTTTGCAAAAATTAAATTTTTTCAATTTTTGAATGATTGTAACTTTTTTATTTTAACTCTGATAGATTTTGCTAGAACGCCATTAGATAGAGGATAAAAAACACTACAAAATGAGCCAAAACTGGACTCTCTAGCTTTTCAGGTTACCGAGATATTGAATTTAAAAAAGTAGTAAAAAAAGACCCCTAATACCCCCCCATTCTTTAAATTTTTTTGAAAAATGAAAAATTTGTAAGTCCTTTTTTTTTACTTATTTCACCTAATTTAAGGTCGTTTGGTATAAATATGCTCTTTGCTGTGCATTGGAACCCTCCTGGAGCAAAATAAAAAATTGACAAAATTGCACTTTTTGCAAAAATATTTTTTTTTTTTCAATTTTTGAATAATTGTAACTTCTTTATTTGAACTCTGATAGATTTTGCTAGAACGCCATTAGATAGAGGATAAAAAACACTACAAAATGAGCCAAAACTGGACTCTCTAGCTTTTCAGGTTACCGAGATATTGAATTTAAAAAAGTAGTAAAAAAAGACCCCTAATACCCCCCCATTCTTTAAATTTTTTTGAAAAATGAAAAATTTGTAAGTCCTTTTTTTTTACTTATTTCACCTAATTTAAGGTCGTTTGGTATAAATATGCTCTTTGCTGTGCATTGGAACCCTCCTGGAGCAAAATAAAAAATTGACAAAATTTCACTTTTTGCAAAAATGAAATTTTTTCAATTTTTGAATGATTGTAACTTTTTCATTTGAACTCTTATACATTTTGTTAAAACGCCATTAGAAAGAGGATAAAAAACACTACAAAATGAGCCAAAACTGGACTCTCTAGCTTTTCAGGTTCCCGAGATATTGAATTTAAAAAAGTAGTAAAAAAAGACCCCTAATACCCCCCCAACCTTTAAATTTTTTTGAAAAATGAAAAATTTCAAAGTGCTTTTTTTGTACTTATTTCACCTAATTTAAGGTCGTTTGGTATAAATATGCTCTTTGCTGTGCATTGGAACCCTCCTGGAGCAAAATAAAAAATTGACAAAATTGCACTTTTTGCAAAATTTTTTTTTTTTCAATTTTTGAATGATTGTGTCTTCTTTATTTGAACTCTTATAGAATTCGCTAGAACGCCATTAGAAAGAGGATAAAAAATACTACAAATTGAGCCAAAACTGGACCATCTAGCTCTTCAGGTTACCTAGATATTGAATTTCAAAAAGCAGTAAAAAAAGACCCCTAATACCCCCCCATTCTTTCAATTTTTTTGAAAAATGAAAAATTTGTAAGTGCTTTTTTTTGTACTTATTTCACCTAATTTAAGGTCGTTGGGTATAAATATGCTCTTTGCTGTGCATTGGAACCCTCCTGAAGCCAAATAAAAAATTGTCAAAATTGCACTTTTTGCAAAAAGAAATTTTTAAGTGTTTTTTTTGTACTTATTTCACCTAATTTAAGGTCGTTTGGTATAAATATGCCCTTTGCTGTGCATTGGAACCCTCCTGAAGCCATATAAAAAATTGTCAAAATTGCACTTTTTGCAAAAAGAAATTTTTAAGTGTTTTTTTTGTACTTATTTCACCTAATTTAAGGTCGTTTGGTATAAATATGCCCTTTGCTGTGCATTGGAACCCTCCTAGAGCAAAATAAAAAATTGACAAAATTGCACTTTTTGCAAAAATGAAATTTTATCAATTTTTGAATGATTGTAACTCTTTTATTTAAACTCTTATAGATTTCGCTAAAACGCCATTAGAAAGAGGATAAAAAATACTACAAAATGAGCCAAAACTGGACTCTCTAGCTCTTCAGGTTACCGAGATATTGAATTTCAAAAAGTATTAAAAAAGGACCCCTAATACCCCCCCATTCTTTCAATTTTTTTGAAAAATGAAAAATTTTAAAGTGCTTTTTTTGTAATTTCACCTAATTTAAGGTCGTTTGGTGTAAATATGCTCTTTGCTGTGCATTGGAACCCTCCTAGAGCAAAATAAAAAATTGACAAAATTGCACTTTTTGCAAAAATAAAATTTTATCAATTTTTGAATGATTGTAACTTTTTTATTTTAACTCTTATAGATTTTGATAAAACGCCATTAGAAAGAGGATAAAAAACACTACAAAATGAGCCAAAACTGGACTCTCTAGCTTTTCAGGTTCCCGAGATATTGAATTTAAAAAGTAGTAAAAAAAGACGCCTAATACGAAAAAGTAAAAAGTGCTTTTTTTGTGCTTATTTCACCTAATTTAATGTTCTTTTGTATAAATATGCCCTTTGCTGTGCATTGGAACCCTTATAGAGCAAAATAAAAATTTGTCAAAATTGCACTTTTGACAAAAATTGCATTTTTCGACTTTTTGAAAAATCGCAGCTCTTTTATTTAAAGTCGCAGGAAATTCGTTCCAACGCCATTCGAAAAAGCATAAAAAATACTACAAAATGGGTTAAAAATGGCCTCTGTAGCTCCTCCCGTTACCGAGATATTGAATTTCAAAAAGTACCTAAAAAACCTCTCTAATACCCCCCCATTCTTTCAATTTTTTTGAAAAGTGAAAAATTTTAAAGTGCTTTTTTTGTGCTTATTTCACCTAATTTAATGTTCTTTTGTATAAATATGCCCTTTGCTGTGCATTGGAACCCTTATAGAGCAAAATAAAAATTTGTCAAAATTGCACTTTTGACAAAAAATGCATTTTTCGAGTTTTTGAAAAATCGTAGCTCTTTTATTTAAGGTCGCAGGAAATTAGTTCCAACGCCATTCGAAAAAGCATAAAAAATACTACAAAATGGGTTAAAAATGGCCTCTGTAGCTCCTCCCGTTACCGAGATATTGAATTTCAAAAAGTACCTAAAAAACCTCTCTATTACCCCCCCATCCTTTCAATTTTTTTGAAAAATGAAAAATTTCAAAGTGACCTTAAATTTCACCTAATTTAAGTTCGTTTAGTATAAATATGCCCTTTGCTGTGCATTGGAACCCTCCTAGAGCAAAATAAAAAATTGACAAAATTGCACTTTTTGCAAAAATGAAATTTTATCAATTTTTGAATGATTGTAACTCTTTTATTTAAACTCTTATAGATTTCGCTAAAACGCCATTAGAAAGAGGATAAAAAATACTACAAAATGAGCCAAAACTGGACTCTCTAGCTCTTCAGGTTACCGAGATATTGAATTTCAAAAAGTATTAAAAAAGGACCCCTAATACCCCCCCATTCTTTCAATTTTTTTGAAAAATGAAAAATTTTAAAGTGCTTTTTTTGTAATTTCACCTAATTTAAGGTCGTTTGGTGTAAATATGCTCTTTGCTGTGCATTGGAACCCTCCTAGAGCAAAATAAAAAATTGACAAAATTGCACTTTTTGCAAAAATAAAATTTTATCAATTTTTGAATGATTGTAACTTTTTTATTTTAACTCTTATAGATTTTGATAAAACGCCATTAGAAAGAGGATAAAAAACACTACAAAATGAGCCAAAACTGGACTCTCTAGCTTTTCAGGTTCCCGAGATATTGAATTTAAAAAGTAGTAAAAAAAGACCCCTAATACCCCCCCATCCTTTCAATTTTTTTGAAAAATGAAAAATTTCAAAGTGCTTTTTTTGTACTTATTTCACCTAATTTAAGGTCGTTTGGTGTAAATATGCCCTTTGCTGTGCATTGGAACCCTCCTGAAGCCAAATAAAAAATTGTCAAAATTGCACTTTTTGCAAAAAGAAATTTTTAAGTGTTTTTTTTGTACTTATTTCACCTAATTTAAGCTCGTTTAGTATAAATATGCCCTTTGCTGTGCATTGGAACCCTCCTAGAGCAAAATAAAAAATTGACAAAATTGCACTTTTTGCAAAAATGAAATTTTATCAATTTTTGAATGATTGTAACTCTTTTATTTGAACTCTTATAGATTTCGCTAGAACGCCATTAGAAAGAGGATAAAAAATACTACAAAATGAGCCAAAACTGGACTCTCTGGCTTTTCAGGTTACCGAGATATTGAATTTCAAAAAGTATTAAAAAAGGACCCCTAATACCCCCCCATCCTTTCAATTTTTTTGAAAAATGAAAAATTTCAAAGTGCTTTTTTTGTACTTATTTCACCTAATTTAAGGTCGTTTGGTGTAAATATGCCCTTTGCTGTGCATTGGAACCCTCCTGAAGCCAAATAAAAAATTGTCAAAATTGCACTTTTGACAAAAATTGCATTTTTCGACTTTTTGAAAAATCGCAGCTCTTTTATTTAAAGTCGCAGGAAATTCGTTCCAACGCCATTCGAAAAAGCATAAAAAATACTACAAAATGGGTTAAAAATGGCCTCTGTAGCTCCTCCCGTTACCGAGATATTGAATTTCAAAAAGTACCTAAAAAACCTCTCTAATACCCCCCCATTCTTTCAATTTTTTTGAAAAGTGAAAAATTTTAAAGTGCTTTTTTTGTGCTTATTTCACCTAATTTAATGTTCTTTTGTATAAATATGCCCTTTGCTGTGCATTGGAACCCTTATAGAGCAAAATAAAAATTTGTCAAAATTGCACTTTTGACAAAAAATGCATTTTTCGAGTTTTTGAAAAATCGTAGCTCTTTTATTTAAGGTCGCAGGAAATTAGTTCCAACGCCATTCGAAAAAGCATAAAAAATACTACAAAATGGGTTAAAAATGGCCTCTGTAGCTCCTCCCGTTACCGAGATATTGAATTTCAAAAAGTACCTAAAAAACCTCTCTATTACCCCCCCATCCTTTCAATTTTTTTGAAAAATGAAAAATTTCAAAGTGACCTTAAATTTCACCTAATTTAAGGTCGTTTGGTGTAAATATGCTCTTTGCTGTGCATTGGAACCCTCCTAGAGCAAAATAAAAAATTGACAAAATTGCACTTTTTGCAAAAATAAAATTTTATCAATTTTTGAATGATTGTAACTTTTTTATTTTAACTCTTATAGATTTTGATAAAACGCCATTAGAAAGAGGATAAAAAACACTACAAAATGAGCCAAAACTGGACTCTCTAGCTTTTCAGGTTACCGAGATATTGAGTTTCAAACATTAGTAAAAAAAGACCCCTAATACCACCCCATTCTTTCAATTTTTTTGAAAAATTAAAAATTTAAAGTGCTTTTTTTGTACTTATTTCACCTAATTTAAGGTCGTTTGGTATAAATATGCCCTTTGCTGTGCATTGGAACCCTCCTGAAGCCAAATAAAAAATTGTCAAAATTGCACTTTTTGGAAAAAGAAATTTTTAAGTGTTTTTTTTGTACTTATTTCACCTAATTTAAGTTCGTTTAGTATAAATATGCCCTTTGCTGTGCATTGGAACCCTCCTAGAGCAAAATAAAAAATTGACAAAATTGCACTTTTTGCAAAAATGAAATTTTATCAATTTTTGAATGATTGTAACTCTTTTATTTAAACTCTTATAGATTTCGCTAAAACGCCATTAGAAAGAGGATAAAAAATACTACAAAATGAGCCAAAACTGGACTCTCTAGCTCTTCAGGTTACCGAGATATTGAATTTCAAAAAGTATTAAAAAAGGACCCCTAATACCCCCCCATTCTTTCAATTTTTTTGAAAAATGAAAAATTTTAAAGTGCTTTTTTTGTAATTTCACCTAATTTAAGGTCGTTTGGTGTAAATATGCTCTTTGCTGTGCATTGGAACCCTCCTAGAGCAAAATAAAAAATTGACAAAATTGCACTTTTTGCAAAAATAAAATTTTATCAATTTTTGAATGATTGTAACTTTTTTATTTTAACTCTTATAGATTTTGATAAAACGCCATTAGAAAGAGGATAAAAAACACTACAAAATGAGCCAAAACTGGACTCTCTAGCTTTTCAGGTTCCCGAGATATTGAATTTAAAAAGTAGTAAAAAAAGACCCCTAATACCCCCCCATCCTTTCAATTTTTTTGAAAAATGAAAAATTTCAAAGTGCTTTTTTTGTACTTATTTCACCTAATTTAAGGTCGTTTGGTGTAAATATGCCCTTTGCTGTGCATTGGAACCCTCCTGAAGCCAAATAAAAAATTGTCAAAATTGCACTTTTTGCAAAAAGAAATTTTTAAGTGTTTTTTTTGTACTTATTTCACCTAATTTAAGCTCGTTTAGTATAAATATGCCCTTTGCTGTGCATTGGAACCCTCCTAGAGCAAAATAAAAAATTGACAAAATTGCACTTTTTGCAAAAATGAAATTTTATCAATTTTTGAATGATTGTAACTCTTTTATTTGAACTCTTATAGATTTCGCTAGAACGCCATTAGAAAGAGGATAAAAAATACTACAAAATGAGCCAAAACTGGACTCTCTAGCTTTTCAGGTTACCGAGATATTGAATTTCAAAAAGTATTAAAAAAGGACCCCTAATACCCCCCCATTCTTTCAATTTTTTTGAAAGGTGAAAAATTTTAAAGTGCTTTTTTTGTGCTTATTTCACCTAATTTAATGTTCTTTTGTATAAATATGCCCTTTGCTGTGCATTGGAACCCTTATAGAGCAAAATAAAAATTTGTCAAAATTGCACTTTTGACAAAAATTGCATTTTTCGACTTTTTGAAAAATCGCAGCTCTTTTATTTAAAGTCGCAGGAAATTCGTTCCAACGCCATTCGAAAAAGCATAAAAAATACTACAAAATGGGTTAAAAATGGCCTCTGTAGCTCCTCCCGTTACCGAGATATTGAATTTCAAAAAGTACCTAAAAAACCTCTCTAATACCCCCCCATTCTTTCAATTTTTTTGAAAAGTGAAAAATTTTAAAGTGCTTTTTTTGTGCTTATTTCACCTAATTTAATGTTCTTTTGTATAAATATGCCCTTTGCTGTGCATTGGAACCCTTATAGAGCAAAATAAAAATTTGTCAAAATTGCACTTTTGACAAAAAATGCATTTTTCGAGTTTTTGAAAAATCGTAGCTCTTTTATTTAAGGTCGCAGGAAATTAGTTCCAACGCCATTCGAAAAAGCATAAAAAATACTACAAAATGGGTTAAAAATGGCCTCTGTAGCTCCTCCCGTTACCGAGATATTGAATTTCAAAAAGTACCTAAAAAACCTCTCTATTACCCCCCCATCCTTTCAATTTTTTTGAAAAATGAAAAATTTCAAAGTGACCTTAAATTTCACCTAATTTAAGGTCGTTTGGTGTAAATATGCTCTTTGCTGTGCATTGGAACCCTCCTAGAGCAAAATAAAAAATTGACAAAATTGCACTTTTTGCAAAAATAAAATTTTATCAATTTTTGAATGATTGTAACTTTTTTATTTTAACTCTTATAGATTTTGATAAAACGCCATTAGAAAGAGGATAAAAAACACTACAAAATGAGCCAAAACTGGACTCTCTAGCTTTTCAGGTTACCGAGATATTGAGTTTCAAACATTAGTAAAAAAAGACCCCTAATACCACCCCATTCTTTCAATTTTTTTGAAAAATTAAAAATTTAAAGTGCTTTTTTTGTACTTATTTCACCTAATTTAAGGTCGTTTGGTATAAATATGCCCTTTGCTGTGCATTGGAACCCTCCTGAAGCCAAATAAAAAATTGTCAAAATTGCACTTTTGACAAAAATTGAATTTTTCGACTTTTTGAAAAATCGTAGCTCTCTTATTTAAAGTCGCAGGAAATTAGTTTCAACGCCATTCGAAAAAGCATAAAAAATACTACAAAATGGGTTAAAAATGGCCTCTGTAGCTCCTCCCGTTACCGAGATATTGAATTTCAAAAAGTACCTAAAAAACCTCTCTAATACCCCCCCATTCTTTCAATTTTTTTGAAAAGTGAAAAATTTTAAAGTGCTTTTTTTGTGCTTATTTCACCTAATTTAATGTTCTTTTGTATAAATATGCCCTTTGCTGTGCATTGGAACCCTCCTGGAGCAAAATAAAAAATTGTCAAAATTGCACTTTTTGCAAAAAGAAATTTTTAAGTGTTTTTTTTGTACTTATTTCACCTAATTTAAGGTCGTTTGGTATAAATATGCCCTTTGCTGTGCATTGGAACCTTCCTAGAGCAAAATAAAAAATTGACAAAATTGCACTTTTTGCAAAAATGAAATTTTATCAATTTTTGAATGATTGTAACTCTTTTATTTGAACTCTTATAGATTTCGCTAAAACGCCATTAGAAAGAGGATAAAAAACACTACAAAATGAACCAAAACTGGACTCTCTAGCTTTTCAGGTTACCGAGATATTGAATTTAAAAAAGTAGTAAAAAAAGACCCCTAATACCCCCCCATTCTTTCAATTTTTTTTGATAAATGAAAAATTTTTAAGTGTTTTTTTTGTACTTATTTCACCTAATTTAAGGTCGTTTGGTATAAATATTTTCTTTGCTGTGCATTGGAACCCTCTTGGAGCAAAATAAAAAATTGACAAAATTGCACTTTTTGCAAAAATGAAATTTTTTAAATTTTTGAATGATTGTAACTTTTTTATTTTAACTCTTATACATTTTGATAAAACGCCATTAGAAAGAGGATAAAAAACACTACAAAATGAGCCAAAACTGGACTCTCTAGCTTTTCAGGTTCCCGAGATATTGAATTTAAAAAGTAGTAAAAAAAGACCCCTAATACCCCCCCATCCTTTCAATTTTTTTGAAAAATGAAAAATTTCAAAGTGCTTTTTTTGTACTTATTTCACCTAATTTAAGGTCGTTTGGTGTAAATATGCCCTTTGCTGTGCATTGGAACCCTCCTGAAGCCAAATAAAAAATTGTCAAAATTGCACTTTTTGCAAAAAGAAATTTTTAAGTGTTTTTTTTGTACTTATTTCACCTAATTTAAGCTCGTTTAGTATAAATATGCCCTTTGCTGTGCATTGGAACCCTCCTAGAGCAAAATAAAAAATTGACAAAATTGCACTTTTTGCAAAAATGAAATTTTATCAATTTTTGAATGATTGTAACTCTTTTATTTGAACTCTTATAGATTTCGCTAGAACGCCATTAGAAAGAGGATAAAAAATACTACAAAATGAGCTAAAACTGGACTCTCTAGCTTTTCAGGTTACCGAGATATTGAATTTCAAAAAGTATTAAAAATAAACCCCTAATACCCCCCCATTCTTTCAAATTTTTTGAAAAATAAAAAATTTTAAAGTG
Source organism: Ips typographus (assembly GCF_016097725.1). Taxonomy (NCBI): domain Eukaryota; kingdom Metazoa; phylum Arthropoda; class Insecta; order Coleoptera; family Curculionidae; genus Ips; species Ips typographus. The sequence continues at coordinate 9,040,094 of NC_138428.1, forward strand.
CTTTTTTTGTACTTATTTCACCTAATATAAGGTCGTTTGGTATAAATATGCTCTTTGCTGTGCATTGGAACCCTCCTGAAGCCATATAAAAAATTGTCAAAATTGCACTTTTTGCAAAAAGAAATTTTTAAGTGTTTTTTTTGTACTTATTTCACCTAATTTAAGGTCGTTTGGTGTAAATATGCCCTTTGCTGTGCATTGGAACCCTCCTGAAGCCAAATAAAAAATTGTCAAAATTGCACTTTTTGCAAAAAGAAATTTTTAAGTGTTTTTTTTTGTACTTATTTCACCTAATTTAAGCTCGTTTAGTATAAATATGCCCTTTGCTGTGCATTGGAACCCTCCTAGAGCAAAATAAAAAATTGACAAAATTGCACTTTTTGCAAAAATGAAATTTTATCAATTTTTGAATGATTGTAACTCTTTTATTTAAACTCTTATAGATTTCGCTAAAACGCCATTAGAAAGAGGATAAAAAATACTACAAAATGAGCCAAAACTGGACTCTCTAGCTCTTCAGGTTACCGAGATATTGAATTTCAAAAAGTATTAAAAAAGGACCCCTAATACCCCCCCATTCTTTCAAATTTTTTGAAAAATAAAAAATTTTAAAGTGTTTTTTTGTACTTATTTCATCTAATTTAAGGTCGTTTGGTATAAATATGCCCTTTGCTGTGCATTGGAACCCTCCTAGAGCAAAATAAAAAATTGACAAAATTGCACTTTTTGCAAAAATGAAATTTTATTAATTTTTGAATGATTGTAACTCTTTTATTTAAACTCTTATAGATTTCGCTAAAACGCCATTAGAAAGAGGATAAAAAATACTACAAAATGAGCCAAAACTGGACTCTCTAGCTCTTCAGGTTACCGAGATATTGAATTTCAAAAAGTATTAAAAAAGGACCCCTAATACCCCCCCATTCTTTCAATTTTTTTGAAAAATGAAAAATTTTAAAGTGCTTTTTTTGTAATTTCACCTAATTTAAGGTCGTTTGGTGTAAATATGCTCTTTGCTGTGCATTGGAACCCTCCTAGAGCAAAATAAAAAATTGACAAAATTGCACTTTTTGCAAAAATAAAATTTTATCAATTTTTGAATGATTGTAACTTTTTTATTTTAACTCTTATAGATTTTGATAAAACGCCATTAGAAAGAGGATAAAAAACACTACAAAATGAGCCAAAACTGGACTCTCTAGCTTTTCAGGTTACCGAGATATTGAATTTCAAAAAGTATTAAAAAAGGACCCCTAATACCCCCCCATTCTTTCAATTTTTTTGAAAAGTGAAAAATTTTAAAGTGCTTTTTTTGTGCTTATTTCACCTAATTTAATGTTCTTTTGTATAAATATGCCCTTTGCTGTGCATTGGAACCTTTATAGAGCAAAATAAAAATTTGTCAAAATTGCACTTTTGACAAAAAATGCATTTTTCGAGTTTTTGAAAAATCGTAGCTCTTTTATTTAAGGTCGCAGGAAATTAGTTCCAACGCCATTCGAAAAAGCATAAAAAATACTACAAAATGGGTTAAAAATGGCCTCTGTAGCTCCTCCCGTTACCGAGATATTGAATTTCAAAAAGTACCTAAAAAACCTCTCTAATACCCCCCCATCCTTTCAATTTTTTTGAAAAATGAAAAATTTCAAAGTGACCTTAAATTTCACCTAATTTAATGTTCTTTTGTATAAATATGCCCTTTGCTGTGCATTGGAACCCTCCTGGAGCAAAATAAAAAATTGTCAAAATTGCACTTTTTGCAAAAAGAAATTTTTAAGTGTTTTTTTTGTACTTATTTCACCTAATTTAAGGTCGTTTGGTATAAATATGCCCTTTGCTGTGCATTGGAACCCTCCTAGAGCAAAATAAAAAATTGCCAAAATTGCACTTTTTGCAAAAATTAAATTTTTCGACTTTTTGAAAAATCGCAGCTCTTTTATTTAAAGTCGCAGGAAATTCGTTCCAACGCCATTCGAAAAAGCATAAAAAATACTACAAAATTTTGATTGTAACTCTTTTATTTGAACTCTTATAGATTTCGCTAAAACGCCATTAGAAAGAGGATAAAAAACACTACAAAATGAACCAAAACTGGACTCTCTAGCTTTTCAGGTTACCGAGATATTGAATTTAAAAAAGTAGTAAAAAAAGACCCCTAATACCCCCCCATTCTTTCAATTTTTTTTGATAAATGAAAAATTTTTAAGTGTTTTTTTTGTACTTATTTCACCTAATTTAAGGTCGTTTGGTATAAATATTTTCTTTGCTGTGCATTGGAACCCTCTTGGAGCAAAATAAAAAATTGACAAAATTGCACTTTTTGCAAAAATGAAATTTTTTAAATTTTTGAATGATTGTAACTTTTTTATTTTAACTCTTATACATTTTGATAAAACGCCATTAGAAAGAGGATAAAAAACACTACAAAATGAGCCAAAACTGGACTCTCTAGCTTTTCAGGTTCCCGAGATATTGAATTTCAAAAAGTATTAAAAAAGGACCCCTAATACCCCCCCATTCTTTCAATTTTTTTGAAAAATGAAAAATTTCAAAGTGCTTTTTTTGTGCTTATTTCACCTAATTTAATGTTCTTTTGTATAAATATGCCCTTTGCTGTGCATTGGAACCTTTATAGAGCAAAATAAAAATTTGTCAAAATTGCACTTTTGACAAAAAATGCATTTTTCGAGTTTTTGAAAAATCGTAGCTCTTTTATTTAAGGTCGCAGGAAATTAGTTCCAACGCCATTCGAAAAAGCATAAAAAATACTACAAAATGGGTTAAAAATGGCCTCTGTAGCTCCTCCCGTTACCGAGATATTGAATTTCAAAAAGTACCTAAAAAACCTCTCTAATACCCCCCCATCCTTTCAATTTTTTTGAAAAATGAAAAATTTCAAAGTGACCTTAAATTTCACCTAATTTAAGGTCGTTTGGTGTAAATATGCTCTTTGCTGTGCATTGGAACCCTCCTAGAGCAAAATAAAAAATTGACAAAATTGCACTTTTTGCAAAAATAAAATTTTATCAATTTTTGAATGATTGTAACTTCTTTATTTGAACTCTGATAGATTTTGCTAGAACGCCATTAGAAAGAGGATAAAAAACACTACAAAATGAGCCAAAACTGGACTCTCTAGCTTTTCAGGTTACCGAGATATTGAGTTTCAAACATTAGTAAAAAAAGACCCCTAATACCCCCCCATTCTTTCAATTTTTTTGAAAAATTAAAAAATTAAAGTGCTTTTTTTGTACTTATTTCACCTAATTTAAAGTCGTTTGGTATAAATATGCCCTTTGCTGTGCATTGGAACCCTCCTGAAGCCAAATAAAAAATTGTCAAAATTGCACTTTTTGCAAAAAGAAATTTTTAAGTGTTTTTTTTGTACTTATTTCACCTAATTTAAGTTCGTTTAGTATAAATATGCCCTTTGCTGTGCATTGGAACCCTCCTAGAGCAAAATAAAAAATTGACAAAATTGCACTTTTTGCAAAAATGAAATTTTATCAATTTTTGAATGATTGTAACTCTTTTATTTGAATTCTTATAGATTTCGCTAGAACGCCATTAGAAAGAGGATAAAAAATACTACAAAATGAGCCAAAACTGGACTCTCTAGCTTTTCAGGTTACCGAGATATTGAATTTCAAAAAGTATTAAAAAAGGACCCCTAATACCCCCCCATTCTTTCAATTTTTTTGAAAAGTGAAAAATTTTAAAGTGCTTTTTTTGTGCTTATTTCACCTAATTTAATGTTCTTTTGTATAAATATGCCCTTTGCTGTGCATTGGAACCCTCCTAGAGCAAAATAAAAAATTGACAAAATTGCACTTTTTGCAAAAATGAAATTTTATTAATTTTTGAATGATTGTAACTCTTTTATTTAAACTCTTATAGATTTCGCTAAAACGCCATTAGAAAGAGGATAAAAAATACTACAAAATGAGCCAAAACTGGACTCTCTAGCTCTTCAGGTTACCGAGATATTGAATTTCAAAAAGTATTAAAAAAGGACCCCTAATACCCCCCCATTCTTTCAATTTTTTTGAAAAATGAAAAATTTTAAAGTGCTTTTTTTGTAATTTCACCTAATTTAAGGTCGTTTGGTGTAAATATGCTCTTTGCTGTGCATTGGAACCCTCCTAGAGCAAAATAAAAAATTGACAAAATTGCACTTTTTGCAAAAATAAAATTTTATCAATTTTTGAATGATTGTAACTTTTTTATTTTAACTCTTATAGATTTTGATAAAACGCCATTAGAAAGAGGATAAAAAACACTACAAAATGAGCCAAAACTGGACTCTCTAGCTTTTCAGGTTACCGAGATATTGAATTTCAAAAAGTATTAAAAAAGGACCCCTAATACCCCCCCATTCTTTCAATTTTTTTGAAAAGTGAAAAATTTTAAAGTGCTTTTTTTGTGCTTATTTCACCTAATTTAATGTTCTTTTGTATAAATATGCCCTTTGCTGTGCATTGGAACCTTTATAGAGCAAAATAAAAATTTGTCAAAATTGCACTTTTGACAAAAAATGCATTTTTCGAGTTTTTGAAAAATCGTAGCTCTTTTATTTAAGGTCGCAGGAAATTAGTTCCAACGCCATTCGAAAAAGCATAAAAAATACTACAAAATGGGTTAAAAATGGCCTCTGTAGCTCCTCCCGTTACCGAGATATTGAATTTCAAAAAGTACCTAAAAAACCTCTCTAATACCCCCCCATCCTTTCAATTTTTTTGAAAAATGAAAAATTTCAAAGTGACCTTAAATTTCACCTAATTTAATGTTCTTTTGTATAAATATGCCCTTTGCTGTGCATTGGAACCCTCCTGGAGCAAAATAAAAAATTGTCAAAATTGCACTTTTTGCAAAAAGAAATTTTTAAGTGTTTTTTTTGTACTTATTTCACCTAATTTAAGGTCGTTTGGTATAAATATGCCCTTTGCTGTGCATTGGAACCCTCCTAGAGCAAAATAAAAAATTGCCAAAATTGCACTTTTTGCAAAAATTAAATTTTTCGACTTTTTGAAAAATCGCAGCTCTTTTATTTAAAGTCGCAGGAAATTCGTTCCAACGCCATTCGAAAAAGCATAAAAAATACTACAAAATTTTGATTGTAACTCTTTTATTTGAACTCTTATAGATTTCGCTAAAACGCCATTAGAAAGAGGATAAAAAACACTACAAAATGAACCAAAACTGGACTCTCTAGCTTTTCAGGTTACCGAGATATTGAATTTAAAAAAGTAGTAAAAAAAGACCCCTAATACCCCCCCATTCTTTCAATTTTTTTTGATAAATGAAAAATTTTTAAGTGTTTTTTTTGTACTTATTTCACCTAATTTAAGGTCGTTTGGTATAAATATTTTCTTTGCTGTGCATTGGAACCCTCTTGGAGCAAAATAAAAAATTGACAAAATTGCACTTTTTGCAAAAATGAAATTTTTTAAATTTTTGAATGATTGTAACTTTTTTATTTTAACTCTTATACATTTTGATAAAACGCCATTAGAAAGAGGATAAAAAACACTACAAAATGAGCCAAAACTGGACTCTCTAGCTTTTCAGGTTCCCGAGATATTGAATTTCAAAAAGTATTAAAAAAGGACCCCTAATACCCCCCCATTCTTTCAATTTTTTTGAAAAATGAAAAATTTCAAAGTGCTTTTTTTGTGCTTATTTCACCTAATTTAATGTTCTTTTGTATAAATATGCCCTTTGCTGTGCATTGGAACCTTTATAGAGCAAAATAAAAATTTGTCAAAATTGCACTTTTGACAAAAAATGCATTTTTCGAGTTTTTGAAAAATCGTAGCTCTTTTATTTAAGGTCGCAGGAAATTAGTTCCAACGCCATTCGAAAAAGCATAAAAAATACTACAAAATGGGTTAAAAATGGCCTCTGTAGCTCCTCCCGTTACCGAGATATTGAATTTCAAAAAGTACCTAAAAAACCTCTCTAATACCCCCCCATCCTTTCAATTTTTTTGAAAAATGAAAAATTTCAAAGTGACCTTAAATTTCACCTAATTTAAGGTCGTTTGGTGTAAATATGCTCTTTGCTGTGCATTGGAACCCTCCTAGAGCAAAATAAAAAATTGACAAAATTGCACTTTTTGCAAAAATAAAATTTTATCAATTTTTGAATGATTGTAACTTCTTTATTTGAACTCTGATAGATTTTGCTAGAACGCCATTAGAAAGAGGATAAAAAACACTACAAAATGAGCCAAAACTGGACTCTCTAGCTTTTCAGGTTACCGAGATATTGAGTTTCAAACATTAGTAAAAAAAGACCCCTAATACCCCCCCATTCTTTCAATTTTTTTGAAAAATTAAAAAATTAAAGTGCTTTTTTTGTACTTATTTCACCTAATTTAAAGTCGTTTGGTATAAATATGCCCTTTGCTGTGCATTGGAACCCTCCTGAAGCCAAATAAAAAATTGTCAAAATTGCACTTTTTGCAAAAAGAAATTTTTAAGTGTTTTTTTTGTACTTATTTCACCTAATTTAAGTTCGTTTAGTATAAATATGCCCTTTGCTGTGCATTGGAACCCTCCTAGAGCAAAATAAAAAATTGACAAAATTGCACTTTTTGCAAAAATGAAATTTTATCAATTTTTGAATGATTGTAACTCTTTTATTTGAATTCTTATAGATTTCGCTAGAACGCCATTAGAAAGAGGATAAAAAATACTACAAAATGAGCCAAAACTGGACTCTCTAGCTTTTCAGGTTACCGAGATATTGAATTTCAAAAAGTATTAAAAAAGGACCCCTAATACCCCCCCATTCTTTCAATTTTTTTGAAAAGTGAAAAATTTTAAAGTGCTTTTTTTGTGCTTATTTCACCTAATTTAATGTTCTTTTGTATAAATATGCCCTTTGCTGTGCATTGGAACCTTTATAGAGCAAAATAAAAATTTGTCAAAATTGCACTTTTGACAAAAAATGCATTTTTCGAGTTTTTGAAAAATCGTAGCTCTTTTATTTAAGGTCGCAGGAAATTAGTTCCAACGCCATTCGAAAAAGCATAAAAAATACTACAAAATGGGTTAAAAATGGCCTCTGTAGCTCCTCCCGTTACCGAGATATTGAATTTCAAAAAGTACCTAAAAAACCTCTCTAATACCCCCCCATTCTTTCAATTTTTTTGAAAAGTGAAAAATTTTAAAGTGCTTTTTTTGTGCTTATTTCACCTAATTTAATGTTCTTTTGTATAAATATGCCCTTTGCTGTGCATTGGAACCCTTATAGAGCAAAATAAAAATTTGTCAAAATTGCACTTTTGACAAAAAATGCATTTTTCGAGTTTTTGAAAAATCGTAGCTCTTTTATTTAAGGTCGCAGGAAATTAGTTCCAACGCCATTCGAAAAAGCATAAAAAATACTACAAAATGGGTTAAAAATGGCCTCTGTAGCTCCTCCCGTTACCGAGATATTGAATTTCAAAAAGTACCTAAAAAACCTCTCTATTACCCCCCCATCCTTTCAATTTTTTTGAAAAATGAAAAATTTCAAAGTGACCTTAAATTTCACCTAATTTAAGGTCGTTTGGTGTAAATATGCTCTTTGCTGTGCATTGGAACCCTCCTAGAGCAAAATAAAAAATTGACAAAATTGCACTTTTTGCAAAAATAAAATTTTATCAATTTTTGAATGATTGTAACTTTTTTATTTTAACTCTTATAGATTTTGATAAAACGCCATTAGAAAGAGGATAAAAAACACTACAAAATGAGCCAAAACTGGACTCTCTAGCTTTTCAGGTTACCGAGATATTGAGTTTCAAACATTAGTAAAAAAAGACCCCTAATACCACCCCATTCTTTCAATTTTTTTGAAAAATTAAAAATTTAAAGTGCTTTTTTTGTACTTATTTCACCTAATTTAAGGTCGTTTGGTATAAATATGCCCTTTGCTGTGCATTGGAACCCTCCTGAAGCCAAATAAAAAATTGTCAAAATTGCACTTTTTGGAAAAAGAAATTTTTAAGTGTTTTTTTTTGTACTTATTTCACCTAATTTAAGTTCGTTTAGTATAAATATGCCCTTTGCTGTGCATTGGAACCCTCCTAGAGCAAAATAAAAAATTGACAAAATTGCACTTTTTGCAAAAATGAAATTTTATCAATTTTTGAATGATTGTAACTCTTTTATTTAAACTCTTATAGATTTCGCTAAAACGCCATTAGAAAGAGGATAAAAAATACTACAAAATGAGCCAAAACTGGACTCTCTAGCTCTTCAGGTTACCGAGATATTGAATTTCAAAAAGTATTAAAAAAGGACCCCTAATACCCCCCCATTCTTTCAATTTTTTTGAAAAATGAAAAATTTTAAAGTGCTTTTTTTGTAATTTCACCTAATTTAAGGTCGTTTGGTGTAAATATGCTCTTTGCTGTGCATTGGAACCCTCCTAGAGCAAAATAAAAAATTGACAAAATTGCACTTTTTGCAAAAATAAAATTTTATCAATTTTTGAATGATTGTAACTTTTTTATTTTAACTCTTATAGATTTTGATAAAACGCCATTAGAAAGAGGATAAAAAACACTACAAAATGAGCCAAAACTGGACTCTCTAGCTTTTCAGGTTCCCGAGATATTGAATTTAAAAAGTAGTAAAAAAGGACCCCTAATACCCCCCCATTCTTTCAATTTTTTTGAAAAATGAAAAATTTTAAAGTGCTTTTTTTGTAATTTCACCTAATTTAAGCTCGTTTAGTATAAATATGCCCTTTGCTGTGCATTGGAACCCTCCTAGAGCAAAATAAAAAATTGACAAAATTGCACTTTTTGCAAAAATGAAATTTTATCAATTTTTGAATGATTGTAACTCTTTTATTTGAACTCTTATAGATTTCGCTAGAACGCCATTAGAAAGAGGATAAAAAATACTACAAAATGAGCCAAAACTGGACTCTCTAGCTTTTCAGGTTACCGAGATATTGAATTTCAAAAAGTATTAAAAAAGGACCCCTAATACCCCCCCATTCTTTCAATTTTTTTGAAAGGTGAAAAATTTTAAAGTGCTTTTTTTGTGCTTATTTCACCTAATTTAATGTTCTTTTGTATAAATATGCCCTTTGCTGTGCATTGGAACCCTTATAGAGCAAAATAAAAATTTGTCAAAATTGCACTTTTGACAAAAATTGAATTTTTCGACTTTTTGAAAAATCGTAGCTCTCTTATTTAAAGTCGCAGGAAATTAGTTTCAACGCCATTCGAAAAAGCATAAAAAATACTACAAAATGGGTTAAAAATGGCCTCTGTAGCTCCTCCCGTTACCGAGATATTGAATTTCAAAAAGTACCTAAAAAACCTCTCTAATACCCCCCCATTCTTTCAATTTTTTTGAAAAATGAAAAATTTCAAAGTGCTTTTTTTGTACTTATTTCACCTAATTAAAGGTCGTTTGGTATAAATATGCCCTTTGCTGTGCATTGGAACCCTCCTAGAGCAAAATAAAAAATTGCCAAAATTGCACTTTTTGCAAAAATTAAATTTTTCGACTTTTTGAAAAATCGCAGCTCTTTTATTTAAAGTCGCAGGAAATTCGTTCCAACGCCATTCGAAAAAGCATAAAAAATACTACAAAATTTTGATTGTAACTCTTTTATTTGAACTCTTATAGATTTCGCTAAAACGCCATTAGAAAGAGGATAAAAAACACTACAAAATGAACCAAAACTGGACTCTCTAGCTTTTCAGGTTACCGAGATATTGAATTTCAAAAAGTAGTAAAAAAAGACCCCTAATACCCCCCCATCCTTTCAATTTTTTTGAAAAATGAAAAATTTCAAAGTGCTTTTTTTTTTTAAATTGCCAAAATTGCACTTTTTGCAAAAATTAAATTTTTTCAATTTTTGAATGATTGTAACTTTTTTATTTTAACTCTGATAGATTTTGCTAGAACGCCATTAGATAGAGGATAAAAAACACTACAAAATGAGCCAAAACTGGACTCTCTAGCTTTTCAGGTTACCGAGATATTGAATTTAAAAAAGTAGTAAAAAAAGACCCCTAATACCCCCCCATTCTTTAAATTTTTTTGAAAAATGAAAAATTTGTAAGTCCTTTTTTTTTACTTATTTCACCTAATTTAAGGTCGTTTGGTATAAATATGCTCTTTGCTGTGCATTGGAACCCTCCTGGAGCAAAATAAAAAATTGACAAAATTGCACTTTTTGCAAAAATATTTTTTTTTTTTCAATTTTTGAATAATTGTAACTTCTTTATTTGAACTCTGATAGATTTTGCTAGAACGCCATTAGATAGAGGATAAAAAACACTACAAAATGAGCCAAAACTGGACTCTCTAGCTTTTCAGGTTACCGAGATATTGAATTTAAAAAAGTAGTAAAAAAAGACCCCTAATACCCCCCCATTCTTTAAATTTTTTTGAAAAATGAAAAATTTGTAAGTCCTTTTTTTTTACTTATTTCACCTAATTTAAGGTCGTTTGGTATAAATATGCTCTTTGCTGTGCATTGGAACCCTCCTGGAGCAAAATAAAAAATTGACAAAATTTCACTTTTTGCAAAAATGAAATTTTTTCAATTTTTGAATGATTGTAACTTTTTCATTTGAACTCTTATACATTTTGTTAAAACGCCATTAGAAAGAGGATAAAAAACACTACAAAATGAGCCAAAACTGGACTCTCTAGCTTTTCAGGTTCCCGAGATATTGAATTTAAAAAAGTAGTAAAAAAAGACCCCTAATACCCCCCCAACCTTTAAATTTTTTTGAAAAATGAAAAATTTCAAAGTGCTTTTTTTGTACTTATTTCACCTAATTTAAGGTCGTTTGGTATAAATATGCTCTTTGCTGTGCATTGGAACCCTCCTGGAGCAAAATAAAAAATTGACAAAATTGCACTTTTTGCAAAATTTTTTTTTTTTCAATTTTTGAATGATTGTGTCTTCTTTATTTGAACTCTTATAGAATTCGCTAGAACGCCATTAGAAAGAGGATAAAAAATACTACAAATTGAGCCAAAACTGGACCATCTAGCTCTTCAGGTTACCTAGATATTGAATTTCAAAAAGCAGTAAAAAAAGACCCCTAATACCCCCCCATTCTTTCAATTTTTTTGAAAAATGAAAAATTTGTAAGTGCTTTTTTTGTACTTATTTCACCTAATTTAAGGTCGTTGGGTATAAATATGCTCTTTGCTGTGCATTGGAACCCTCCTGAAGCCAAATAAAAAATTGTCAAAATTGCACTTTTTGCAAAAAGAAATTTTTAAGTGTTTTTTTTGTACTTATTTCACCTAATTTAAGGTCGTTTGGTATAAATATGCCCTTTGCTGTGCATTGGAACCCTCCTAGAGCAAAATAAAAAATTGACAAAATTGCACTTTTTGCAAAAATGAAGTTTTATCAATTTTTGAATGATTGTAACTTTTTTATTTAAACTCTTATAGATTTCGCTAGAACGCCATTAGAAATAGGATAAAAAATACTACAAAATGAGCCAAAACTGGACTCTCTAGCTTTTCATGTTACCGAGATATTGAATTTAAAAAAGTAGTAAAAAAAGACCCCTAATACCCCCCCATTCTTTCAATTTTTTTTGATAAATGAAAAATTTTTAAGTGTTTTTTTTGTACTTATTTCACCTAATTTAAGGTCGTTTGGTATAAATATTTTCTTTGCTGTGCATTGGAACCCTCTTGGAGCAAAATAAAAAATTGACAAAATTGCACTTTTTGCAAAAATGAAATTTTTTAAATTTTTGAATGATTGTAACTTTTTTATTTTAACTCTTATACATTTTGATAAAACGCCATTAGAAAGAGGATAAAAAACACTACAAAATGAGCCAAAACTGGACTCTCTAGCTTTTCAGGTTCCCGAGATATTGAATTTAAAAAGTAGTAAAAAAAGACCCCTAATACCCCCCCATCCTTTCAATTTTTTTGAAAAATGAAAAATTTCAAAGTGCTTTTTTTGTGCTTATTTCACCTAATTTAATGTTCTTTTGTATAAATATGCCCTTTGCTGTGCATTGGAACCTTTATAGAGCAAAATAAAAATTTGTCAAAATTGCACTTTTGACAAAAAATGCATTTTTCGAGTTTTTGAAAAATCGTAGCTCTTTTATTTAAGGTCGCAGGAAATTAGTTCCAACGCCATTCGAAAAAGCATAAAAAATACTACAAAATGGGTTAAAAATGGCCTCTGTAGCTCCTCCCGTTACCGAGATATTGAATTTCAAAAAGTACCTAAAAAACCTCTCTAATACCCCCCCATCCTTTCAATTTTTTTGAAAAATGAAAAATTTCAAAGTGACCTTAAATTTCACCTAATTTAAGGTCGTTTGGTGTAAATATGCTCTTTGCTGTGCATTGGAACCCTCCTAGAGCAAAATAAAAAATTGACAAAATTGCACTTTTTGCAAAAATAAAATTTTATCAATTTTTGAATGATTGTAACTTCTTTATTTGAACTCTGATAGATTTTGCTAGAACGCCATTAGAAAGAGGATAAAAAACACTACAAAATGAGCCAAAACTGGACTCTCTAGCTTTTCAGGTTACCGAGATATTGAGTTTCAAACATTAGTAAAAAAAGACCCCTAATACCCCCCCATTCTTTCAATTTTTTTGAAAAATTAAAAAATTAAAGTGCTTTTTTTGTACTTATTTCACCTAATTTAAAGTCGTTTGGTATAAATATGCCCTTTGCTGTGCATTGGAACCCTCCTGAAGCCAAATAAAAAATTGTCAAAATTGCACTTTTTGCAAAAAGAAATTTTTAAGTGTTTTTTTTGTACTTATTTCACCTAATTTAAGTTCGTTTAGTATAAATATGCCCTTTGCTGTGCATTGGAACCCTCCTAGAGCAAAATAAAAAATTGACAAAATTGCACTTTTTGCAAAAATGAAATTTTATCAATTTTTGAATGATTGTAACTCTTTTATTTGAATTCTTATAGATTTCGCTAGAACGCCATTAGAAAGAGGATAAAAAATACTACAAAATGAGCCAAAACTGGACTCTCTAGCTTTTCAGGTTACCGAGATATTGAATTTCAAAAAGTATTAAAAAAGGACCCCTAATACCCCCCCATTCTTTCAATTTTTTTGAAAAGTGAAAAATTTTAAAGTGCTTTTTTTGTGCTTATTTCACCTAATTTAATGTTCTTTTGTATAAATATGCCCTTTGCTGTGCATTGGAACCTTTATAGAGCAAAATAAAAATTTGTCAAAATTGCACTTTTGACAAAAAATGCATTTTTCGAGTTTTTGAAAAATCGTAGCTCTTTTATTTAAGGTCGCAGGAAATTAGTTCCAACGCCATTCGAAAAAGCATAAAAAATACTACAAAATGGGTTAAAAATGGCCTCTGTAGCTCCTCCCGTTACCGAGATATTGAATTTCAAAAAGTACCTAAAAAACCTCTCTAATACCCCCCGGGGCATCCTTTCAATTTTTTTGAAAAATGAAAAATTTCAAAGTGACCTTAAATTTCACCTAATTTAATGTTCTTTTGTATAAATATGCCCTTTGCTGTGCATTGGAACCCTCCTGGAGCAAAATAAAAAATTGTCAAAATTGCACTTTTTGCAAAAAGAAATTTTTAAGTGTTTTTTTTGTACTTATTTCACCTAATTTAAGGTCGTTTGGTATAAATATGCCCTTTGCTGTGCATTGGAACCTTCCTAGAGCAAAATAAAAAATTGACAAAATTGCACTTTTTGCAAAAATGAAATTTTATCAATTTTTGAATGATTGTAACTCTTTTATTTGAACTCTTATAGATTTCGCTAAAACGCCATTAGAAAGAGGATAAAAAACACTACAAAATGAACCAAAACTGGACTCTCTAGCTTTTCAGGTTACCGAGATATTGAATTTAAAAAAGTAGTAAAAAAAGACCCCTAATACCCCCCCATTCTTTCAATTTTTTTTGATAAATGAAAAATTTTTAAGTGTTTTTTTTGTACTTATTTCACCTAATTTAAGGTCGTTTGGTATAAATATTTTCTTTGCTGTGCATTGGAACCCTCTTGGAGCAAAATAAAAAATTGACAAAATTGCACTTTTTGCAAAAATGAAATTTTTTAAATTTTTGAATGATTGTAACTTTTTTATTTTAACTCTTATACATTTTGATAAAACGCCATTAGAAAGAGGATAAAAAACACTACAAAATGAGCCAAAACTGGACTCTCTAGCTTTTCAGGTTCCCGAGATATTGAATTTAAAAAGTAGTAAAAAAAGACCCCTAATACCCCCCCATCCTTTCAATTTTTTTGAAAAATGAAAAATTTCAAAGTGCTTTTTTTGTGCTTATTTCACCTAATTTAATGTTCTTTTGTATAAATATGCCCTTTGCTGTGCATTGGAACCTTTATAGAGCAAAATAAAAATTTGTCAAAATTGCACTTTTGACAAAAAATGCATTTTTCGAGTTTTTGAAAAATCGTAGCTCTTTTATTTAAGGTCGCAGGAAATTAGTTCCAACGCCATTCGAAAAAGCATAAAAAATACTACAAAATGGGTTAAAAATGGCCTCTGTAGCTCCTCCCGTTACCGAGATATTGAATTTCAAAAAGTACCTAAAAAACCTCTCTAATACCCCCCCATCCTTTCAATTTTTTTGAAAAATGAAAAATTTCAAAGTGACCTTAAATTTCACCTAATTTAAGGTCGTTTGGTGTAAATATGCTCTTTGCTGTGCATTGGAACCCTCCTAGAGCAAAATAAAAAATTGACAAAATTGCACTTTTTGCAAAAATAAAATTTTATCAATTTTTGAATGATTGTAACTTCTTTATTTGAACTCTGATAGATTTTGCTAGAACGCCATTAGAAAGAGGATAAAAAATACTACAAAATGAGCCAAAACTGGACTCTCTAGCTTTTCAGGTTACCGAGATATTGAGTTTCAAACATTAGTAAAAAAAGACCCCTAATACCCCCCCATTCTTTCAATTTTTTTGAAAAATTAAAAAATTAAAGTGCTTTTTTTGTACTTATTTCACCTAATTTAAAGTCGTTTGGTATAAATATGCCCTTTGCTGTGCATTGGAACCCTCCTGAAGCCAAATAAAAAATTGTCAAAATTGCACTTTTTGCAAAAAGAAATTTTTAAGTGTTTTTTTTGTACTTATTTCACCTAATTTAAGTTCGTTTAGTATAAATATGCCCTTTGCTGTGCATTGGAACCCTCCTAGAGCAAAATAAAAAATTGACAAAATTGCACTTTTTGCAAAAATGAAATTTTATCAATTTTTGAATGATTGTAACTCTTTTATTTGAATTCTTATAGATTTCGCTAGAACGCCATTAGAAAGAGGATAAAAAATACTACAAAATGAGCCAAAACTGGACTCTCTAGCTTTTCAGGTTACCGAGATATTGAATTTCAAAAAGTATTAAAAAAGGACCCCTAATACCCCCCCATTCTTTCAATTTTTTTGAAAGGTGAAAAATTTTAAAGTGCTTTTTTTGTGCTTATTTCACCTAATTTAATGTTCTTTTGTATAAATATGCCCTTTGCTGTGCATTGGAACCCTTATAGAGCAAAATAAAAATTTGTCAAAATTGCACTTTTGACAAAAATTGAATTTTTCGACTTTTTGAAAAATCGTAGCTCTCTTATTTAAAGTCGCAGGAAATTAGTTTCAACGCCATTCGAAAAAGCATAAAAAATACTACAAAATGGGTTAAAAATGGCCTCTGTAGCTCCTCCCGTTACCGAGATATTGAATTTCAAAAAGTACCTAAAAAACCTCTCTAATACCCCCCCATTCTTTCAATTTTTTTGAAAAATGAAAAATTTCAAAGTGCTTTTTTTGTACTTATTTCACCTAATTAAAGGTCGTTTGGTATAAATATGCCCTTTGCTGTGCATTGGAACCCTCCTAGAGCAAAATAAAAAATTGCCAAAATTGCACTTTTTGCAAAAATTAAATTTTTCGACTTTTTGAAAAATCGCAGCTCTTTTATTTAAAGTCGCAGGAAATTCGTTCCAACGCCATTCGAAAAAGCATAAAAAATACTACAAAATTTTGATTGTAACTCTTTTATTTGAACTCTTATAGATTTCGCTAAAACGCCATTAGAAAGAGGATAAAAAACACTACAAAATGAACCAAAACTGGACTCTCTAGCTTTTCAGGTTACCGAGATATTGAATTTCAAAAAGTAGTAAAAAAAGACCCCTAATACCCCCCCATCCTTTCAATTTTTTTGAAAAATGAAAAATTTCAAAGTGCTTTTTTTTTTTAAATTGCCAAAATTGCACTTTTTGCAAAAATTAAATTTTTTCAATTTTTGAATGATTGTAACTTTTTTATTTTAACTCTGATAGATTTTGCTAGAACGCCATTAGATAGAGGATAAAAAACACTACAAAATGAGCCAAAACTGGACTCTCTAGCTTTTCAGGTTACCGAGATATTGAATTTAAAAAAGTAGTAAAAAAAGACCCCTAATACCCCCCCATTCTTTAAATTTTTTTGAAAAATGAAAAATTTGTAAGTCCTTTTTTTTTACTTATTTCACCTAATTTAAGGTCGTTTGGTATAAATATGCTCTTTGCTGTGCATTGGAACCCTCCTGGAGCAAAATAAAAAATTGACAAAATTGCAGTTTTTGCAAAAATATATTTTTTTTTTCAATTTTTGAATAATTGTAACTTCTTTATTTGAACTCTGATAGATTTTGCTAGAACGCCATTAGATAGAGGATAAAAAACACTACAAAATGAGCCAAAACTGGACTCTCTAGCTTTTCAGGTTACCGAGATATTGAATTTAAAAAAGTAGTAAAAAAAGACCCCTAATACCCCCCCATTCTTTAAATTTTTTTGAAAAATGAAAAATTTGTAAGTCCTTTTTTTTTACTTATTTCACCTAATTTAAGGTCGTTTGGTATAAATATGCTCTTTGCTGTGCATTGGAACCCTCCTGGAGCAAAATAAAAAATTGACAAAATTTCACTTTTTGCAAAAATGAAATTTTTTCAATTTTTGAATGATTGTAACTTTTTCATTTGAACTCTTATACATTTTGTTAAAACGCCATTAGAAAGAGGATAAAAAACACTACAAAATGAGCCAAAACTGGACTCTCTAGCTTTTCAGGTTCCCGAGATATTGAATTTAAAAAAGTAGTAAAAAAAGACCCCTAATACCCCCCCATTCTTTCAATTTTTTTGAAAGGTGAAAAATTTTAAAGTGCTTTTTTTGTGCTTATTTCACCTAATTTAATGTTCTTTTGTATAAATATGCCCTTTGCTGTGCATTGGAACCCTTATAGAGCAAAATAAAAATTTGTCAAAATTGCACTTTTGACAAAAATTGAATTTTTCGACTTTTTGAAAAATCGTAGCTCTCTTATTTAAAGTCGCAGGAAATTAGTTTCAACGCCATTCGAAAAAGCATAAAAAATACTACAAAATGGGTTAAAAATGGCCTCTGTAGCTCCTCCCGTTACCGAGATATTGAATTTCAAAAAGTACCTAAAAAACCTCTCTAATACCCCCCCATTCTTTCAATTTTTTTGAAAAATGAAAAATTTCAAAGTGCTTTTTTTGTACTTATTTCACCTAATTAAAGGTCGTTTGGTATAAATATGCCCTTTGCTGTGCATTGGAACCCTCCTAGAGCAAAATAAAAAATTGCCAAAATTGCACTTTTTGCAAAAATTAAATTTTTCGACTTTTTGAAAAATCGCAGCTCTTTTATTTAAAGTCGCAGGAAATTCGTTCCAACGCCATTCGAAAAAGCATAAAAAATACTACAAAATTTTGATTGTAACTCTTTTATTTGAACTCTTATAGATTTCGCTAAAACGCCATTAGAAAGAGGATAAAAAACACTACAAAATGAACCAAAACTGGACTCTCTAGCTTTTCAGGTTACCGAGATATTGAATTTCAAAAAGTAGTAAAAAAAGACCCCTAATACCCCCCCATCCTTTCAATTTTTTTGAAAAATGAAAAATTTCAAAGTGCTTTTTTTTTTTAAATTGCCAAAATTGCACTTTTTGCAAAAATTAAATTTTTTCAATTTTTGAATGATTGTAACTTTTTTATTTTAACTCTGATAGATTTTGCTAGAACGCCATTAGATAGAGGATAAAAAACACTACAAAATGAGCCAAAACTGGACTCTCTAGCTTTTCAGGTTACCGAGATATTGAATTTAAAAAAGTAGTAAAAAAAGACCCCTAATACCCCCCCATTCTTTAAATTTTTTTGAAAAATGAAAAATTTGTAAGTCCTTTTTTTTTACTTATTTCACCTAATTTAAGGTCGTTTGGTATAAATATGCTCTTTGCTGTGCATTGGAACCCTCCTGGAGCAAAATAAAAAATTGACAAAATTGCACTTTTTGCAAAAATATTTTTTTTTTTTCAATTTTTGAATAATTGTAACTTCTTTATTTGAACTCTGATAGATTTTGCTAGAACGCCATTAGATAGAGGATAAAAAACACTACAAAATGAGCCAAAACTGGACTCTCTAGCTTTTCAGGTTACCGAGATATTGAATTTAAAAAAGTAGTAAAAAAAGACCCCTAATACCCCCCCATTCTTTAAATTTTTTTGAAAAATGAAAAATTTGTAAGTCCTTTTTTTTTACTTATTTCACCTAATTTAAGGTCGTTTGGTATAAATATGCTCTTTGCTGTGCATTGGAACCCTCCTGGAGCAAAATAAAAAATTGACAAAATTTCACTTTTTGCAAAAATGAAATTTTTTCAATTTTTGAATGATTGTAACTTTTTCATTTGAACTCTTATACATTTTGTTAAAACGCCATTAGAAAGAGGATAAAAAACACTACAAAATGAGCCAAAACTGGACTCTCTAGCTTTTCAGGTTCCCGAGATATTGAATTTAAAAAAGTAGTAAAAAAAGACCCCTAATACCCCCCCAACCTTTAAATTTTTTTGAAAAATGAAAAATTTCAAAGTGCTTTTTTTGTACTTATTTCACCTAATTTAAGGTCGTTTGGTATAAATGTGCTCTTTGCTGTGCATTGGAACCCTCCTGGAGCAAAATAAAAAATTGACAAAATTGCACTTTTTGCAAAATTTTTTTTTTTTCAATTTTTGAATGATTGTGTCTTCTTTATTTGAACTCTTATAGAATTCGCTAGAACGCCATTAGAAAGAGGATAAAAAATACTACAAATTGAGCCAAAACTGGACCATCTAGCTCTTCAGGTTACCTAGATATTGAATTTCAAAAAGCAGTAAAAAAAGACCCCTAATACCCCCCCATTCTTTCAATTTTTTTGAAAAATGAAAAATTTGTAAGTGCTTTTTTTGTACTTATTTCACCTAATTTAAGGTCGTTGGGTATAAATATGCTCTTTGCTGTGCATTGGAACCCTCCTGAAGCCAAATAAAAAATTGTCAAAATTGCACTTTTTGCAAAAAGAAATTTTTAAGTGTTTTTTTTGTACTTATTTCACCTAATTTAAGGTCGTTTGGTATAAATATGCCCTTTGCTGTGCATTGGAACCCTCCTAGAGCAAAATAAAAAATTGACAAAATTGCACTTTTTGCAAAAATGAAGTTTTATCAATTTTTGAATGATTGTAACTTTTTTATTTAAACTCTTATAGATTTCGCTAGAACGCCATTAGAAATAGGATAAAAAATACTACAAAATGAGCCAAAACTGGACTCTCTAGCTTTTCATGTTACCGAGATATTGAATTTAAAAAAGTAGTAAAAAAAGACCCCTAATACCCCCCCAGTTATGAACCCATAACAGCTGACCAGTGTCTAGTATAATAGAAGTGCTTAGCTTAGCAGTGCATAGGTATTAAGTATAGCCCAGAAATTGCCAAAGCCAAAAACCAAAAACCAACAATATATGTTTAGTATTCGTATTCATTATGTTCAATTTTCAAAGTCCCTACGGCATGCAAGGACAAGTGATTGGTACCAAAATGTACCTACTAATAGTCACTATTAAAGGCCAGAAAGACAATGTGGGAGGCGGGACAGTTTGTCCAGAAACCAAGAAAAACCAACAATATATGCTTAGTATTCGTATTCATTATATTCAATTTTCAAAGTCCCTACGGCATGCAAGGACAAGTGATTGGTACCAAAATGTACAGGGTGATTGATTGAATTTTGACCACCCCCTTAACTTTCTTAATTTTGATTTTAGCAAAAAACGTTAAATACAAAACTAGTAATTATTTAGGTCTACTTTATTTTCAGATAAACAGTTATTATACAGGGTGTCCCAAATTTGAGTAACAAACCAAACTTATGTTTTTTTAAATACGATGACCAACTTTTTATCCGATATTTGAATTCTACGTCAAATTCTAGGCCTAATTGATGTAAAATGTCTGTATCGATATTCAACTGTTTCCGCACCAGCGTCCTTGATTGGTTGAATTTTGACCACCCCTTAACTTTCTTAATTTTGATTTTAGCAAAAAACGTTAAATACAAAACTAGTAGATATTTAGGTCTACTTTATTCTTAGATAAACAGTTATTATACAGGGTGTCCTAAATTTTAGTAACAAACCAAACTTATGTTTTTTTAAACACAACGACCAACTTTTTATTCGATATTTGCATTCTACGTCAAATTTTAGGAATTGATGTAAAATTTCTGTATCGATATTCAACTGTTTCCGCAGCATCTGTTACTTTAACAATGTTTCCTCGACTATGTGATTAAGGGTTAATTTAGTTACTCAAATTTGGGGCAGCCTGTATAGTAACTGTTTATCTAAGAGTAAAAGTAGACCCAAATATCTATAACTGTTGCTACAACTAGTTTTTTTACTAAAATCAAAAATACGGAAGTTAAGAGGGTGGTTAAAATTCAACCAATCAAGGACGCTGCTGCGGAAACATTTGAATATCGATACAGACATTTTACATCAATTAGGCCTAGAATTTGACGTAGAATTAAAATATCGATTAAAAAGTTGGTCATTGTATTTAAAAAAAACATGTTTGGTTTGCTACTTAAATTTGGGACACCCTGTATAATAACTCTTTATCTAAGAGTAAAGTAGACCTAAATATCTACTAGTTTTGTATTTAACGTTTTTTGCTAAAATCAAAATTAAAGAAGTTAAGAGGGTGGTCAAAATTCAATCAATCAAGGACGCTGCTGCGGAAACAGTTGAATATCGATACAGACATTTTACATCAATTAGGATTAGAATTTGACGTAGAATTCAAATATCGGATAAAAAGTTGGTCATTCTATTTAAAAAAACATAAGTTTGGTTCGTTACTCAAATTTGGGACACCCTGTATAATAACTGTTTATCTAAAAATAAAGTAGACCTAAATATCTTCTAGTTTTGTATTTAACGTTTTTTGCTAAAATCAAAATTATGGAAGTTAAGGAGGTGGTCAAAATTCAATCAATCACCCTGTACCTACTAATAGTCACTATTAAAGGCCAGAAAGGCAATGTGGGAGGCGGGACAGTTTGTCCAGAAACCAAGAAAAACCAACAATATATGCTTAGTATTCGTATTCATTATATTCAATTTTCAAAGTCCCTACGGCATGCAAGGACAAGTGATTGGTACCAAAATGTACCTACTAATAGTCACTATTAAAGGCCAGAAAGACAATGTGGGAGGCGGGACAGTTTGTCCAGAAACCAAGAAAAACCATCAAAATATGCGCTTAGTATTCGTATTCATTATGTTCAATTTTCAAAGTCCCTACGGCATGCAAGGACAAGTGATTGGTACCAAAATGTACTTACTAATAGTCACTACTATCGGCCAGAAAGACAATGTGGGAGGCGGGACAGTTTGTCCAGAAACCACGAAAAACCAACCATATATGCTTAGTATTCGTATTCATTATATTCAATTTTCAAAGTCCCTACGGCATGCAAGGACAAGTGGTTGGTACCCAAATGTACCTACTAATAGTCACTATTAAAGGCCAGAAAGACAATGTGGGAGGCGGGACAGTTTGTCCAGAAACCAAGAAAAACCAACAATATATGCTTAGTATTCGTATTCATTATATTCAATTTTCAAAGTCCCTACGGCATGCAAGGACAAGTGATTGGTACCGAAATGTACCTACTAATAGTCACTATTAAAGGCCAGAAAGACAATGTGGGAGGCGGGACAGTTTGTCCAGAAACCAAGAAAAACTAACAATATATGCTTAGTATTCGTATTCATTATGTTCAATTTTCAAAGTACCTACTACAATTTTTCAGAAAGCGCCTATAAGTAAATGTGGCAATGTTGTATTTGCTGTCATTTTCTTTGTTGGAGTATTCGAGTATTTTATATTCGTAGATTTGTTTACTATTTATCAGTCTGTTGAATGTGCACTTTTAATAAAAATTGAGTTTAAAGGTGGTAACTTAATAAAACATAATTGTATTGCTTTAATGTGTATTGTTTCAGATGATTATAAGTACTATAACATGTAAGTAATTAGAAATATACAAATTTTTGAATGTATTTGCCAATAGAAAAAAATAAATCGCCGCCACTGACCAATCGGACATCTTCGGCTCCGGCTTGCTGCCTTCACACCAGTTATAATCTTCACCAATTATTAGACTATTGTAATAAAAATACAATTATTTTAGCTGCATGTTAAATTTTTTGACACAACCAAACAAAAACAAAAGCCAAGTGACAAGTTGGCATTTGACATCACAATAGATCCAAGATGGCCTATCAGCGGAACTTCCTTTCTCAATGCGATATGCCGGGTGACGTCACAGTGGATGCTCGGGTGTACAAAATATGCACAATACCCAAGGGATTACAGTCCTTTCAAACTGTGTTTCTGGAATGTCAAACGTTGACACCACTTTTCTCCTTGACTTTACGTCATTTTGTAGTGCTTTTTGATGTCATCGGATAGAAAATTTAATGGGCATTCCAAAAATGTGCTAAGAACTGTCATTTTCTTACTGCAAGTGCGCTTTACAGGCGATTTTGTCCCTGACTGTCGAATTGTATTTCTGGCAGATTAAACTTTGACCCCACTTTTCTCGCTGACTTTACATGATTTTGTAGCGTTTTTTTATGTCGATGCATTGAACATTTACTGAGGATTCCAAGAATGTGCTTAAAACGGTAATTTTCTTACTGCAAATGGGTTCTGCAGGCGATTTTGTTTCTGACTGTCCTTTCAAACTGTGTTTTTGACAGTTCAACTTTTCACACAACTTTTCTCCCTGACTTTACGTGATTTTGTGGAGATTTTTATGTCATTAGATAGGAAATTTAATGAGTTTTCCAAAAATGTACTTAAAACCATTGTCCTTAAAACAGTCATTTTCTTACTGCAAGTGGACTTTACAGGCGATTTTGTACTTGACTGTCTTTTCAAACCGGGTTTTAGGCAGTTCAAATTTTCACACCGCTTTTCTGTCTGACTTTACCTGATTGTGCTTTTTATGTCGTTGGATAGGACATTTAAAGAGCATTCCAAAAATTTGCTAAAACCCTGTAAATATATAGTTTTTGCTATGTACAGTTTTTGCATAATTATTTTTTGAACCGGAGTGATAAAATATGAACAAAATGCTCTGGCAAGTGTCTTCCTCTCGTTGCTAAGCTACTTTTTATGCCAAATTGTAGTTTATACTATAATGCTTAAAAGACCCTGTAAATATAAAATTTGCACTATGTACAGAGCTATTGATTGAATTTGGACCACCCCAATACAAGTTTTGTTCCTAGTATAAGAAGAAAACTTTCTATATGAAACTGATAGATACAAAGGTCTACTATATTTCTAGATACATTTTATCTATACAGGGTATCTCAAAATTTAAATGGGATGCCATATTTTTTATTGCAAATTCGGATTCTACGATAAATTATAAGCCTATTTGACTAATATGTTCTGTATCGATTTTCAATTGTTTCCTGTCAAATAACCTCTATTGATTGAATTTAGACCACCCCAAAACAAGCTTTATTTTTAATTTGAGAAGAAAATTTTCCATACGAAAGTGATAGATACGAAGGTCTACTTACTATATTTCTAGATACATTTTATCCTATACAGGGTGTCTCAAAATTACGTGGCTAACCAAACATACCTTTTTTTAAATGCAATGCCATATTTTTAATTGCGAATTCGGATTCTCTGATAAATTTTAAGCCTATTTGACAAATTGTTCTGTATTTATTTATTATTATCTGTATTTTATTTTTTAAATTTTTTTACGGATTTTTGAGACACCCTGTATAGACAAAATTTATCCAGGAATATAGTAGACCTTCGTATCTATCACTTTCATTCAGAATTTTTTTTTTCTAAAACTAAAAATAAAGTTTGTATTGAGGTGGTCTTCGTCTATATTCAATCAATTGAGCTTATTAGACAGAAAACAATTGAATATCGATACAGAACATATTAATCAAATAGGCGTAGAATTTATCGTAGAAAGAAGAATAAAGCTTGTATTGGAGTGGTCTAAACTCAATCAATAACCCTGTATTTACAGTTTTTGCATAATTAATTTTTGAACTGGAAAGACGAAATATAATAAAATACTATAGCAACTGTCTTCCTCTCGTTATCCAGCTACTTTTTATGCCAAAGTGTAGATGATATAATGCTTTAATGACCCTGTAAATATAAAATTTAATCTATGTACAGTTTTTGCATTGCAACTCTGCCGATTGAGCATCTATTGCAGTTGACAGCATTGTTAGCAGTTTACCGCTGTGTGGTGTGGGTTGGGTATTGAGCACGTGACCATGTGGAGAACGGATGGTCGTCACTATCAATAAAACACCACTATTTTGCTCTTTGAATAAACCGAATTGCATTTAATCATTGCTTGTTGATAGTCTGCCATTAATGGAACATTTCCAGCATGCTTAAGACTAAATACACCGCCGTAATATGAGAAAAACCGAAAAACTAGGAACTAGCACATTAACCAGACAACTACTTTTTTCACTTGCCCGACATGGTCTCCAGTGTCTCTCGGGAAAAATGTGCAATGTCAATTAAAATATAACCTAAGTCGTCTGTCATTATCTTGCCCAACACGGACAGATAAGGTGACACTAACCTACTCCGAGTAAAGAAACGAACCAGACGTAGGCAACACCGCCACAGCTGTTTGTGGCTGTGTTGTGTTTTGTTTTATCAAAGATCTTTGATCAATATAAATCTAAAATCATTCTAAAACTAAAACTAAAATTTAAATAAAAACCTTAATTTTTAAAATTTTATTTAATTTTTCATTAATTTAAAATTATTAGTATAAATTAGGTAAATCACATTTTTAGTTCTTTTGCAATGCTAGAACATGGATCTTGTTAATATTGTAAAATATTAAAGGAAGCAAAAATTAAGGCAAGGTAATGTAAAAAAAAAATTCTTCAATGATTATTTATTTAAACCATGCCAATCCTCTTTGCAATCTTCATAAACGACTTGTATTCGGTAGCAGATGAACCATGGCAAACTATTATTAACTATGCCGATGACACCAACTTGTTGATTGGAGACAAAAATAGTTTGAACCTAGTAAGCAATAGTCAATATTTAACGTCTAAAATTGAAGCATGGTTTGCTGATAACGGGTTAATTTTGAACGCAGAGAAAACTGATTTAGTCCTGTTCAGGACAAAACAATCAAACTTTGGTAAACTGGAAGGACTCCTGAATGTCGGAAAAGACATAACAGTATCTGAAAACACGTGGTTCCTAGGGGTTTATCTGGATGAGAACCTTGACTGGTCTTTTCATTTCGATAAACTCTTGAAAACTTTGGAATCTGCTACGGAATACGATTCACTGGTAAATATCTAAGTGAGCAATGTCTAAAAATTCTGTATAGCGCCAATTTTGAATCCAGACTGAAGTATGGTATTATGTTCTGGGGCCGAGATGGTAGGGTTCAGAACATTTTTATTGCTCAAAAACGAGTTAAGAGAATAATTTAAAAAATGGATTATCGGCAATCATGTAGAAACACTTTCAGGTCAATGGGACTAATGACAGTATACGCTCTGTATATATATGAATGCTTAATGTACTTTTTCAACAACAGAAGTTTATTTTTTCAGAATCCACAGGTAAACAAATATAATACAAGATTAACCCATCAAATTATGTATCCAACACACCGACTGCAAATAACAGAAAAAACTCCCCACTATAGGTGTATAAAGCTCATCAATAAGTTACCTATGGATTTTAAAACAATTGTGAGTAACCAAAAATTTAAAAGGGAGCTAAAAAAGTTATTAATCCAATTGGAACCCTATCATCTCGACGATTACCTAAACATCTAGAGGTTAAACTCTCCTGTATTGAATGATTATACTATATCATGAGTATAATAATATATCTAAGTAGTCTTTCTTTTGCTGACGCAATTTCATTTTGTTGTATACGTTGTTTATGACAATCTTAAAATAAAGTTACATACTATTTCTATTAAACCAAACTACAGTCTTAAAATTAATATGCAGTCTTTACTGGAATCCTAGCTTGCTGCGTTCAGACATTAGTTATAAGGGATACTATGGCTGACGCTGCCCCAGGTAAGATTACAAAATTGCATAGATACTACACGATTACTACAAGTTTTTGTAGTCTGAAATTGTTTTAAGGATGGTCAAGTGCCTATCTTACAGATCTGCATCTGGTATATGCTGCATAAATCACTACTTTTTCATATGGATGTCAAAAGTATTTCAGTTTTCATTAATGTTTTATGTTTAACATAATAATCACCATCAGATAGTGTAGTAAACTCCATTGCTGAACCTCAAGCTAATAATATGTATTATACCTAGTCTTTTCTAAAAGCATTGTTAAAGTAACAGCAGTAATAAGGTAGTTTGCTGTGAGTTTAACTAATAGGTCTACTCATATGAGACAATATTTACCTATCTAGTAGTATAATTGTAAAGCAAACATCTTTGTGCAGCTGCAATGTTTTTGTTTAAAGAAATAAGCCAATACTAATAAAGCTGAACTTTTAGATATTTTGATTATTTGAGCTTACCACTTTATATAAATACTTTATCAGAAAGAAAGTAATACCTCCACTCAGTGGAGGTAGACTTCAACTTGTTCAATGTAAAGAATCACTCATTGGTTTTCAGTTAAAAATAACCAAAGTATAAATGTAAGTAAGACTAAATTTAGTGTATTTGGGAGAAAACAGAGAGTTAGTAATATAAATGTGGACAACATATACATTGAAATAAAGGGAAGTAGAAAAACCTATGAAAAAAAACAAAGTATCTTGGAGTAATTTTCGATCCAAATCTAAATTTCTGAGTACAATTCCAATCCAAAATAAAGCCTGAAGCCAAATAAAAAATTGTCAAAATTGCACTTTTTGCAAAAAGAAATTTTTAAGTGTTTTTTTTGTACTTATTTCACCTAATTTAAGGTCGTTTGGTATAAATATGCCCTTTGCTGTGCATTGGAACCCTCCTAGAGCAAAATAAAAAATTGACAAAATTGCACTTTTTGCAAAAATGAAGTTTTATCAATTTTTGAATGATTGTAACTTTTTTATTTAAACTCTTATAGATTTCGCTAGAACGCCATTAGAAATAGGATAAAAAATACTACAAAATGAGCCAAAACTGGACTCTCTAGCTTTTCATGTTACCGAGATATTGAATTTAAAAAAGTAGTAAAAAAAGACCCCTAATACCCCCCCAGTTATGAACCCATAACAGCTGACCAGTGTCTAGTATAATAGAAGTGCTTAGCTTAGCAGTGCATAGGTATTAAGTATAGCCCATTGTATCAAATTAAATCATTCTTTAGACCGCTTTGCTATAGTTCACATCCAAGTTAGAGAAATAAAGTTTTTAAAAACGAATTTTGTATTTTCAAACTTATAATTGGCGCAGTCGGTAGGATAAGATCAGTTACAATCGAAGTCACGTTATCGGAACGATTCAATTGTTAACGCGAGTTTCAACTCCTCAGCTCTTATCGAACGTGATAGACTGTTTCGGACTCCGAAAAGTGATTGAGTTTGCTGTGCGTGTGTTACCGAACAACAGGACATCACTTCCTCAATTTGGGTTGTGCTACATAAGGCTCTAGAGGATCACCACGCAGGAAGAAAAGACTGACAACACCAAGGGTGAGTGCCCCAGTATTCCTGTCGCTTTTCCACTTTCCCTGGTTAGGAGAGTAGAAATAATTTTAAGTTTATTTTTTTAAGAAAAGTTAAAAGAAAAAGTAAGAAAAAATAACTAACTGTTAATGAACAGAGAACTTGAAGATTTAGTCAATCAATTTGATAATACTTTAAATTTATCTAGTAATTTAAGACAATCTTCCAACATGCAGAATGCATCTAACGCTTCTCAAGCACCTCAAGTAAATTATACTTTACTTAAATTGTTTATTGACACTATTCCTCTATACGATGGAAATTCTATCACATTGAATAGTTTTCTATCAGCTGGTGACTTTCTTTTTTCAACATATGGTCAACCTAATGACAATGTTTTAAGAAACTACTTACTTCGTACTATAAGAATGAAGCTTACTGATAGGGCTCAAATTTTAGTTGGTTCAAGACACGAATTAGATACTTTTAACAAACTTAAAACAGCTTTGTCAGATTGTTTCGGCGATAGACGTAATTTAGAATGTCTAGAACAGGATTTGTTTATGGCAACTCCTCATAAAAGTGAAAGTTCCTTAGAATTTGCTAAAAGGATACAAGTTCTAAGAAGCACGCTTGCTGAAAAAATTAATTCACTTCCAACTAATGTAATGGACCAACCCACTAAAGTGATTTATTTACGACAATACAATACACTATGTTTGAGAACTTTCATTAGAAGCTTACCTGGATTTTTGCAAAGTATAATTCGTTTGAAAAATCCCGATTGCATTGAAACTGCAATGAATTACATTATTGAAGAGGAAAACTTTCAATACACCCAAAACCTTTTCAAAAATCCAGTACAAGATAAATCTGCTTTTCATAACAAACCACAACATAAATCGTATTATCCACCCGTAAACCCCTCTATGTCATCTTACAACCGAAATTACCAACCTAATGCAAGTCATATGCAAAGACACCCGATTCCAAATCATTTTAATCAAAACTTAACTTACAATCGGTTTAGTCAACCTAACATGTTTAATAATCAGCCATCATTTCCAAATTACGGAAACAAACCTGCATTTCCACGAGGACCTATTAATATACAACCTCGACCAATCTAAAATCAACATTTCCCGACAAACAGACAAGTTTTCGGACCTCCTCAAGATGTTTTTAAACCAACCGGTAAAATACCTGTTGAGAAACCTGAACCAACGTTCTCGTTATACAATGCCACCCCTTTCATCCCGAAATAACCACTTTAGACCAAACGGACCTAGAAATTTTGTGTCTCAAGAACTTTACCATTTGGAAGAAAATCCACAAGAAATTGATGAATTTGCTTTTCCACAAATTGACTATTCTTGTGAAGACGAACAGACTCAAAATCACAATATGCACCAACATTTTAATAATGAAGAAGTCCATGGAGAAAGCCAAGACCAATTAACTTACGCTGAAGCAGAAGAAAACTATGGAAATTTTCATCAGATCAGCCCTCCAACTTCTCAGACCTAACAGTAGAAATGCATACTGAGATTTTGAATAGTTTACCCTACATCAAAATTAAAAATCCAAGTTTAAAGCTACTTGTAGATACTGGGTGCTATAATTCAATAATTCGTCCTTCTATTGCTGAAAAATACTTTCCAAATACAATTTTTAATTCACCTTCAATAATTAAGACAGGTGTTGGCGAAAAGGAAACTTTGTTTAAAGCTAATATACCTGCATTTCAAGAATTTTAAGTTCATGATTATATTACTTTCATCTTATTTGATTTTCATGAATACTTTGACGGTATTATAGGATTGTATGATTTAAAACGTTTCAATCTATCGATTGACCTTGTAAATGATCAACTTAGCAACAACAAACTAACAATTCCCATACAATTCCGACAACCGCAACTTGAAACTTACGGTTTCACCGTACATTCTCATGAAGTCAAGAAGGTAAACGTCCCTGTTTCTCACCATAATGTTGACATAATCATACCCAAAACCTATTTAAATGATCTTTATTTTCCTGAAACACTAACCACTGCAAAGAACGGATTTGCAGTAACAGAAGTTTTTAATTACACAAGTAATGACATTACTGTGCTATTCAAAGAACCCATGCCGTGTCACTTATTTTCCCACGAACAATACGAACATTTTTCATTGTTTCATATGGATAATATTCTTCCAAAAGAAAGTGCTAAAAATAGCAAAATTAACATTATCGACTCTTTAAGATGTGACCACCTTAATCTTGAAGAAAAATCTGCTCTTACGAAACTTTGTAAACAATTTTCAGATGTTTTCCACCAAGAAAATCAAAAATTGTCCTTTACCAATAAAGTCAAACACACAATTAGAACAACTGACGAGATCCCCGTACATTCAAAAACTTACCGTTACCCTTTTGTACATAAAAATGAAGTACATCGACAAATAAATAAAATGTTAGAAGAAGGCATAATCCGTCCTAGCCAAAGTCCATGGAGTAGTCCAATATGGATTGTACCCAAAAAGTTAGACGCTAGTGGCAAGCAAAAATGGAGGATTTGCGTAGACTATCGCGGTATCAATGCCAAGACTATTGACGACCGTTACCCTTTACCCAACATTACTGACATCCTAGACAAGTTAGGTAGATGTACTTACTTTTCGACTATATACCTTTCTTCTGGCTTCCACCAAATAGAAATGGACCCCAAATCGATTGAGAAAACAGCATTTAATGTCGAAAATGGTCATTTTGAATACCTTCGAATGCCATTTGGCCTAAAAAATGCACCTGCAACATTCCAGCGTGTCATGGACAATGTTCTGCAAGGATTGCAAGGAAATATATGTCTTGTCTACATGGATGACATAATTGTGTTTTCAACTAGTCTCGAAGAACATATTAAACATCTCCAAAAAGTTTTCGAAAGATTAAGAAATGCCAGACTAAAAATTCAGCTTGATAAGTCAGAGTTTTTACGTATAGAAGTTGAATTTTTGGGCCACTTAGTAACAAAAGATGGTATAAAACCGAATCCAAGAAAAATAATGGCAATTCAAAAATTTCCAATTCCAAGAACCGCTAAGGAAATCAAATCTTTTCTGGGATTGCTTGGTTATTATAGGAGATTTATTAAAGGTTTTGCTAAACTAACTCGACCCTTTACGAAATGTTTAAAGAAAGGAGCTACCATCGAGCACACTCCTGAATATATAAAAACTTTTGAAATTTGTAAAAATATTCTTTGTAACGATCCAGTTTTACAGTACCAGACTTTGAAAAACCATTTATTTTGACTACCGATGCATCTAATGTAGCTATAGGCGCTGTATTGAGTCAAGGAAAAATAGGTAGTGACCTTCCTATAGCATATGCCTCCAGAACTCTAAATCCTGCAGAGACCAACTATTCGACAATAGAAAAAGAACTATTGGCTATAGTGTGGGCAACTAAATACTTCCGACCGTATTTATTTGGGCGCAAGTTTACAATCATAACTGATCATAAACCTTTGCAATATCTTTTCAGCCTGAAAGAACCTAATTCGCGATTAATTAGATGGAAACTGAAACTTGAAGAGTTTAACTATGAAGTTCAATATAAAAAGGGATCTCTTAATACAAATGCTGATGCATTGTCAAGGATTGAGATTAATGCTATCGAAAATCAATCAATACTAGGAAATCCAGGAGATATAAATCGAGAAATTGATCACTATATAGAAGAAGAACGAAATCCAAGTCTCAGTCAAGAAGAAATCCAAGAATTAAATGACATAATTAGACCAGTAGAAGCTGAAACCAATACATCCAACATCAATGTAATATCTGATATCCAAATACAAGCCCCAAGTCGAGAGTCTGATGACATAACTGTAGATTCAGCTGCAGAAGACCCTATTTTAAACATTCCAATAACTAAAAATTGCCTCAATACTTATACGAATCAAATCATTTTCACCCTAAAACCTAAAGGACGTTATCACGTAATTCGAAGTAGTTTATTTCAAACCAAATTTCGATATTCTGTGTGTCTTACTGAACACTATTGGGAAGAACTTATAAAATTCTTTAAAGAGCACATAAGTCCAAATAAACTGTACTGTTTATATATAGCTAAATCCGAAATAGACTTAGCTAATAGAATCAGTATCATTTTACCAGAAACGTTTCAACATAATTCTTATAAGCTAGTACTTACAAGAACATTAGTAACACACATTGAGGATGAAAATCGTCAAAACCAACTCATTGAATATCATCATAATAAAAGTCATCGTGGTATTAATGAAGGTTTAATGACCCTAAAAAAGCTCTATTACTGGCCAAACATGAAATTAGATCTGACAACTTATGTGAATAATTGTGAAATTTGTCAACAAACGAAATACGACAGACATCCACCGAAAATTAATTTCAGTATTTCTCCTACACCTTCACAACCTTTTGAGAGCATTCACATGGACGTATTCCAAATTAATAGTGTCAAGTTTGTCACAATTATTGATGTCTTTTCGCGTTATGCACAAGCTTATGAACTCCAACCAGCTTGTACCGCTACAAAAGTGTGGCTGATAATCTTGCAACTTTTATCAGTCACCATGGCCTACCTCAACAAATAACATGTGACAATGGTACGGAATTTAAAACGTCCTTGCTCTTAGAATTTTGCAAACTTCACAAAATTAAATTACACTTTACAACAGCTGGTAATTCCAACAGTAATAGTCCAGTTGAGAGATTACATTCAACTCTCATTGAATTATATCGCATCTTAAAACTTAAAAATTCCTCATTAATGCCTAAGGAATTAATGCAATTTTCTATAATAGGATATAATTCATCAATTCATAGTGTTACTAAACAGAAACCTTTCGATGTTATTAATGGACGTATTAACGCTTTAGATCCCTTTGATTTAACAGATGAAATAATCGTTAATAAATATATTAATGACAGAAAAGAAAGACTGAAAACTATATATCAGAAAATCTATGACCTTTCTTTAGAAACGAAAACACGAACAATTGAAAAACATAATAAAAACCGTGAAACTCCACCTGAGTTTAGTGCAAATCAAAAAGTATTTGTTACTGACAAATCAGCTCAAAGAAGTAAAGATAAACCTCGAAGGAAAAAGCATTTTGTCGATCACGATATTGGTAACAAAATAATAACTAAAGACAAGAAGGTTATTCACAAATCACAGATTCAAAAACCTAGACTTTTTTCTGTTCCACAGGAAAATGAACCTGATGGTGCCATTCCTTCTTGTAGTTACACCGTTTGTGACACCGACTCATCTGACTGATGACGACCTCAAAACCATTCCATTAAAAGCACCTCTCCTTCCTTTTAATCTAGGAAATGCTAAAGTCGTAAACACCAAACATACATTCCTACATTTTGTAGAACTTACACCCTTAATTCACCAAATGGAAAATTTAGAATACTTTTATGATTTTGTAAATAAGTCGCTTAACATAACAAACTTTCAGGCATCGCAACTTACATACCATACTAATGCCATCAATTTGCTTAATCATGCAAAGTTTTTAATCCTAGAAGCTAGGAATAAGTTTAATAATATACGATCACATAATCGACAAAACAAACGTGGACTGATCAATGTAGTTGGAAAAGTCTCAAAGTGGCTTTTTGGTATTCTTGATTCTGATGACGCTGACAAATATGATAAAGCCATTTCAGAATTGCACTATCAGAAAACTACATTACAAAAAGAACTGTCTTTTCAAATTTCACTGACTAAACAGCTGATTGACAACTATAACAGTTCAATAACGATTTTGTACAACAATCAAGCTTTGATTAAGTCTCATATTAAAGCTTTTGAAAAATTAATAAATAAAACCTTAATTGACACAACTACTCTACTAAGAATTCAAAGTACCATCCTTCAAATAATCTTTAGTAGTCAAAACCTAATAACATTTTTGGATAACTTGGAAAATGCAATTATGTTTGCACAACTTAATGTTTTACATAGTAGTATAATTTCATACCATGAATTGGATACCATCCTTAAAGATTTGGCAAAACTTTATGGTAATGATAAACTATTAACATTAAGTAATATTCAGTACTATTATAAACTGTCTGCTCTCCAAGTAACCTTCTCCAAAAATAAAATAATTTTTGCAATTCACTTTCCAATATTTCTCAAAGAATCCTTTGAAATGTTTCACCTTTTACCTATACCAATGAACAATTCCATCATTGTACCCCACTCACCCTACATGGTAATTGGAGCCGATTCTGCCGAATATGAAGAAGACGCCTGTCCGATGATCGAAAACACCTACATCTGTAAAAATCACCTGGAAACTCAGAGAGATGATTGTGCTGTTCAACTTATCAGACACGCCAATATTGGAAAATGTGAAGTGACACCAGTACGAGTAACCGACGCCATAATTCAATCAATAACAAATGAATACGTTTTGGCAATACCAACAAATAGTCCACTTAAAGTTCACAAGTTATGCCAAACTAAAGAGATTGTATTTTTAAACCACCCTAATTCGGTCAAAATTCCAAGAAATTGTGGGATAAGCATCTTAGATAACCAGTTTTGGAATAAAGAGGACATAATTCCAGGAAATTCATTTATTCTTCCTCAAATGGAGTTTTCCTTAAACCACTCTGTTGCCCTTAAGCTGAAGCCTTTGGAACTGACGTCATTAAATTTAAAAGATATCAAGAGTCTTAGTGAAAGTAGATACTACGCAGACTTTCTAGACGAAGAAAACATTCATCCAGTGGTTTGGAGCTTTTCAACATCTTTCCTGATGGTAACCCTTGCCATGCTTTTGATGTCTGGAAGTTCTACCAATTCAAGAAGACGAAGCGTCAACCGACCGGTCATTCCACCACCGAGAGGGATGTTCCTGAAAACAACATGGTACCCCTGTTGTTTCCATCTAGGTTGGGAGGAGTTATGAACCCATAACAGCTGACCAGTGTCTAGTATAATAGAAGTGCTTAGCTTAGCAGTGCATAGGTATTAAGTATAGCCCATTGTATCAAATTAAATCATTCTTTAGACCGCTTTGCTATAGTTCACATCCAAGTTAGAGAAATAAAGTTTTTAAAAACGAATTTTGTATTTTCAAACTTATAATTCCCCATTCTTTCAATTTTTTTTGAAAAATGAAAAATTTTAAAGTGTTTTATTTGTACTTATTTCACCTAATTTAAGGCCGTTTGGTATAAATATGCCCTTGGCTGTGCATTGGAACCCTCCTGGAGCAAAATAAAAAATTGACAAAATTGCACTTCTTGCAAAAATGAAATTTTTTAAATTTTTGAATGATTGTAACTTTTTTATTTGAACTCCGATAGAGTTCGCTAGAACGCCATTAGAAAGAGGATAAAAAATACTACAAAATGAGCCAAAACTGGACTCTCTAGCTTTTCAGGTTACCGAGATATTGAATTTCAAAAAGTATTAAAAAAGGACCCTTAATACCCCCTCATTCTTTCAAATTTTTTGAAAAATGAAAAATTTTAAGGTGTTTTTTTTGTACTTATTTCACCTAATTTAAGGTCGTTTGGTATAAATATGCCCTTTGCTGTGCATTGGAACCCTCCTGGAGCAAAATAAAAAATTGCCAAAATTGCACTTTTTGCAAAAATAATTTTTTTTCAATTTTTGAATGATTGTAACTTCTTTATTTGAACTCTTATAGATTTCGCTAGAACGCCATTAGAAAGAGGATAAAAAATATTACAAATTGAGCCAATACTGGACCATCTAGCTCTTCAGGTTACCTAGATATTGAATTTCAAAAAGCAGTAAAAAAAGACCCCTAATAATTAAAGTTCTTTTTTTGTAATTTCACCTAATTTAAGGTCGTTTGGTATAAATATGCCCTTTGTTTTTACTTAGCTTAGCTTAGTTCAGTTTGCTAAAGCATACAAGTCACTGCGAAATACATGAATGTTAGAACATTAAAAATCCTATATTACGCAAACTTTGAATCTGTGCTCAAGTATGGGATAATGTTTTGGGGTTCTAATAGCTTAATGGAAAAAATATTTGTTTTACAAAAACGAGCACTTAGAATAGTCAAGAAAATGGGATACAGGGAGAGCTGCAGGGGGGTTTTCAAAGCTAATGGCATTCTGACGGTGTGGGGACTATATATTTATGAATGTATAGTTCTCTTTTTCAAAAACAAAAGTATGTTTGATCTGGAGGTACATCATAGTTATAACACTCGAAGCGTAAATGTAAATTATCCGATACACAGATTAACTATAACCGAAAAAAATCCATATTATGCCTGTTTGAAGCTTTTTAATACATTACAAAATGATTTAAAATTAGAAAGAAATGAGAAACTTTTTAAAAGAAAGGTAAAACAGATGTTAATTAATTTAGAGTCATATTGTATCAGGGATTATGTAAGAGACTATTAGGTGTACGCTCATCTTAAAATGACGCTGTTTCTTTTTGTGTTTTCATGTATGTTTTTTGTAGTTACAGGAAATGTATTGTGACCATAATTAGAAATAAAGAAGACTAACTAACTTTTGATTTCCGATACATGGTGGACAATTTTGTGTTTTTTTTTTTTAATTTCAGGCAGCCTAAATACAGTTTCTTACTAACAGTGGCGGTGGCGGCCACTACCCAAATAATTGACACTTCCTATGACGTGTCCTACATGAATACTACCTGGTTTTAAAGGTTCGTGAATGGACCGCATGGATCGCGGATGCGGTTGAATTACTATGGCCCGGTTCCGTAGTAATTCCATTCACGAACTATAAAATAGTTCATGAATGAATTACACTCATTAATGATTCGCCCGCAACGCTCCGGGCACATGAACTATTTTATCAAAACAACCCCCCTTGCCCCCCTCCCCCCTTTGACTCCGCCCCCTGATTGTGCTTATCTTTCCCGCCAATTCCTATATATAGCGGCTGCTGCTGCTGCTGCTGCTGGAAATGAAAACAAGTTTTCATTGACCAAGTAATAAGGATTGTTGGTTCCGCGAGTGAGATAAGAAATCAGTCTTCAAGTAGACGTGCTATGAGCGACATCGACATTACAGACAGCGCATACTTAAGTGGTAACGAAAGTGAGATCGGCTCAGTATACAGTGATTTAGTCCAAGCTCAAGATGTCGACCAATACATCGCAAATCTCCAACAAGAGGAAGAGGGAAGACGTGAGCTCGCCGAAGCGGGCTACGAGTCTCCAGCTCCAGAATTGGATCAGAATCTTGGGGCAGAAATTGAAGTATCAGATGACCACAGCGGAGGAAGTAGAGATGACGGACAAGTTAGTATTCATAGAGAGCTTAACCGATATGGAGAACGACCTCGTATCCAACATGAGGTTTTGGGAGACGGAATCGTGGCGAGCCTGGTTAGAAATGCTGCAGGAAAAGGACAAACAAGACTGGTTAGAGAATCCCTCAGGCTGGGAGATGAGTCTGTGTCAAAGTTTGGAGAAAAAATTGCTAAAGTATCAGCAATGCTGCGTTCGAAAGGAACCATATACGGGATTAGTAAGCATGACCAACCATCTCCCCATTACCACATCTTCCACACTTGTCCGTGGAATTGGTACTGCTGCCGCTGCTACAAGCCAGATGGGCTAGGTAAGCGGTATCTCAAGACTACTCTCCTTACCGCGATTACTTCCCTCGACTGGCAAAGTCTCCTCGAGTATTACAGTACAGACGGAAGACAGTTACAATACATATTCAGCGGAGAAACCTATTCAGACGCACTTTATGGAATTAAACTTGTTAATATGTTTATGAATTAAACGCTTCTCGAAGGACACCCAGAACAGATGGCGGACGGCAACTCATCGAGTCAAAAGCGGGCTTTCTCCGACTCAGATGAAGAGGGTAATGGATCTAATCGACGAGTTAAGCGAGGAGTTAATGCAGCAGAACGATCTAAAGACTACAGTACTGCCTCGAAAATAGAGACCTTCATAATGAAACATCCCGTCGCTCCATTGCAAAACGCCTGTAAAACCACCTATTGGCTGTCGTCTCCATATAAGTATCGTGGAGTAAGTGATCGTACTTATCAACAAGTTTTAACAACCATTAGAGCGAAAATATCTCATTGGACAATAGCTGACTTTATCAAACTCTACGAAAATTGTAAGCCATGGTTTCAATGTTTAAATGGTCAACTGGAAGAGCACTACCTATCAATTGATGACTCAGTTATGGAAATTGAAAATTTAATTTCTCGACAAATGACGGATATATGGGCATGCGACAACATAGATGAAATGGACGGCAAGCAAGATTTTTGGGAGACAATGTATAAAATTTTGGATCGTAATTAGGGTAAAATTAATACTCTAGAGATTGTCGGCCCACCATCTTGTGGAAAAACGTTTTTCACCAATTTCATATGTGACTTCTTTTTGGCCGTCGGACACATTGAGAATTTCACCCGTCAAAACAATTTTCCTCTACAGTCAGCGTACAATCAACGAATTCTACATTGGAATGAGGCACAGTGTGAGCAGTCCAAGTTAGAAGACGCAAAAAAAATTCTAGGAGGTGATCCATGTGCCGCTAATATAAAATATCAAGACACTCAAGTGATCACTAAAACACCCGTGATTATCACGGCCAATAGACGTCACATCCCGTGGACAGAAGCATTCAGGGTCCGCATGATCAGATACGATTGGAGTGACATCGGGTTATCGGACGATTCTAAACAACCTCCGAACCCATTAGCATTAATTGATATATTTCGTAATTATAACTTGATAAATTAGCTTGTTTGTTCAATGTTATCTTGTAGACTTTAGTATAAATAAATAGATTGGGTTATTGGGCATCAGTATGTTTTTATTCCCTGGCCATAAATATCTTGGTCCCGGTAATTCATACAAAATGAGCCAAAACTGGACTCTTTAGCTTTTCAGGTTCCCGAGATATTCAATTTCAAAAAGTAGTAAAAAAAGACCCCTAATACCCCCCCAACCTTTCAATTTTTTTGAAAAATGAAAAATTTCAAAGTGCTTTTTTTGTACTTATTTCACCTAATTAAAGGTCGTTTGGTATAAATATGCCCTTTGCTGTGCATTGGAACCCTCCTAGAGCAAAATAAAAAATTGCCAAAATTGCACTTTTTGCAAAAATTAAATTTTTTCAATTTTTGAATGATTGTAACTTTTTTATTTTAACTCTGATAGATTTCCCTAGAACGCCATTAGAAAGAGGATAAAAAACAGTACAAAATGAGCCAAAACTGGACTCTCTAGCTTTTCAGGTTACCGAGATATTGAATTTAAAAAGTAGTAAAAAAAGACCCCTAATACCCCCCCATTCTTTAAATTTTTTTGAAAAATGATAAATTTGTAAGTGCTTTTTTTGTACTTATTACTCCTAATTTAAGGTCGTTTGGTGTAAATATGCTCTTTGCTGTGCATTGGAACCCTCCTGGAGCAAAATAAAAAATTGACAAAATTGCACTTTTTGCAAAAAGAATTTTTTTCAATTTTTGAATGATTGTAACTTTCTTATTTTAACTCTTATACATTTTGATAAAACGCCATTAGAAAGAGGATAAAAAACAGTACAAAATGAGCCAAAACTGGACTCTCTAGCTTTTCAGGTTACCGAGATATTGAATTTAAAAAAGTAGTAAAAAAAGACCCCTAATACCCCCCCATTCTTTAATTTTTTTTGAAAAATGAAAAATTTTAAAGTGCTTTATTTGTACTTATTTCACCTAATTTAAGGCCGTTTGGTATAAATATGCCCTTGGCTGTGCATTGGAACCATCCTGGAGCAAAATAAAAATTGACAAAATTGCACTTTTTGCAAAAATGAAATTTTTTAAATTTTTGAATGATTGTAACTTTTTTATTTGAACTCCGATAGATTTCGCTAGAACGCCATTAGAAAGAGGATAAAAAATACTACAAAATGAGCCAAAACTGGACTCTCTAGCTTTTCAGGTTACCGAGATATTGAATTTCAAAAAGTATTAAAAAAGGACCCTTAATACCCCCTCATTCTTTCAAATTTTTTGAAAAATGAAAAAATTTTAAAGTGCTTTTTTTGTACTTATTTCACCAAATTTAAATTCGTTTGGTATAAATATGCCCTTTGCTGTGCATTGGAACCCTCCTGGAGCAAAATAAAAAATTGCCAAAATTGCACTTTTTGCAAAAATATTTTTTTTTCAATTTTTGAATGATTGTAACTTCTTTATTTGAACTCTGATAGATTTCGCTAGAACGCCATTAGAAAGAGGATAAAAAACACTACAATATGAGCCAAAACTGGACTCTCTAGCTTTTCAGGTTCCCGAGATATTGAATTTAAAAAAGTAGTAAAAAAAGACCCCTAATACCCCCCCAACCTTTAAATTTTTTTGAAAAATGAAAAATTTTAAAGTGCTTTTTTTGTACTTATTTCTCCTAATTTAAGGTCGTTTGGTATAAATATGCTCTTTGCTGTGTATTGGAATCCTCCTGGAGCAAAATAAAAAATTGACAAAATTGCACTTTTTGCAAAAATGAAATTTTTTCAATTTTTGAATGATTGTAACTTTTTTATTTGAACTCTTATAGATTTCGCTAAAACGCCATTAGAAAGAGGATAAAAAATACTACAAAATGAGCCAAAACTGGACTCTCTAGCTTTTCAGGTTACCGAGATATTGAATTTAAAAAAGTAGTAAAAAAAGACCCCTAATACCCCCCCATTCTTTCAAATTTTTTGAAAAATGAAAAATTTTAAAGTGCTTTTTTTGTACTTATTACTCCTAATTTAAGGTCGTTTGGTGTAAATATGCTCTTTGCTGTGCATTGGAACCCTCCTGGAGCAAAATAAAAAATTGACAAAATTGCACTTTTTGCAAAAAGAATTTTTTTCAATTTTTGAATGATTGTAACTTTCTTATTTTAACTCTTATACATTTTGATAAAACGCCATTAGAAAGAGGATAAAAACACTACAAAATGAGCCAAAACTGGACTCTCTAGCTTTTCAGGTTACCGAGATATTGAATTTCAAAAAGTATTAAAAAAGGACCCCTAATACCCCCCCATTCATTCAATTTTTTTGAAAAATGAAAAATTTTAAAGTGCTTTTTTTGTAATTTCACCTAATTTAAGGTCGTTTGGTATAAATATGCTCTTTGCTGTGCATTGGAACCCTCCTGGAGCAAAATAAAAAATTGACAAAATTGCACTTTTTGCAAAAATGGAATTTTTTCAATTTTTGAATGATCGTAACTTTTTTATTTTAACTCTTATACATTTTGATAAAACGGCATTAGAAAGAGGATAAAAAACACTACAAAATGAGCCAAAACTGGACTCTCTAGCTTTTCAGGTTACCGAGATATTGAATTTAAAAAAGTAGTAAAAAAAGACCCCTAATACCCCCCCATTCTTTAATTTTTTTTGAAAAATGAAAAATTTTAAAGTGCTTTATTTGTACTTATTTCACCTAATTTAAGGCCGTTTGGTATAAATATGCCCTTGGCTGTGCATTGGAACCATCCTGGAGCAAAATAAAAATTGACAAAATTGCACTTTTTGCAAAAATGAAATTTTTTAAATTTTTGAATGATTGTAACTTTTTTATTTGAACTCCGATAGATTTCGCTAGAACGCCATTAGAAAGAGGATAAAAAATACTACAAAATGAGCCAAAACTGGACTCTCTAGCTTTTCAGGTTACCGAGATATTGAATTTCAAAAAGTATTAAAAAAGGACCCTTAATACCCCCTCATTCTTTCAAATTTTTTGAAAAATGAAAAAATTTTAAAGTGCTTTTTTTCTACTTATTTCACCAAATTTAAATTCGCTTGGTATAAATATGCCCTTTGCTGTGCATTGGAACCCTCCTGGAGCAAAATAAAAAATTGCCAAAATTGCACTTTTTGCAAAAATATTTTTTTTTCAATTTTTGAATGATTGTAACTTCTTTATTTGAACTCTGATAGATTTCGCTAGAACGCCATTAGAAAGAGGATAAAAAACACTACAATATGAGCCAAAACTGGACTCTCTAGCTTTTCAGGTTCCCGAGATATTGAATTTAAAAAAGTAGTAAAAAAAGACCCCTAATACCCCCCCAACCTTTAAATTTTTTTGAAAAATGAAAAATTTTAAAGTGCTTTTTTTGTACTTATTTTACCTAATTTAAGGCCGTTTGGTATAAATATGCCCTTTGCTGTGCATTGGAACCCTCCTGGAGCAAAATAAAAAATTGCCAAAATTGCACTTTTTGCAAAAATGAATTTTTTTCAATTTTTGAATGATTGTAACTTTTTTATTTGAACTCTTATACATTTTGATAAAACGCCATTAGAAAGAGGATAAAAAACACTACAAAATGAGCCAAAACTGGACTCTCTAGCTCTTCAGGTTACCGAGATATTGAATTTCAAAAAGTATTAAAAAAGGACCCCTAACACCCCCCCATTCTTTCAATTTTTTTGAAAAATGAAAAATTTTAAAGTGCTTTTTTTGTACTTATTTCACCTAATTTAATGTTCTTTTGTATAAATATGCCCTTTGCTGTGCATTGGAACCCTTATAGAGCAAAATAAAAATTTGTCAAAATTGCACTTTTGACAAAAATTGAATTTTTCGAGTTTTTGAAAAATCGTAGCTCTTTTATTTAAGGTCGCAGGAAATTAGTTCCAACGCCATTCGAAAAAGCATAAAAAATACTACAAAATGGGTTAAAAATGGCCTCTGTAGCTCTTCCCGTTACCGAGATATTGAATTTCAAAAAGTACCTAAAAAACCTCTCTAATACCCCCCCATTCTTTCAATTTTTTTGAAAAGTGAAAAATTTTAAAGTGCTTTTTTTGTGCTTATTTCACCTAATTTAATGACAGCGTAATGACAATGTTTTAAGAAACTACTTACTTCGTACTATAAGAATGAAGCTTACTGATGGGCTCAAATTTTAGTTGGTTCAAGACACGAATTAGATACTTGGAACAAACTTAAAACAGCTTTGTCAGATTGTTTCGGCGATAGACGTAATTTAGAATGTCTAGAACAGGATTTGTTTATGGCAGCTCCTCATAAAAGTGAAAGTTCCTTAGAATTTGCTAAAAGGATACAAGTTCTAAGAAGCACGCTTGCTCAAAAAATTAATTCACATCCAACTAATGTAATGGACCAACCCACTAAAGTGATTTATTTACGACAATACGATACACTATGTTTGAGAACTTTCATTAGAAGCTTACCTGGATTTTTGCAAAGTATAATTCGTTTGAAAAATCCCGATTGCATTGAAACTGCAATGAATTACATTATTGAAGAGGAAAACTTTCAATACACCCAAAACCTTTTCAAAAATCCAGTACAAGATAAATCTGCTTTTCATAACAAACCACAACATAAATCGTATTATCCACCCGTAAACCCCTCTATGTCATCTTACAACCGAAATTACCAACCTAATGCAAGTCATATGCAAAGACACCCGATTCCAAATCATTTTAATCAAAACTTAACTTACAATCGGTTTAGTCAACCTAACATGTTTAATAATCAGCCATCATTTCCAAATTACGGAAACAAACCTGCATTTCCACGAGGACCTATTAATATACAACCTCGACCAATCCAAAATCAACATTTCCCGACAAACAGACAAGTTTTCGGACCTCCTCAAGATGTTTTTAAACCAACCGGTAAAATACCTGTTGAGAAACCTGAACCAATGTCAACACGTTCTCGTTATACAATGCCACCCCTTTCATCCCGAAATAACCACTTTAGACCAAACGGACCTAGAAATTTTGTGTCTCAAGAACTTTACCATTTGGAAGAAAATCCACAAGAAATTGATGAATTTGCTTTTCCACAAATTGACTATTCTTGTGAAGACGAACAGACTCAAAATCACAATATGCACCAACATTTTAATAATGAAGAAGTCCATGGAGAAAGCCAAGACCAATTAACTTACGCTGAAGCAGAAGAAAACTATGGAAATTTTCATCAGATCAGCCCTCCAACTTCTCAGACCTAACAGTAGAAATGCATACTGAGATTTTGAATAGTTTACCCTACATCAAAATTAAAAATCCAAGTTTAAAGCTACTTGTAGATACTGGGTGCTATAATTCAATAATTCGTCCTTCTATTGCTGAAAAATACTTTCCAAATACAATTTTTAATTCACCTTCAATAATTAAGACAGGTGTTGGCGAAAAGGAAACTTTGTTTAAAGCTAATATACCTGCATTTCAAGAATTTCAAGTT
The DNA here is from genome assembly GCF_016097725.1 of Ips typographus. Classification (NCBI taxonomy): domain Eukaryota; kingdom Metazoa; phylum Arthropoda; class Insecta; order Coleoptera; family Curculionidae; genus Ips; species Ips typographus. The sequence continues at coordinate 9,084,423 of NC_138428.1, forward strand.
CATGATTATATTACTTTCATCTTATTTGATTTTCATGAATACTTTGACGGTATTATAGGATTGTATGATTTAAAACGTTTCAATCTATCGATTGACCTTGTAAATGATCAACTTAGCAACAACAAACTAACAATTCCCATACAATTCCGACAACCGCAACTTGAAACTTACGGTTTCACCGTACATTCTCATGAAGTCAAGAAGGTAAACGTCCCTGTTTCTCACCATAATGTTGACATAATCATACCCAAAACCTATTTAAATGATCTTTATTTTCCTGAAACACTAACCACTGCAAAGAACGGATTTGCAGTAACAGAAGTTTTTAATTACACAAGTAATGACATTACTGTGCTATTCAAAGAACCCATGCCGTGTCACTTATTTTCCCACGAACAATACGAACATTTTTCATTGTTTCATATGGATAATATTCTTCCAAAAGAAAGTGCTAAAAATAGCAAAATTAACATTATCGACTCTTTAAGATGTGACCACCTTAATCTTGAAGAAAAATCTGCTCTTACGAAACTTTGTAAACAATTTTCAGATGTTTTCCACCAAGAAAATCAAAAATTGTCCTTTACCAATAAAGTCAAACACACAATTAGAACAACTGACGAGATCCCCGTACATTCAAAAACTTACCGTTACCCTTTTGTACATAAAAATGAAGTACATCGACAAATAAATAAAATGTTAGAAGAAGGCATAATCCGTCCTAGCCAAAGTCCATGGAGTAGTCCAATATGGATTGTACCCAAAAAGTTAGACGCTAGTGGCAAGCAAAAATGGGGGATTTGCGTAGACTATCGCGGTATCAATGCCAAGACTATTGACGACCGTTACCCTTTACCCAACATTACTGACATCCTAGACAAGTTAGGTAGATGTACTTACTTTTCGACTATATACCTTTCTTCTGGCTTCCACCAAATAGAAATGGACCCCAAATCGATTGAGAAAACAGCATTTAATGTCGAAAATGGTCATTTTGAATACCTTCGAATGCCATTTGGCCTAAAAAATGCACCTGCAACATACCAGCGTGTCATGGACAATGTTCTGCAAGGATTGCAAGGAAATATATGTCTTGTCTACATGGATGACATAATTGTGTTTTCAACTAGTCTCGAAGAACATATTAAACATCTCCAAAAAGTTTTCGAAAGATTAAGAAATGCCAGACTAAAAATTCAGCTTGATAAGTCAGAGTTTTTACGTATAGAAGTTGAATTTTTGGGCCACTTAGTAACAAAAGATGGTATAAAACCGAATCCAAGAAAAATAATGGCAATTCAAAAATTTCCAATTCCAAGAACCGCTAAGGAAATCAAATCTTTTCTGGGATTGCTTGGTTATTATAGGAGATTTATTAAAGGTTTTGCTAAACTAACTCGACCCTTTACGAAATGTTTAAAGAAAGGAGCTACCATCGAGCACACTCCTGAATATATAAAAACTTTTGAAATTTGTAAAAATATTCTTTGTAACGATCCAGTTTTACAGTACCAGACTTTGAAAAACCATTTATTTTGACTACCGATGCATCTAATGTAGCTATAGGCGCTGTATTGAGTCAAGGAAAAATAGGTAGTGACCTTCCTATAGCATATGCCTCCAGAACTCTAAATCCTGCAGAGACCAACTATTCGACAATAGAAAAAGAACTATTGGCTATAGTGTGGGCAACTAAATACTTCCGACCGTATTTATTTGGGCGCAAGTTTACAATCATAACTGATCATAAACCTTTGCAATATCTTTTCAGCCTGAAAGAACCTAATTCGCGATTAATTAGATGGAAACTGAAACTTGAAGAGTTTAACTATGAAGTTCAATATAAAAAAGGATCTCTTAATACAAATGCTGATGCATTGTCAAGGATTGAGATTAATGCTATCGAAAATCAATCAATACTAGGAAATCCAGGAGATATAAATCGAGAAATTGATCACTATATAGAAGAAGAACGAAATCCAAGTCTCAGTCAAGAAGAAATCCAAGAATTAAATGACATAATTAGACCAGTAGAAGCTGAAACCAATACATCCAACATCAATGTAATATCTGATATCCAAATACAAGCCCCAAGTCGAGAGTCTGATGACATAACTGTAGATTCAGCTGCAGAAGACCCTATTTTAAACATTCCAATAACTAAAAATTGCCTCAATACTTATACGAATCAAATCATTTTCACCCTAAAACCTAAAGGACGTTATCACGTAATTCGAAGTAGTTTATTTCAAACCAAATTTCGATATTCTGTGTGTCTTACTGAACACTATTGGGAAGAACTTATAAAATTCTTTAAAGAGCACATAAGTCCAAATAAACTGTACTGTTTATATATAGCTAAATCCGAAATAGACTTAGCTAATAGAATCAGTATCATTTTACCAGAAACGTTTCAACATAATTCTTATAAGCTAGTACTTACAAGAACATTAGTAACACACATTGAGGATGAAAATCGTCAAAACCAACTCATTGAATATCATCATAATAAAAGTCATCGTGGTATTAATGAAGGTTTAATGACCCTAAAAAAGCTCTATTACTGGCCAAACATGAAATTAGATCTGACAACTTATGTGAATAATTGTGAAATTTGTCAACAAACGAAATACGACAGACATCCACCGAAAATTAATTTCAGTATTTCTCCTACACCTTCACAACCTTTTGAGAGCATTCACATGGACGTATTCCAAATTAATAGTGTCAAGTTTGTCACAATTATTGATGTCTTTTCGCGTTATGCACAAGCTTATGAACTCCAACCAGCTTGTACCGCTACAAAAGTGTGGCTGATAATCTTGCAACTTTTATCAGTCACCATGGCCTACCTCAACAAATAACATGTGACAATGGTACGGAATTTAAAACGTCCTTGCTCTTAGAATTTTGCAAACTTCACAAAATTAAATTACACTTTACAACAGCTGGTAATTCCAACAGTAATAGTCCAGTTGAGAGATTACATTCAACTCTCATTGAATTATATCGCATCTTAAAACTTAAAAATTCCTCATTAATGCCTAAGGAATTAATGCAATTTTCTATAATAGGATATAATTCATCAATTCATAGTGTTACTAAACAGAAACCTTTCGATGTTATTAATGGACGTATTAACGCTTTAGATCCCTTTGATTTAACAGATGAAATAATCGTTAATAAATATATTAATGACAGAAAAGAAAGACTGAAAACTATATATCAGAAAATCTATGACCTTTCTTTAGAAACGAAAACACGAACAATTGAAAAACATAATAAAAACCGTGAAACTCCACCTGAGTTTAGTGCAAATCAAAAGTATTTGTTACTGACAAATCAGCTCAAAGAAGTAAAGATAAACCTCGAAGGAAAAAGCATTTTGTCGATCACGATATTGGTAACAAAATAATAACTAAAGACAAGAAGGTTATTCACAAATCACAGATTCAAAAACCTAGACTTTTTTCTGTTCCACAGGAAAATGAACCTGATGGTGCCATTCCTTCTTGTAGTTACACCGTTTGTGACACCGACTCATCTGACTGATGACGACCTCAAAACCATTCCATTAAAAGCACCTCTCCTTCCTTTTAATCTAGGAAATGCTAAAGTCGTAAACACCAAACATACATTCCTACATTTTGTAGAACTTACACCCTTAATTCACCAAATGGAAAATTTAGAATACTTTTATGATTTTGTAAATAAGTCGCTTAACATAACAAACTTTCAGGCATCGCAACTTACATACCATACTAATGCCATCAATTTGCTTAATCATGCAAAGTTTTTAATCCTAGAAGCTAGGAATAAGTTTAATAATATACGATCACATAATCGACAAAACAAACGTGGACTGATCAATGTAGTTGGAAAAGTCTCAAAGTGGCTTTTTGGTATTCTTGATTCTGATGACGCTGACAAATATGATAAAGCCATTTCAGAATTGCACTATCAGAAAACTACATTACAAAAAGAACTGTCTTTTCAAATTTCACTGACTAAACAGCTGATTGACAACTATAACAGTTCAATAACGATTTTGTACAACAATCAAGCTTTGATTAAGTCTCATATTAAAGCTTTTGAAAAATTAATAAATAAAACCTTAATTGACACAACTACTCTACTAAGAATTCAAAGTACCATCCTTCAAATAATCTTTAGTAGTCAAAACCTAATAACATTTTTGGATAACTTGGAAAATGCAATTATGTTTGCACAACTTAATGTTTTACATAGTAGTATAATTTCATACCATGAATTGGATACCATCCTTAAAGATTTGGCAAAACTTTATGGTAATGATAAACTATTAACATTAAGTAATATTCAGTACTATTATAAACTGTCTGCTCTCCAAGTAACCTTCTCCAAAAATAAAATAATTTTTGCAATTCACTTTCCAATATTTCTCAAAGAATCCTTTGAAATGTTTCACCTTTTACCTATACCAATGAACAATTCCATCATTGTACCCCACTCACCCTACATGGTAATTGGAGCCGATTCTGCCGAATATGAAGAAGACGCCTGTCCGATGATCGAAAACACCTACATCTGTAAAAATCACCTGGAAACTCAGAGAGATGATTGTGCTGTTCAACTTATCAGACACGCCAATATTGGAAAATGTGAAGTGACACCAGTACGAGTAACCGACGCCATAATTCAATCAATAACAAATGAATACGTTTTGGCAATACCAACAAATAGTCCACTTAAAGTTCACAAGTTATGCCAAACTAAAGAGATTGTATTTTTAAACCACCCTAATTCGGTCAAAATTCCAAGAAATTGTGGGATAAGCATCTTAGATAACCAGTTTTGGAATAAAGAGGACATAATTCCAGGAAATTCATTTATTCTTCCTCAAATGGAGTTTTCCTTAAACCACTCTGTTGCCCTTAAGCTGAAGCCTTTGGAACTGACGTCATTAAATTTAAAAGATATCAAGAGTCTTAGTGAAAGTAGATACTACGCAGACTTTCTAGACGAAGAAAACATTCATCCACTGGTTTGGAACATGGTACCCCTGTTGTTTCCATCTAGGTTGGGAGGAGTTATGAACCCATAACAGCTGACCAGTGTCTAGTATAATAGAAGTGCTTAGCTTAGCAGTGCATAGGTATTAAGTATAGCCCATTGTATCAAATTAAATCATTCTTTAGACCGCTTTGCTATAGTTCACATCCAAGTTAGAGAAATAAAGTTTTTAAAAACGAATTTTGTATTTTCAAACTTATAATTCCCCATTCTTTCAATTTTTTTTGATTAATGAAAAATTTTTAAGTGTTTTTTTTGTACCTATTTCACCTAATTTAAGGTCGTTTGGTATAAATATGCTCTTTGCTGTGCATTGGAACCCTCCTGGAGCAAAATAAAAAATTGACAAAATTGCACTTCTTGCAAAAATGAAATTTTTTAAATTTTTGAATGATTGTAACTTTTTTATTTGAACTCCGATAGATTTCGCTAGAACGCCATTAGAAAGAGGATAAAAAACACTACAAAATGAGCCAAAACTGGACTCTCTAGCTTTTCAGGTTACCGAGATATTGAATTTAAAAAAGTAGTAAAAAAAGACCCCTAATACCCCCCCATTCTTTAATTTTTTTTGAAAAATGAAAAATTTTAAAGTGTTTTATTTGTACTTATTTCACCTAATTTAAGGCCGTTTGGTATAAATATGCCCTTGGCTGTGCATTGGAACCCTCCTGGAGCAAAATAAAAATTGACAAAATTGCACTTTTTGCAAAAATGAAATTTTTTAAATTTTTGAATGATTGTAACTTTTTTATTTGAACTCTTATAGATTTCGCTAGAACGCCATTAGAAAGAGGATAAAAAATACTACAAAATGAGCCAATACTGGACCATCTAGCTCTTCAGGTTACCTAGATATTGAATTTCAAAAAGCAGTAAAAAAAGACCCCTAATAATTAAAGTTCTTTTTTTGTAATTTCACCTAATTTAAGGTCGTTTGGTATAAATATGCCCTTTGTTTTTACTTAGCTTAGCTTAGTTCAGTTTGCTAAAGCATACAAGTCACTGCGAAATACATGAATGTTAGAACATTAAAAATCCTATATTACGCAAACTTTGAATCTGTGCTCAAGTATGGGATAATGTTTTGGGGTTCTAATAGCTTAATGGAAAAAATATTTGTTTTACAAAAACGAGCACTTAGAATAGTCAAGAAAATGGGATACAGGGAGAGCTGCAGGGGGGTTTTCAAAGCTAATGGCATTCTGACGGTGTGGGGACTATATATTTATGAATGTATAGTTCTCTTTTTCAAAAACAAAAGTATGTTTGATCTGGAGGTACATCATAGTTATAACACTCGAAGCGTAAATGTAAATTATCCGATACACAGATTAACTATAACCGAAAAAAATCCATATTATGCCTGTTTGAAGCTTTTTAATACATTACAAAATGATTTAAAATTAGAAAGAAATGAGAAACTTTTTAAAAGAAAGGTAAAACAGATGTTAATTAATTTAGAGTCATATTGTATCAGGGATTATGTAAGAGACTATTAGGTGTACGCTCATCTTAAAATGACGCTGTTTCTTTTTGTGTTTTCATGTATGTTTTTTGTAGTTACAGGAAATGTATTGTGACCATAATTAGAAATAAAGAAGACTAACTAACTTTTGATTTCCGATACATGGTGGACAATTTTGTGTTTTTTTTTTTTAATTTCAGGCAGCCTAAATACAGTTTCTTACTAACAGTGGCGGTGGCGGCCACTACCCAAATAATTGACACTTCCTATGACGTGTCCTACATGAATACTACCTGGTTTTAAAGGTTCGTGAATGGACCGCATGGATCGCGGATGCGGTTGAATTACTATGGCCCGGTTCCGTAGTAATTCCATTCACGAACTATAAAATAGTTCATGAATGAATTACACTCATTAATGATTCGCCCGCAACGCTCCGGGCACATGAACTATTTTATCAAAACAACCCCCCTTGCCCCCCTCCCCCCTTTGACTCCGCCCCCTGATTGTGCTTATCTTTCCCGCCAATTCCTATATATAGCGGCTGCTGCTGCTGCTGCTGCTGGAAATGAAAACAAGTTTTCATTGACCAAGTAATAAGGATTGTTGGTTCCGCGAGTGAGATAAGAAATCAGTCTTCAAGTAGACGTGCTATGAGCGACATCGACATTACAGACAGCGCATACTTAAGTGGTAACGAAAGTGAGATCGGCTCAGTATACAGTGATTTAGTCCAAGCTCAAGATGTCGACCAATACATCGCAAATCTCCAACAAGAGGAAGAGGGAAGACGTGAGCTCGCCGAAGCGGGCTACGAGTCTCCAGCTCCAGAATTGGATCAGAATCTTGGGGCAGAAATTGAAGTATCAGATGACCACAGCGGAGGAAGTAGAGATGACGGACAAGTTAGTATTCATAGAGAGCTTAACCGATATGGAGAACGACCTCGTATCCAACATGAGGTTTTGGGAGACGGAATCGTGGCGAGCCTGGTTAGAAATGCTGCAGGAAAAGGACAAACAAGACTGGTTAGAGAATCCCTCAGGCTGGGAGATGAGTCTGTGTCAAAGTTTGGAGAAAAAATTGCTAAAGTATCAGCAATGCTGCGTTCGAAAGGAACCATATACGGGATTAGTAAGCATGACCAACCATCTCCCCATTACCACATCTTCCACACTTGTCCGTGGAATTGGTACTGCTGCCGCTGCTACAAGCCAGATGGGCTAGGTAAGCGGTATCTCAAGACTACTCTCCTTACCGCGATTACTTCCCTCGACTGGCAAAGTCTCCTCGAGTATTACAGTACAGACGGAAGACAGTTACAATACATATTCAGCGGAGAAACCTATTCAGACGCACTTTATGGAATTAAACTTGTTAATATGTTTATGAATTAAACGCTTCTCGAAGGACACCCAGAACAGATGGCGGACGGCAACTCATCGAGTCAAAAGCGGGCTTTCTCCGACTCAGATGAAGAGGGTAATGGATCTAATCGACGAGTTAAGCGAGGAGTTAATGCAGCAGAACGATCTAAAGACTACAGTACTGCCTCGAAAATAGAGACCTTCATAATGAAACATCCCGTCGCTCCATTGCAAAACGCCTGTAAAACCACCTATTGGCTGTCGTCTCCATATAAGTATCGTGGAGTAAGTGATCGTACTTATCAACAAGTTTTAACAACCATTAGAGCGAAAATATCTCATTGGACAATAGCTGACTTTATCAAACTCTACGAAAATTGTAAGCCATGGTTTCAATGTTTAAATGGTCAACTGGAAGAGCACTACCTATCAATTGATGACTCAGTTATGGAAATTGAAAATTTAATTTCTCGACAAATGACGGATATATGGGCATGCGACAACATAGATGAAATGGACGGCAAGCAAGATTTTTGGGAGACAATGTATAAAATTTTGGATCGTAATTAGGGTAAAATTAATACTCTAGAGATTGTCGGCCCACCATCTTGTGGAAAAACGTTTTTCACCAATTTCATATGTGACTTCTTTTTGGCCGTCGGACACATTGAGAATTTCACCCGTCAAAACAATTTTCCTCTACAGTCAGCGTACAATCAACGAATTCTACATTGGAATGAGGCACAGTGTGAGCAGTCCAAGTTAGAAGACGCAAAAAAAATTCTAGGAGGTGATCCATGTGCCGCTAATATAAAATATCAAGACACTCAAGTGATCACTAAAACACCCGTGATTATCACGGCCAATAGACGTCACATCCCGTGGACAGAAGCATTCAGGGTCCGCATGATCAGATACGATTGGAGTGACATCGGGTTATCGGACGATTCTAAACAACCTCCGAACCCATTAGCATTAATTGATATATTTCGTAATTATAACTTGATAAATTAGCTTGTTTGTTCAATGTTATCTTGTAGACTTTAGTATAAATAAATAGATTGGGTTATTGGGCATCAGTATGTTTTTATTCCCTGGCCATAAATATCTTGGTCCCGGTAATTCATACAAAATGAGCCAAAACTGGACTCTTTAGCTTTTCAGGTTCCCGAGATATTCAATTTCAAAAAGTAGTAAAAAAAGACCCCTAATACCCCCCCAACCTTTCAATTTTTTTGAAAAATGAAAAATTTCAAAGTGCTTTTTTTGTACTTATTTCACCTAATTAAAGGTCGTTTGGTATAAATATGCCCTTTGCTGTGCATTGGAACCCTCCTAGAGCAAAATAAAAAATTGCCAAAATTGCACTTTTTGCAAAAATTAAATTTTTTCAATTTTTGAATGATTGTAACTTTTTTATTTTAACTCTGATAGATTTCCCTAGAACGCCATTAGAAAGAGGATAAAAAACAGTACAAAATGAGCCAAAACTGGACTCTCTAGCTTTTCAGGTTACCGAGATATTGAATTTAAAAAGTAGTAAAAAAAGACCCCTAATACCCCCCCATTCTTTAAATTTTTTTGAAAAATGATAAATTTGTAAGTGCTTTTTTTGTACTTATTACTCCTAATTTAAGGTCGTTTGGTGTAAATATGCTCTTTGCTGTGCATTGGAACCCTCCTGGAGCAAAATAAAAAATTGACAAAATTGCACTTTTTGCAAAAAGAATTTTTTTCAATTTTTGAATGATTGTAACTTTCTTATTTTAACTCTTATACATTTTGATAAAACGCCATTAGAAAGAGGATAAAAAACAGTACAAAATGAGCCAAAACTGGACTCTCTAGCTTTTCAGGTTACCGAGATATTGAATTTAAAAAAGTAGTAAAAAAAGACCCCTAATACCCCCCCATTCTTTAATTTTTTTTGAAAAATGAAAAATTTTAAAGTGCTTTATTTGTACTTATTTCACCTAATTTAAGGCCGTTTGGTATAAATATGCCCTTGGCTGTGCATTGGAACCATCCTGGAGCAAAATAAAAATTGACAAAATTGCACTTTTTGCAAAAATGAAATTTTTTAAATTTTTGAATGATTGTAACTTTTTTATTTGAACTCCGATAGATTTCGCTAGAACGCCATTAGAAAGAGGATAAAAAATACTACAAAATGAGCCAAAACTGGACTCTCTAGCTTTTCAGGTTACCGAGATATTGAATTTCAAAAAGTATTAAAAAAGGACCCTTAATACCCCCTCATTCTTTCAAATTTTTTGAAAAATGAAAAAATTTTAAAGTGCTTTTTTTGTACTTATTTCACCAAATTTAAATTCGTTTGGTATAAATATGCCCTTTGCTGTGCATTGGAACCCTCCTGGAGCAAAATAAAAAATTGCCAAAATTGCACTTTTTGCAAAAATATTTTTTTTTCAATTTTTGAATGATTGTAACTTCTTTATTTGAACTCTGATAGATTTCGCTAGAACGCCATTAGAAAGAGGATAAAAAACACTACAATATGAGCCAAAACTGGACTCTCTAGCTTTTCAGGTTCCCGAGATATTGAATTTAAAAAAGTAGTAAAAAAAGACCCCTAATACCCCCCCAACCTTTAAATTTTTTTGAAAAATGAAAAATTTTAAAGTGCTTTTTTTGTACTTATTTCTCCTAATTTAAGGTCGTTTGGTATAAATATGCTCTTTGCTGTGTATTGGAATCCTCCTGGAGCAAAATAAAAAATTGACAAAATTGCACTTTTTGCAAAAATGAAATTTTTTCAATTTTTGAATGATTGTAACTTTTTTATTTGAACTCTTATAGATTTCGCTAAAACGCCATTAGAAAGAGGATAAAAAATACTACAAAATGAGCCAAAACTGGACTCTCTAGCTTTTCAGGTTACCGAGATATTGAATTTAAAAAAGTAGTAAAAAAAGACCCCTAATACCCCCCCATTCTTTCAAATTTTTTGAAAAATGAAAAATTTTAAAGTGCTTTTTTTGTACTTATTACTCCTAATTTAAGGTCGTTTGGTGTAAATATGCTCTTTGCTGTGCATTGGAACCCTCCTGGAGCAAAATAAAAAATTGACAAAATTGCACTTTTTGCAAAAAGAATTTTTTTCAATTTTTGAATGATTGTAACTTTCTTATTTTAACTCTTATACATTTTGATAAAACGCCATTAGAAAGAGGATAAAAACACTACAAAATGAGCCAAAACTGGACTCTCTAGCTTTTCAGGTTACCGAGATATTGAATTTCAAAAAGTATTAAAAAAGGACCCCTAATACCCCCCCATTCATTCAATTTTTTTGAAAAATGAAAAATTTTAAAGTGCTTTTTTTGTAATTTCACCTAATTTAAGGTCGTTTGGTATAAATATGCTCTTTGCTGTGCATTGGAACCCTCCTGGAGCAAAATAAAAAATTGACAAAATTGCACTTTTTGCAAAAATGGAATTTTTTCAATTTTTGAATGATCGTAACTTTTTTATTTTAACTCTTATACATTTTGATAAAACGGCATTAGAAAGAGGATAAAAAACACTACAAAATGAGCCAAAACTGGACTCTCTAGCTTTTCAGGTTACCGAGATATTGAATTTAAAAAAGTAGTAAAAAAAGACCCCTAATACCCCCCCATTCTTTAATTTTTTTTGAAAAATGAAAAATTTTAAAGTGCTTTATTTGTACTTATTTCACCTAATTTAAGGCCGTTTGGTATAAATATGCCCTTGGCTGTGCATTGGAACCATCCTGGAGCAAAATAAAAATTGACAAAATTGCACTTTTTGCAAAAATGAAATTTTTTAAATTTTTGAATGATTGTAACTTTTTTATTTGAACTCCGATAGATTTCGCTAGAACGCCATTAGAAAGAGGATAAAAAATACTACAAAATGAGCCAAAACTGGACTCTCTAGCTTTTCAGGTTACCGAGATATTGAATTTCAAAAAGTATTAAAAAAGGACCCTTAATACCCCCTCATTCTTTCAAATTTTTTGAAAAATGAAAAAATTTTAAAGTGCTTTTTTTCTACTTATTTCACCAAATTTAAATTCGCTTGGTATAAATATGCCCTTTGCTGTGCATTGGAACCCTCCTGGAGCAAAATAAAAAATTGCCAAAATTGCACTTTTTGCAAAAATATTTTTTTTTCAATTTTTGAATGATTGTAACTTCTTTATTTGAACTCTGATAGATTTCGCTAGAACGCCATTAGAAAGAGGATAAAAAACACTACAATATGAGCCAAAACTGGACTCTCTAGCTTTTCAGGTTCCCGAGATATTGAATTTAAAAAAGTAGTAAAAAAAGACCCCTAATACCCCCCCAACCTTTAAATTTTTTTGAAAAATGAAAAATTTTAAAGTGCTTTTTTTGTACTTATTTTACCTAATTTAAGGCCGTTTGGTATAAATATGCCCTTTGCTGTGCATTGGAACCCTCCTGGAGCAAAATAAAAAATTGCCAAAATTGCACTTTTTGCAAAAATGAATTTTTTTCAATTTTTGAATGATTGTAACTTTTTTATTTGAACTCTTATACATTTTGATAAAACGCCATTAGAAAGAGGATAAAAAACACTACAAAATGAGCCAAAACTGGACTCTCTAGCTCTTCAGGTTACCGAGATATTGAATTTCAAAAAGTATTAAAAAAGGACCCCTAACACCCCCCCATTCTTTCAATTTTTTTGAAAAATGAAAAATTTTAAAGTGCTTTTTTTGTACTTATTTCACCTAATTTAATGTTCTTTTGTATAAATATGCCCTTTGCTGTGCATTGGAACCCTTATAGAGCAAAATAAAAATTTGTCAAAATTGCACTTTTGACAAAAATTGAATTTTTCGAGTTTTTGAAAAATCGTAGCTCTTTTATTTAAGGTCGCAGGAAATTAGTTCCAACGCCATTCGAAAAAGCATAAAAAATACTACAAAATGGGTTAAAAATGGCCTCTGTAGCTCTTCCCGTTACCGAGATATTGAATTTCAAAAAGTACCTAAAAAACCTCTCTAATACCCCCCCATTCTTTCAATTTTTTTGAAAAGTGAAAAATTTTAAAGTGCTTTTTTTGTGCTTATTTCACCTAATTTAATGACAGCGTAATGACAATGTTTTAAGAAACTACTTACTTCGTACTATAAGAATGAAGCTTACTGATGGGCTCAAATTTTAGTTGGTTCAAGACACGAATTAGATACTTGGAACAAACTTAAAACAGCTTTGTCAGATTGTTTCGGCGATAGACGTAATTTAGAATGTCTAGAACAGGATTTGTTTATGGCAGCTCCTCATAAAAGTGAAAGTTCCTTAGAATTTGCTAAAAGGATACAAGTTCTAAGAAGCACGCTTGCTCAAAAAATTAATTCACATCCAACTAATGTAATGGACCAACCCACTAAAGTGATTTATTTACGACAATACGATACACTATGTTTGAGAACTTTCATTAGAAGCTTACCTGGATTTTTGCAAAGTATAATTCGTTTGAAAAATCCCGATTGCATTGAAACTGCAATGAATTACATTATTGAAGAGGAAAACTTTCAATACACCCAAAACCTTTTCAAAAATCCAGTACAAGATAAATCTGCTTTTCATAACAAACCACAACATAAATCGTATTATCCACCCGTAAACCCCTCTATGTCATCTTACAACCGAAATTACCAACCTAATGCAAGTCATATGCAAAGACACCCGATTCCAAATCATTTTAATCAAAACTTAACTTACAATCGGTTTAGTCAACCTAACATGTTTAATAATCAGCCATCATTTCCAAATTACGGAAACAAACCTGCATTTCCACGAGGACCTATTAATATACAACCTCGACCAATCCAAAATCAACATTTCCCGACAAACAGACAAGTTTTCGGACCTCCTCAAGATGTTTTTAAACCAACCGGTAAAATACCTGTTGAGAAACCTGAACCAATGTCAACACGTTCTCGTTATACAATGCCACCCCTTTCATCCCGAAATAACCACTTTAGACCAAACGGACCTAGAAATTTTGTGTCTCAAGAACTTTACCATTTGGAAGAAAATCCACAAGAAATTGATGAATTTGCTTTTCCACAAATTGACTATTCTTGTGAAGACGAACAGACTCAAAATCACAATATGCACCAACATTTTAATAATGAAGAAGTCCATGGAGAAAGCCAAGACCAATTAACTTACGCTGAAGCAGAAGAAAACTATGGAAATTTTCATCAGATCAGCCCTCCAACTTCTCAGACCTAACAGTAGAAATGCATACTGAGATTTTGAATAGTTTACCCTACATCAAAATTAAAAATCCAAGTTTAAAGCTACTTGTAGATACTGGGTGCTATAATTCAATAATTCGTCCTTCTATTGCTGAAAAATACTTTCCAAATACAATTTTTAATTCACCTTCAATAATTAAGACAGGTGTTGGCGAAAAGGAAACTTTGTTTAAAGCTAATATACCTGCATTTCAAGAATTTCAAGTTCATGATTATATTACTTTCATCTTATTTGATTTTCATGAATACTTTGACGGTATTATAGGATTGTATGATTTAAAACGTTTCAATCTATCGATTGACCTTGTAAATGATCAACTTAGCAACAACAAACTAACAATTCCCATACAATTCCGACAACCGCAACTTGAAACTTACGGTTTCACCGTACATTCTCATGAAGTCAAGAAGGTAAACGTCCCTGTTTCTCACCATAATGTTGACATAATCATACCCAAAACCTATTTAAATGATCTTTATTTTCCTGAAACACTAACCACTGCAAAGAACGGATTTGCAGTAACAGAAGTTTTTAATTACACAAGTAATGACATTACTGTGCTATTCAAAGAACCCATGCCGTGTCACTTATTTTCCCACGAACAATACGAACATTTTTCATTGTTTCATATGGATAATATTCTTCCAAAAGAAAGTGCTAAAAATAGCAAAATTAACATTATCGACTCTTTAAGATGTGACCACCTTAATCTTGAAGAAAAATCTGCTCTTACGAAACTTTGTAAACAATTTTCAGATGTTTTCCACCAAGAAAATCAAAAATTGTCCTTTACCAATAAAGTCAAACACACAATTAGAACAACTGACGAGATCCCCGTACATTCAAAAACTTACCGTTACCCTTTTGTACATAAAAATGAAGTACATCGACAAATAAATAAAATGT
This sequence comes from Ips typographus, assembly GCF_016097725.1. Classification (NCBI taxonomy): domain Eukaryota; kingdom Metazoa; phylum Arthropoda; class Insecta; order Coleoptera; family Curculionidae; genus Ips; species Ips typographus. The sequence continues at coordinate 9,099,500 of NC_138428.1, forward strand.
TAGAAGAAGGCATAATCCGTCCTAGCCAAAGTCCATGGAGTAGTCCAATATGGATTGTACCCAAAAAGTTAGACGCTAGTGGCAAGCAAAAATGGGGGATTTGCGTAGACTATCGCGGTATCAATGCCAAGACTATTGACGACCGTTACCCTTTACCCAACATTACTGACATCCTAGACAAGTTAGGTAGATGTACTTACTTTTCGACTATATACCTTTCTTCTGGCTTCCACCAAATAGAAATGGACCCCAAATCGATTGAGAAAACAGCATTTAATGTCGAAAATGGTCATTTTGAATACCTTCGAATGCCATTTGGCCTAAAAAATGCACCTGCAACATACCAGCGTGTCATGGACAATGTTCTGCAAGGATTGCAAGGAAATATATGTCTTGTCTACATGGATGACATAATTGTGTTTTCAACTAGTCTCGAAGAACATATTAAACATCTCCAAAAAGTTTTCGAAAGATTAAGAAATGCCAGACTAAAAATTCAGCTTGATAAGTCAGAGTTTTTACGTATAGAAGTTGAATTTTTGGGCCACTTAGTAACAAAAGATGGTATAAAACCGAATCCAAGAAAAATAATGGCAATTCAAAAATTTCCAATTCCAAGAACCGCTAAGGAAATCAAATCTTTTCTGGGATTGCTTGGTTATTATAGGAGATTTATTAAAGGTTTTGCTAAACTAACTCGACCCTTTACGAAATGTTTAAAGAAAGGAGCTACCATCGAGCACACTCCTGAATATATAAAAACTTTTGAAATTTGTAAAAATATTCTTTGTAACGATCCAGTTTTACAGTACCAGACTTTGAAAAACCATTTATTTTGACTACCGATGCATCTAATGTAGCTATAGGCGCTGTATTGAGTCAAGGAAAAATAGGTAGTGACCTTCCTATAGCATATGCCTCCAGAACTCTAAATCCTGCAGAGACCAACTATTCGACAATAGAAAAAGAACTATTGGCTATAGTGTGGGCAACTAAATACTTCCGACCGTATTTATTTGGGCGCAAGTTTACAATCATAACTGATCATAAACCTTTGCAATATCTTTTCAGCCTGAAAGAACCTAATTCGCGATTAATTAGATGGAAACTGAAACTTGAAGAGTTTAACTATGAAGTTCAATATAAAAAAGGATCTCTTAATACAAATGCTGATGCATTGTCAAGGATTGAGATTAATGCTATCGAAAATCAATCAATACTAGGAAATCCAGGAGATATAAATCGAGAAATTGATCACTATATAGAAGAAGAACGAAATCCAAGTCTCAGTCAAGAAGAAATCCAAGAATTAAATGACATAATTAGACCAGTAGAAGCTGAAACCAATACATCCAACATCAATGTAATATCTGATATCCAAATACAAGCCCCAAGTCGAGAGTCTGATGACATAACTGTAGATTCAGCTGCAGAAGACCCTATTTTAAACATTCCAATAACTAAAAATTGCCTCAATACTTATACGAATCAAATCATTTTCACCCTAAAACCTAAAGGACGTTATCACGTAATTCGAAGTAGTTTATTTCAAACCAAATTTCGATATTCTGTGTGTCTTACTGAACACTATTGGGAAGAACTTATAAAATTCTTTAAAGAGCACATAAGTCCAAATAAACTGTACTGTTTATATATAGCTAAATCCGAAATAGACTTAGCTAATAGAATCAGTATCATTTTACCAGAAACGTTTCAACATAATTCTTATAAGCTAGTACTTACAAGAACATTAGTAACACACATTGAGGATGAAAATCGTCAAAACCAACTCATTGAATATCATCATAATAAAAGTCATCGTGGTATTAATGAAGGTTTAATGACCCTAAAAAAGCTCTATTACTGGCCAAACATGAAATTAGATCTGACAACTTATGTGAATAATTGTGAAATTTGTCAACAAACGAAATACGACAGACATCCACCGAAAATTAATTTCAGTATTTCTCCTACACCTTCACAACCTTTTGAGAGCATTCACATGGACGTATTCCAAATTAATAGTGTCAAGTTTGTCACAATTATTGATGTCTTTTCGCGTTATGCACAAGCTTATGAACTCCAACCAGCTTGTACCGCTACAAAAGTGTGGCTGATAATCTTGCAACTTTTATCAGTCACCATGGCCTACCTCAACAAATAACATGTGACAATGGTACGGAATTTAAAACGTCCTTGCTCTTAGAATTTTGCAAACTTCACAAAATTAAATTACACTTTACAACAGCTGGTAATTCCAACAGTAATAGTCCAGTTGAGAGATTACATTCAACTCTCATTGAATTATATCGCATCTTAAAACTTAAAAATTCCTCATTAATGCCTAAGGAATTAATGCAATTTTCTATCTTCTTCTTCTTGAAGTGCCTATCCTCTGTGGATGTTGGCTATCACATTGGTCCAAATCACTCTATTCACCGCCGCTCTGAATAGTGCTGTTGACGTCATTCCGGTCCATGTTCGCAGATTTCGCAGCCATGATATTCGTCTGCGTCCTGCTGACCTTCGGCCCTCTATTTTTCCCTGTAGTATGAGTTGAAGAAGGTGGTATTTTTCACCTCGCATGATATGCCCAAAGTATTCCAGTTTTCTGCGTTTGACGTTTGGTAGGAATTCTAGTTGTCCACCGATGCGTTGCAGTACTGTGTCGTTTGATACATGGTGTATCCATGGGATTCTTAGCATGCGGCGATAGCACCACATCTCAAATGCATCTATGCGTTTAGATGAGGCATCAGTAAGGGTCCACGCTTCTGCCCCGTATAGGAGGGTTGAGAGTACATAGCATTTTAAAACTCTTATTCTGGTATGGATGTTGAGAGATAGACTGCACAGTACGTTACGCATCTTGTTGAATGTACCTCTTGCTCTCTCGATTCGGCATCTTATTTCTCGAGAGTGATCCCAATCCTTATTCAAGGTACAGCCCAGGTATGTAACTGTCTCGGCTACTGTGAGAGTAATATTTTTTAGTAATATTCAGTACTATTATAAACTGTCTGCTCTCCAAGTAACCTTCTCCAAAAATAAAATAATTTTTGCAATTCACTTTCCAATATTTCTCAAAGAATCCTTTGAAATGTTTCACCTTTTACCTATACCAATGAACAATTCCATCATTGTACCCCACTCACCCTACATGGTAATTGGAGCCGATTCTGCCGAATATGAAGAAGACGCCTGTCCGATGATCGAAAACACCTACATCTGTAAAAATCACCTGGAAACTCAGAGAGATGATTGTGCTGTTCAACTTATCAGACACGCCAATATTGGAAAATGTGAAGTGACACCAGTACGAGTAACCGACGCCATAATTCAATCAATAACAAATGAATACGTTTTGGCAATACCAACAAATAGTCCACTTAAAGTTCACAAGTTATGCCAAACTAAAGAGATTGTATTTTTAAACCACCCTAATTCGGTCAAAATTCCAAGAAATTGTGGGATAAGCATCTTAGATAACCAGTTTTGGAATAAAGAGGACATAATTCCAGGAAATTCATTTATTCTTCCTCAAATGGAGTTTTCCTTAAACCACTCTGTTGCCCTTAAGCTGAAGCCTTTGGAACTGACGTCATTAAATTTAAAAGATATCAAGAGTCTTAGTGAAAGTAGATACTACGCAGACTTTCTAGACGAAGAAAACATTCATCCACTGGTTTGGAACATGGTACCCCTGTTGTTTCCATCTAGGTTGGGAGGAGTTATGAACCCATAACAGCTGACCAGTGTCTAGTATAATAGAAGTGCTTAGCTTAGCAGTGCATAGGTATTAAGTATAGCCCATTGTATCAAATTAAATCATTCTTTAGACCGCTTTGCTATAGTTCACATCCAAGTTAGAGAAATAAAGTTTTTAAAAACGAATTTTGTATTTTCAAACTTATAATTCCCCATTCTTTCAATTTTTTTTGATTAATGAAAAATTTTTAAGTGTTTTTTTTGTACCTATTTCACCTAATTTAAGGTCGTTTGGTATAAATATGCTCTTTGCTGTGCATTGGAACCCTCCTGGAGCAAAATAAAAAATTGACAAAATTGCACTTCTTGCAAAAATGAAATTTTTTAAATTTTTGAATGATTGTAACTTTTTTATTTGAACTCCGATAGATTTCGCTAGAACGCCATTAGAAAGAGGATAAAAAACACTACAAAATGAGCCAAAACTGGACTCTCTAGCTTTTCAGGTTACCGAGATATTGAATTTAAAAAAGTAGTAAAAAAAGACCCCTAATACCCCCCCATTCTTTAATTTTTTTTGAAAAATGAAAAATTTTAAAGTGTTTTATTTGTACTTATTTCACCTAATTTAAGGCCGTTTGGTATAAATATGCCCTTGGCTGTGCATTGGAACCCTCCTGGAGCAAAATAAAAATTGACAAAATTGCACTTTTTGCAAAAATGAAATTTTTTAAATTTTTGAATGATTGTAACTTTTTTATTTGAACTCTTATAGATTTCGCTAGAACGCCATTAGAAAGAGGATAAAAAATACTACAAAATGAGCCAATACTGGACCATCTAGCTCTTCAGGTTACCTAGATATTGAATTTCAAAAAGCAGTAAAAAAAGACCCCTAATAATTAAAGTTCTTTTTTTGTAATTTCACCTAATTTAAGGTCGTTTGGTATAAATATGCCCTTTGTTTTTACTTAGCTTAGCTTAGTTCAGTTTGCTAAAGCATACAAGTCACTGCGAAATACATGAATGTTAGAACATTAAAAATCCTATATTACGCAAACTTTGAATCTGTGCTCAAGTATGGGATAATGTTTTGGGGTTCTAATAGCTTAATGGAAAAAATATTTGTTTTACAAAAACGAGCACTTAGAATAGTCAAGAAAATGGGATACAGGGAGAGCTGCAGGGGGGTTTTCAAAGCTAATGGCATTCTGACGGTGTGGGGACTATATATTTATGAATGTATAGTTCTCTTTTTCAAAAACAAAAGTATGTTTGATCTGGAGGTACATCATAGTTATAACACTCGAAGCGTAAATGTAAATTATCCGATACACAGATTAACTATAACCGAAAAAAATCCATATTATGCCTGTTTGAAGCTTTTTAATACATTACAAAATGATTTAAAATTAGAAAGAAATGAGAAACTTTTTAAAAGAAAGGTAAAACAGATGTTAATTAATTTAGAGTCATATTGTATCAGGGATTATGTAAGAGACTATTAGGTGTACGCTCATCTTAAAATGACGCTGTTTCTTTTTGTGTTTTCATGTATGTTTTTTGTAGTTACAGGAAATGTATTGTGACCATAATTAGAAATAAAGAAGACTAACTAACTTTTGATTTCCGATACATGGTGGACAATTTTGTGTTTTTTTTTTAATTTCAGGCAGCCTAAATACAGTTTCTTACTAACAGTGGCGGTGGCGGCCACTACCCAAATAATTGACACTTCCTATGACGTGTCCTACATGAATACTACCTGGTTTTAAAGGTTCGTGAATGGACCGCATGGATCGCGGATGCGGTTGAATTACTATGGCCCGGTTCCGTAGTAATTCCATTCACGAACTATAAAATAGTTCATGAATGAATTACACTCATTAATGATTCGCCCGCAACGCTCCGGGCACATGAACTATTTTATCAAAACAACCCCCCTTGCCCCCCTCCCCCCTTTGACTCCGCCCCCTGATTGTGCTTATCTTTCCCGCCAATTCCTATATATAGCGGCTGCTGCTGCTGCTGCTGGAAATGAAAACAAGTTTTCATTGACCAAGTAATAAGGATTGTTGGTTCCGCGAGTGAGATAAGAAATCAGTCTTCAAGTAGACGTGCTATGAGCGACATCGACATTACAGACAGCGCATACTTAAGTGGTAACGAAAGTGAGATCGGCTCAGTATACAGTGATTTAGTCCAAGCTCAAGATGTCGACCAATACATCGCAAATCTCCAACAAGAGGAAGAGGGAAGACGTGAGCTCGCCGAAGCGGGCTACGAGTCTCCAGCTCCAGAATTGGATCAGAATCTTGGGGCAGAAATTGAAGTATCAGATGACCACAGCGGAGGAAGTAGAGATGACGGACAAGTTAGTATTCATAGAGAGCTTAACCGATATGGAGAACGACCTCGTATCCAACATGAGGTTTTGGGAGACGGAATCGTGGCGAGCCTGGTTAGAAATGCTGCAGGAAAAGGACAAACAAGACTGGTTAGAGAATCCCTCAGGCTGGGAGATGAGTCTGTGTCAAAGTTTGGAGAAAAAATTGCTAAAGTATCAGCAATGCTGCGTTCGAAAGGAACCATATACGGGATTAGTAAGCATGACCAACCATCTCCCCATTACCACATCTTCCACACTTGTCCGTGGAATTGGTACTGCTGCCGCTGCTACAAGCCAGATGGGCTAGGTAAGCGGTATCTCAAGACTACTCTCCTTACCGCGATTACTTCCCTCGACTGGCAACGTCTCCTCGAGTATTACAGTACAGACGGAAGACAGTTACAATACATATTCAGCGGAGAAACCTATTCAGACGCACTTTATGGAATTAAACTTGTTAATATGTTTATGAATTAAACGCTACTCGAAGGACACCCAGAACAGATGGCGGACGGCAACTCATCGAGTCAAAAGCGGGCTTTCTCCGACTCAGATGAAGAGGGTAATGGATCTAATCGACGAGTTAAGCGAGGAGTTAATGCAGCAGAACGATCTAAAGACTACAGTACTGCCTCGAAAATAGAGACCTTCATAATGAAACATCCCGTCGCTCCATTGCAAAACGCCTGTAAAACCACCTATTGGCTGTCGTCTCCATATAAGTATCGTGGAGTAAGTGATCGTACTTATCAACAAGTTTTAACAACCATTAGAGCGAAAATATCTCATTGGACAATAGCTGACTTTATCAAACTCTACGAAAATTGTAAGCCATGGTTTCAATGTTTAAATGGTCAACTGGAAGAGCACTACCTATCAATTGATGACTCAGTGGAAAAACGTTTTTCCACAAGATGGTGGGCCGACAATCTCAAGAGTATTAATTTTACCCTAATTACGATCCAAAATTTTATACATTGTCTCCCAAAAATCTTGCTTGCCGTCCATTTCATCTATGTTGTCGCATGCCCATATATCCGTCATTTGTCGAGAAATTAAATTTTCAATTTCCATAACTGAGTCATCAATTGATAGGTAGTGCTCTTCCAGTTGACCATTTAAACATTGAAACCATGGCTTACAATTTTCGTAGAGTTTGATAAAGTCAGCTATTGTCCAATGAGATATTTTCGCTCTAATGGTTGTTAAAACTTGTTGATAAGTACGATCACTTACTCCACGATACTTATATGGAGACGACAGCCAATAGGTGGTTTTACAGGCGTTTTGCAATGGAGCGACGGGATGTTTCATTATGAAGGTCTCTATTTTCGAGGCAGTACTGTAGTCTTTAGATCGTTCTGCTGCATTAACTCCTCGCTTAACTCGTCGATTAGATCCATTACCCTCTTCATCTGAGTCGGAGAAAGCCCGCTTTTGACTCGATGAGTTGCCGTCCGCCATCTGTTCTGGGTGTCCTTCGAGTAGCGTTTAATTCATAAACATATTAACAAGTTTAATTCCATAAAGTGCGTCTGAATAGGTTTCTCCGCTGAATATGTATTGTAACTGTCTTCCGTCTGTACTGTAATACTCGAGGAGACGTTGCCAGTCGAGGGAAGTAATCGCGGTAAGGAGAGTAGTCTTGAGATACCGCTTACCTAGCCCATCTGGCTTGTAGCAGCGGCAGCAGTACCAATTCCACGGACAAGTGTGGAAGATGTGGTAATGGGGAGATGGTTGGTCATGCTTACTAATCCCGTATATGGTTCCTTTCGAACGCAGCATTGCTGATTCTTTAGCAATTTTTTCTCCAAACTTTGACACAGACTCATCTCCCAGCCTGAGGGATTCTCTAACCAGTCTTGTTTGTCCTTTTCCTGCAGCATTTCTAACCAGGCTCGCCACGATTCCGTCTCCCAAAACCTCATGTTGGATACGAGGTCGTTCTCCATATCGGTTAAGCTCTCTATGAATACTAACTTGTCCGTCATCTCTACTTCCTCCGCTGTGGTCATCTGATACTTCAATTTCTGCCCCAAGATTCTGATCCAATTCTGGAGCTGGAGACTCGTAGCCCGCTTCGGCGAGCTCACGTCTTCCCTCTTCCTCTTGTTGGAGATTTGCGATGTATTGGTCGACATCTTGAGCTTGGACTAAATCACTGTATACTGAGCCGATCTCACTTTCGTTACCACTTAAGTATGCGCTGTCTGTAATGTCGATGTCGCTCATAGCACGTCTACTTGAAGACTGATTTCTTATCTCACTCGCGGAACCAACAATCCTTATTACTTGGTCAATGAAAACTTGTTTTCATTTCCAGCAGCAGCAGCAGCAGCCGCTATATATAGGAATTGGCGGGAAAGATAAGCACAATTAGGGGGCGGAGTCAAAGGGGGGAGGGGGGCAAGGGGGGTTGTTTTGATAAAATAGTTCATGTGCCCGGAGCGTTGCGGGCGAATCATTAATGAGTGTAATTCATTCATGAACTATTTTATAGTTCGTGAATGGAATTACTACGGAACCGGGCCATAGTAATTCAACCGCATCCGCGATCCATGCGGTCCATTCACGAACCTTTAAAACCAGGTAGTATTCATGTAGGACACGTCATAGGAAGTGTCAATTATTTGGGTAGTGGCCGCCACCGCCACTGTTAGTAAGAAACTGTATTTAGGCTGCCTGAAATTAAAAAAAAAAACACAAAATTGTCCACCATGTATCGGAAATCAAAAGTTAGTTAGTCTTCTTTATTTCTAATTATGGTCACAATACATTTCTTGTAACTACAAAAAACATACATGAAAACACAAAAAGAAACAGCGTCATTTTAAGATGAGCGTACACCTAATAGTCTCTTACATAATCCCTGATACAATATGACTCTAAATTAATTAACATCTGATTTACCTTTCTTTTAAAAAGTTTCTCATTTCTTTCTAATTTTAAATCATTTTGTAATGTATTAAAAAGCTTCAAACAGGCATAATATGGATTTTTTTTCGGTTATAGTTAATCTGTGTATCGGATAATTTACATTTACGCTTCGAGTGTTATAACTATGATGTACCTCCAGATCAAACATACTTTTGTTTTTGAAAAAGAGAACTATACATTCATAAATATATAGTCCCCACACCGTCAGAATGCCATTAGCTTTGAAAACCCCCCTGCAGCTCTCCCTGTATCCCATTTTCTTGACTATTCTAAGTGCTCGTTTTTGTAAAACAAATATTTTTTCCATTAAGCTATTAGAACCCCAAAACATTATCCCATACTTGAGCACAGATTCAAAGTTTGCGTAATATAGGATTTTTAATGTTCTAACATTCATGTATTTCGCAGTGACTTGTATGCTTTAGCAAACTGAACTAAGCTAAGCTAAGTAAAAACAAAGGGCATATTTATACCAAACGACCTTAAATTAGGTGAAATTACAAAAAAAGAACTTTAAAATTTTTCATTTTTCAAAAAAATTTAAAGAATGGGGGGTATTAGGGGTCCTTTTTTAATACTTTTTGAAATTCAATATCTCGGTAACCTGAAGAGCTAGAGAGTCCAGTTTTGGCTCATTTTGTAGTATTTTTTATCCTCTTTCTAATGGCGTTTTAGGAAAATCTATAAGAGTTCAAATAAAAGAGTTACAATCATTCAAAAATTGATAAAATTTCATTTTTGCAAAAAGTGCAATTTTGTCAATTTTTTATTTTGCTCTAGGAGGGTTCCAATGCACAGCAAAGGGCATATTTATACCAAACGACCTTAAATTAGGTGAAATAAGTACAAAAAAAACACTTAAAAATTTCTTTTTGCAAAAAGTGCAATTTTGTCAATTTTTTATTTTGCTCCAGGAGGGTTCCAATGCACAGCAAAGAGCATATTTATACCAAACGACCTTAAATTAGGTGAAATAAGTTAAAAAAAAAGCACTTACAAATTTTTCATTTTTCAAAAAAATTTAAAGAATGGGGGGGGGGTATTAGGGGTCTTTTTTTACTGCTTTTTGAAATTCAATATCTAGGTAACCTGAAGAGCTAGATGGTCCAGTATTGGCTCAATTTGTAGTATTTTTTATCCTCTTTCTAATGGCGTTATAGCGAAATCTATAAGAGTTCAAATAAAGAAGTTACAATCATTCAAAAATTGAAAAAAAATTATTTTTGCAAAAAGTGCAATTTTGGCAATTTTTTATTTTGCTCCAGGAGGGTTCCAATGCACAGCAAAGGGCATATTTATACCAAACGACCTTAAATTAGGTGAAATAAGTACAAAAAAAACACCTTAAAATTTTTCATTTTTCAAAAAATTTGAAAGAATGAGGGGGTATTAAGGGTCCTTTTTTAATACTTTTTGAAATTCAATATCTCGGTAACCTGAAAAGCTAGAGAGTCCAGTTTTGGCTCATTTTGTAGTATTTTTTATCCTCTTTCTAATGGCGTTCTAGCGAACTCTATCGGAGTTCAAATAAAAAAGTTGGCTGTCGGCCTATTGGCTGTCGTCTCCATATAAGTATCGTGGAGTAAGTGATCGTACTTATCAACAAGTTTTAACAACCATTAGAGCGAAAATATCTCATTGGACAATAGCTGACTTTATCAAACTCTACGAAAATTGTAAGCCATGGTTTCAATGTTTAAATGGTCAACTGGAAGAGCACTACCTATCAATTGATGACTCAGTTATGGAAATTGAAAATTTAATTTCTCGACAAATGACGGATATATGGGCATGCGACAACATAGATGAAATGGACGGCAAGCAAGATTTTTGGGAGACAATGTATAAAATTTTGGATCGTAATTAGGGTAAAATTAATACTCTAGAGATTGTCGGCCCACCATCTTGTGGAAAAACGTTTTTCACCAATTTCATATGTGACTTCTTTTTGGCCGTCGGACACATTGAGAATTTCACCCGTCAAAACAATTTTCCTCTACAGTCAGCGTACAATCAACGAATTCTACATTGGAATGAGGCACAATGTGAGCAGTCCAAGTTAGAAGACGCAAAAAAAATTCTAGGAGGTGATCCATGTGCCGCTAATATAAAATATCAAGACACTCAAGTGATCACTAAAACACCCGTGATTATCACGGCCAATAGACGTCACATCCCGTGGACAGAAGCATTCAGGGTCCGCATGATCAGATACGATTGGAGTGACATCGGGTTATCGGACGATTCTAAACAACCTCCGAACCCATTAGCATTAATTGATATATTTCGTAATTATAACTTGATAAATTAGCTTGTTTGTTCAATGTTATCTTGTAGACTTTAGTATAAATAAATAGATTGGGTTATTGGGCATCAGTATGTTTTTATTCCCTGGCCATAAATATCTTGGTCCCGGTAATTCATACAAAATGAGCCAAAACTGGACTCTTTAGCTTTTCAGGTTCCCGAGATATTCAATTTCAAAAAGTAGTAAAAAAAGACCCCTAATACCCCCCCAACCTTTCAATTTTTTTGAAAAATGAAAAATTTCAAAGTGCTTTTTTTGTACTTATTTCACCTAATTAAAGGTCGTTTGGTATAAATATGCCCTTTGCTGTGCATTGGAACCCTCCTAGATCAAAATAAAAAATTGCCAAAATTGCACTTTTTGCAAAAATTAAATTTTTTCAATTTTTGAATGATTGTAACTTTTTTATTTTAACTCTGATAGATTTCCCTAGAACGCCATTAGAAAGAGGATAAAAAACAGTACAAAATGAGCCAAAACTGGACTCTCTAGCTTTTCAGGTTACCGAGATATTGAATTTAAAAAGTAGTAAAAAAAGACCCCTAATACCCCCCCATTCTTTAAATTTTTTTGAAAAATGATAAATTTGTAAGTGCTTTTTTTGTACTTATTTCACCTAATTTAAGGTCGTTTGGTGTAAATATGCTCTTTGTTGTGCATTGGAACCCTCCTGGAGCAAAATAAAAAATTGACAAAATTGCACTTGTTCCAAAAATGAAATTTTTTCAATTTTTGAATGATTGTAACTTTTTTATTTGAACTCTTATAGATTTCGCTAAAACGCCATTAGAAAGAGGATAAAAAATACTACAAAATGAGCCAAAACTGGACTCTCTAGCTTTTCAGGTTACCGAGATATTGAATTTAAAAAAGTAGTAAAAAAAGACCCCTAATACCCCCCCATTCTTTCAAATTTTTTGAAAAATGAAAAATTTTAAAGTGCTTTTTTTGTACTTATTACTCCTAATTTAAGGTCGTTTGGTGTAAATATGCTCTTTGCTGTGCATTGGAACCCTCCTGGAGCAAAATAAAAAATTGACAAAATTGCACTTTTTGCAAAAAGAATTTTTTTCAATTTTTGAATGATTGTAACTTTCTTATTTTAACTCTTATACATTTTGATAAAACGCCATTAGAAAGAGGATAAAAAACAGTACAAAATGAGCCAAAACTGGACTCTCTAGCTTTTCAGGTTACCGAGATATTGAATTTAAAAAGTAGTAAAAAAAGACCCCTAATACCCCCCCATTCTTTAAATTTTTTTGAAAAATGATAAATTTGTAAGTGCTTTTTTTGTACTTATTTCACCTAATTTAAGGTCGTTTGGTGTAAATATGCTCTTTGTTGTGCATTGGAACCCTCCTGGAGCAAAATAAAAAATTGACAAAATTGCACTTTTTGCAAAAATGGAATTTTTTCAATTTTTGAATGATTGTAACTTTTTTATTTGAACTCCGATAGATTTCGCTAGAACGCCATTAGAAAGAGGATAAAAAATACTACAAAATGAGCCAAAACTGGACTCTCTAGCTTTTCAGGTTACCGAGATATTGAATTTAAAAAAGTAGTAAAAAAAGACCCCTAGTACCCCCCCATTCTTTAATTTTTTTTGAAAAATGAAAAATTTTAAAGTGCTTTATTTGTACTTATTTCACCTAATTTAAGGCCGTTTGGTATAAATATGCCCTTGGCTGTGCATTGGAACCATCCTGGAGCAAAATAAAAATTGACAAAATTGCACTTTTTGCAAAAATGAAATTTTTTAAATTTTTGAATGATTGTAACTTTTTTATTTGAACTCCGATAGATTTCGCTAGAACGCCATTAGAAAGAGGATAAAAAATACTACAAAATGAGCCAAAACCGGACTCTCTAGCTTTTCAGGTTACCGAGATATTGAATTTCAAAAAGTATTAAAAAAGGACCCTTAATACCCCCTCATTCTTTCAAATTTTTTGAAAAATGAAAAAATTTTAAAGTGCTTTTTTTCTACTTATTTCACCAAATTTAAATTCGTTTGGTATAAATATGCCCTTTGCTGTGAATTGGAACCCTCCTGGAGCAAAATAAAAAATTGCCAAAATTGCACTTTTTGCAAAAATATTTTTTTTTCAATTTTTGAATGATTGTAACTTCTTTATTTGAACTCTGATAGATTTCGCTAGAACGCCATTAGAAAGAGGATAAAAAACACTACAATATGAGCCAAAACTGGACTCTCTAGCTTTTCAGGTTCCCGAGATATTGAATTTAAAAAAGTAGTAAAAAAAGACCCCTAATACCCCCCCAACCTTTAATCCTTTTTGAATGATTGTAACTTTTTTATTTTAACTCTTATACATTTTGATAAAACGCCATTAGAAAGAGGATAAAAAATACTACGAAATGAGCCAAAACTGGACTCTCTAGCTTTTCAGGTTACCGAGATATTGAATTTAAAAAAGTAGTAAAAAAAGACCCCTTATACCCCCCCATTCTTTAAATTTTTTTGAAAAATGAAAAATTTTAAAGTGCTTTTTTTGTACTTATTTCACCTAATTTAAGGTCGTTTGGTGTAAATATGCTCTTTGCTATGCATTGGAACCCTCCTGGAGCAAAAAAAAAATTGACAAAATTGCACTTTTTGCAAAAAGAATTTTTTTCAATTTTTGAATGATTGTAACTTTTTTATTTGAACTCTTATACATTTTGATAAAACGCCATTAGAAATAGGATAAAAAGCACTACAAAATGAGCCAAAACTGGACTCTCTAGCTTTTCAGGTTACCGAGATATTGAATTTAAAAAAGTAGTAAAAAAAGACCCCTAATACCCCCCCATTCTTTAAATTTTTTTGAAAAATGAAAAATTTGTAAGTGCTTTTTTTTTACTTATTTCACCTAATTTAAGGTCGTTGGGTATAAATATGCTCTTTGCTGTGCATTGGAACCCTCCTGGAGCAAAATAAAAAATTGTCAAAATTGCACTTTTTGCAAAAAGAAATTTTTAAGTGTTTTTTTGTACTTATTTCACCTAATTTAAGGTGATATATATCCCCTTTCTAATGGCGTTTTATCAAAATGTATAAGAGTTAAAATAAAAAAGTTACAATCATTCAAAAATTGAAAAAATTTCATTTTTGCAAAAAGTGCAATTTTGGCAATTTTTTATTTTGCTCCAGGAGGGTTCCAATGCACAGCAAAGAGCATATTTACACCAAACGACCTTAAATTAGGTGAAATAAGTACAAAAAAAGCACTTTAAAATTTTTCATTTTTCAAAAAAATTGAAAGGATGGGGGGGTATTAGGGGTCTTTTTTTACTACTTTTTTAAATTCAATATCTCGGTAACCTGAAAATCTAGAGAGTCCAGTTTTGGCTCATTTTGTAGTATTTTTTATCCTCTTTTTAATGGCGTTCTAGCGAAATCTATAAGAGTTTAAATAAAAAAGTTACAATCATTCAAAATTTGAAAAAAATTCATTTTTGCAAAAAGTGCAATTTTGGCAATTTTTTATTTTGCTCCAGGAGGGTTCCAATGCACAGCAAAGGGCCTATTTATACCAAACGACCTTAAATTAGGTGAAATAAGTACAAAAAAAACACTTAAAAATTTCTTTTTGCATAAAGTGAAAGTGCAATTTTGACAATTTTTTATTTGGCTTCAGGAGGGTTCCAATGCACAGCAAAGGGCATATTTATACCAAACGACCTTAAATTAGGAGAAATAAGTACAAAAAAAACACTTAAAAATTTCTTTTTGCAAGAAGTGCAATTTTGACAATTTTTTATTTGGCTTCAGGAGGGTTCCAATGCACAGCAAAGAGCATATTTATACCAAACGACCTTAAATTAGGTGAAATAAGTACAAAAAAAACACTTACAAATTTTTCATTTTTCAAAAAAATTGAAAGAATGGGGGGGTTTTAGGGGTCCTTTTTTAATACTTTTTGAAATTCAATATCTCGGTAACCTGAAAAGCGAGAGAGTCCAGTTTTGGCTCATTTTGTAGTGTTTTTTATCCTCTTTCTAATGGCGTTTTATCAAAATGTATAAGAGTTCAAATAAAAAAGTTACAATCATTCAAAAATTTATAAAATTTAATTTTTGCAAAAAGTGCAATTTTGTCAATTTTTTATTTTGCTCTAGGAGGGTTCCAATGCACAGCAAAGGGCATATTTATACCAAACGACCTTAAATTAGGTGAAATAAGTACAAAAAAAACACTTAAAAATTTCTTTTTGCAAAAAGTGAAAGTGCAATTTTGACAATTTTTTATTTGGCTTCAGGAGGGTTCCAATGCACAGCAAAGGGCATATTTATACCAAACGACCTTATATTAGGTGAAATAAGTACAAAAAAGCACTTTGAAATTTTTCATTTTTCAAAAAAATTGAAAGGATGGGGGGGTATTAGGGGTCTTTTTTTACTACTTTTTTAAATTCAATATCTCGGTAACCTGAAAAGCTAGAGAGTCCAGTTTTGGCTCATTTTGTAGTGTTTTTTATCCTCTTTCTAATGGCGTTTTATCAAAATGTATAAGAGTTAAAATAAAAAAGTTACAATCATTTCAAAAATTGAAAAAATTTCATTTTTGCAAAAAGTGCAATTTTGTCAATTTTTTATTTTGCTCCAGGAGGGTTCCAATGCACAGCAAAGAGCATATTTACACCAAACGACCTTATATTAGGTGAAATAAGTACAAAAAAAGCACTTTAAAATTTTTCATTTTTCAAAAAAATTGAAAGAATGGGGGGGTATTAGGGGTCCTTTTTTAATACTTTTTGAAATTCAATACCTCGGTAACCTGAAGAGCTAGAGAGTCCAGTTTTGGCTCATTTTGTACTGTTTTTTATCCTCTTTCTAATAGCGTTTTATCAAAATGTATAAGAGTTCAAATAAAAAAGTTACAATCATTCAAAAATTGAAAAAATTTCATTTTTGCAAAAAGTGCAATTTTGGCAATTTTTTATTTTGCTCTAGGAGGGTTCCAATGCACAGCAAAGAGCATATTTATACCAAACGACCTTAAATTAGGTGAAATAAGTACAAAAAAAACACTTAAAAATTTCTTTTTGCAAAAAGTGAAAGTGCAATTTTGACAATTTTTTATTTGGCTTCAAGAGGGTTCCAATGCACAGCAAAGGGCATATTTATACCAAACGACCTTATATTAGGTGAAATAAGTACAAAAAAAGCACTTTGAAATTTTTCATTTCTCAAAAAAATTGAATGGATGGGGGGGTATTAGGGGTCTTTTTTTACTACTTTTTTAAATTCAATATCTCGGTAACCTGAAAAGCTAGACAGTCCAGTTTTGGCTCATTTTGTACTGTTTTTTATCCTCTTTCTAATAGCGTTTTATCAAAATGTATAAGAGTTCAAATAAAAAAGTTACAATCATTCAAAAATTGAAAAAATTTCATTTTTGCAAAAAGTGCAATTTTAACAATTTTTTATTTGGCTTCAGGAGGGTTCCAATGCATAGCAAAGGGCATATTTATACCAAACGACCTTATATTAGGTGAAATAAGTACAAAAAAAGCACTTTGCAATTTTTCATTTCTCAAAAAAATTGAATGGATGGGGGGGTATTAGGGGTCTTTTTTTACTACTTTTTTAAATTCAATATCTCGGTAACCTGAAAAGCTAGACAGTCCAGTTTTGGCTCATTTTGTACTGTTTTTTATCCTCTTTCTAATAGCGTTTTATCAAAATGTATAAGAGTTCAAATAAAAAAGTTACAATCATTCAAAAATTGAAAAAATTTCATTTTTGCAAAAAGTGCAATTTTGGCAATTTTTTATTTTGCTTCAGGAGGATTCCAATGCACAGCAAAGGGCATATTTATACCAAACGAACTTAAATTAGGTGAAATAAGTACAAAGAAAGCACCTACAAATTTTTCATTTTTCAAAAAAATTAAAAGAATGGGGGGGTATTAGGGGTCCTTTTTTAATACTTTTTGAAATTCAATATCTCTGTAACCTGAAAAGCTGCAGAGTCCAGTTTTGGCTCATTTTGTAGTATTTTTTATCCTCTTTCTAATGGCGTTCTAGCGAAATCTATCAGAGTTCAAATAAAGAAGGTACAATCATTCAAAAATTGAAAAAAAATTTTTTTGCAAACAGTGCAATTTTGGCAGTTTTTTTTATTTTGCTTCAGGAGGGTTCCAATGCACAACAAACGGCATATTTATACCAAACGAACTTAAATTAGGTAAAATAAGTACAAAAAAAGCATACAAGGTACTTATTTAAATTCAATATCTCGGTAACCTAAAAAGCTAGAGAGTCCAGTTTTGGCTCATTTTGTAGTGTTTTTTATCCTCTTTCTAATGGCGTTTTATCAAAATGTATAAGAGTTCAAATAAAAAAGTTACAATCATTCAAAAATTGAAAAAATTTCATTTTTGCAAAAAGTGCAATTTTGTCAATTTTTTATTTTGCTCCAGGAGGGTTGCAATGCACAGCAAAGGGCATATTTATACCAAACGACCTTATATTAGGTGAAATAAGTACAAAAAAGCACTTTGAAATTTTTCATTTTTCAAAAAAATTGAAAGGATGGGGGGGTATTAGGGGTCTTTTTTTACTACTTTTTTAAATTCAATATCTCGGTAACCTGAAAAGCTAGAGAGTCCAGTTTTGGCTCATTTTGTAGTGTTTTTTATCCTCTTTCTAATGGCGTTTTATCAAAATGTATAAGAGTTAAAATAAAAAAGTTACAATCATTTCAAAAATTAAAAAAATTTCATTTTTGCAAAAAGTGCAATTTTGTCAATTTTTTATTTTGCTCCAGGAGGGTTCCAATGCACAGCAAAGAGCATATTTACACCAAACGACCTTATATTAGGTGAAATAAGTACAAAAAAAGCACTTTAAAATTTTTCATTTTTCAAAAAAATTGAAAGAATGGGGGGGTATTAGGGGTCCTTTTTTAATACTTTTTGAAATTCAATATCTCGGTAACCTGAAGAGCTAGAGAGTCCAGTTTTGGCTCATTTTGTAGTATTTTTTATCCTCTTGGTAATGGCGTTCTAGCGAACTCTATAAGAGTTCTAATAAGAGAGTTACAATCATTCAAAAATTGATAAAATTTCATTTTTGCAAAAAGTGCAATTTTGTCAATTTTTTATTTTGCTCTAGGAGGGTTCCAATGCACAGCAAAGGGCATATTTATACCAAACGACCTTAAATTAGGTGAAATAAGTACAAAAAAAAACACTTAAAAATTTCTTTTTGCAAAAAGTGAAAGTGCAATTTTAACAATTTTTTATTTGGCTTCAGGAGGGTTCCAATGCACAGCAAAGGGCATATTTATACCAAACGACCTTCCATTAGGTGAAATAAGTACAAAAAAAGCACTTTGAAATTTTTCATTTCTCAAAAAAATTAAATGGTTGGGGGGGTATTAGGGGTCTTTTTTTACTACTTTTTTAAATTCAATATCTCGGTAACCTGAAAAGCTAGACAGTCCAGTTTTGGCTCATTTTGTACTGTTTTTTATCCTCTTTCTAATAGCGTTTTATCAAAATGTATAAGAGTTCAAATAAAAAAGTTACAATCATTCAAAAATTGAAAAAATTTCATTTTTGCAAAAAGTGCAATTTTAACAATTTTTTATTTGGCTTCAGGAGGGTTCCAATGCACAGCAAAGGGCATATTTATACCAAACGACCTTATATTAGGTGAAATAAGTACAAAAAAAGCACTTTGAAATTTTTCATTTCTCAAAAAAATTGAATGGATGGGGGGGTATTAGGGGTCTTTTTTTACTACTTTTTTAAATTCAATATCTCGGTAACCTGAAAAGCTAGACAGTCCAGTTTTGGCTCATTTTGTACTGTTTTTTATCCTCTTTCTAATAGCGTTTTATCAAAATGTATAAGAGTTCAAATAAAAAAGTTACAATCATTCAAAAATTGAAAAAATTTCATTTTTGCAAAAAGTGCAATTTTAACAATTTTTTATTTGGCTTCAGGAGGGTTCCAATGCACAGCAAAGGGCATATTTATACCAAACGACCTTAAATTAGGTGAAATAAGTACAAAAAAAACACTTAAAAATTTTTCATTTTTCAAAAAAATTGAAAGAATGGGGGGGTATTAGGGGTTCTTGCTTATTAATAAAGAAATAATAAATATTGGTTGGAGTCGATGTAGGGTTTTTAACGATTATGGTATAGTACGTTGTTATAACTGCAATAAATATGGACATCTTCAGAAGGATTGTAAAAATAAAATAATGTGCGCTAAGTGTTCTGGCGATCATGATACAAAGCAATGCATGGACGATTCAGATAATTGTAAATGTGTAAACTGTATTGATTCAAATGATAAATTTAAAATGAACCTTGATATTAATCATCCCGCTTGGGACTATGCAAATTGCGAAACTTATAAACGAATAGAAAAAATTCGAAGAAATAAATTTTTGCAATAGCAATTAAATAAAAATATAGATCTAAATTCGAGCATTTTGTATTTGAATTGTCAGGGATATTTAAATAATAAAGATGACTTAATGTTACTGATAAATGATTCTAGGCCATTGATGATATTTTTATCTGAGACTCATGTGACGGATGACGTAGAGTTGGTAGAATTGAAGGTGGATGGCTATGGTATTGAGCAGTGTGTATCTGATAACAAGAGGACGGGGGGAGTCATGGCTCTAATCAGAAGGGACATCAAATATAAAGTCAGTACAGTTAAGTGTGTTGGTAATTATGTGTGGTTGCTGTCAGTAGAGTTTTCTGTATCGCGAATTAAATATCTTTGTACCGTTTTGTATCATCCACCCCAAAATTGCAATGCTCAGTTTGTCGATTTCTTTAACGAATATCTTGATAGCGTTAATGAGTTTTCTGGTATTAATGTCATAATGGGGGATTTTAATTTTGATATATCAAAACCTTCATTTTATGGAGACAAAATTCTGTCATATATATATTCAAATGGATTTTCACAGGTTGTAGATAGTCCGACGCGCATTACTAACGTAAGTAAAACGCTAATCGATTATGTGGTAACAAATGATAAGAATCTAGCGGTATCAGTACATCATACACCCAGAATCGGTGATCATAGTATCTTGTCCGTCCAGCTTGGACACCGGGCATCAAATGAATGCAAAGATTTAATTGTTTATCGTAGATCAATGAAGGGTTATGATGCTGATCAATGGCGGAATTATCTTTTGGATGCTGAATGGACAAATGATAGTGGAGACGTAAATGTGTTGGCAAATATTTTTGTAGATAGCATTTGTGATGTTTTGAATGTTATGTGTCCAAAACAAAAATTTGTGTTTAAAGATAAATATTTGAACAAAGCGTGGATAACACCTGACATTAAACAAAATATACGAGTGAGGGATGAATTGTACATTAGAGCGGTTCGAGAGAATAACGAAGATGCATGGCGGGAATTTAAGATAATGCGTAATTTCATTGTAAGTCAAATTAGATCGGAAAGGGATGGACATTTTAGGAACATTATTGATGACAATAAATACAACCCACGTGAAATGTGGAAACAATTAAAAACTTTATTACCGAAAAAGAACTCTTCAGATCCGGACGAAATAATCTTTGAATCTGCTAAAACTAACGACGACTCGCTTATAGCTGAGGAATTCAATAGGTACTTTATAAGAAGCATAGAAGATATAATCAGTGGTGTTCCTGAGTGTAATGTCGGGGATCAAACCTTGTCTTATTTTCACGAACTTAAGTCTACATTCTCCAAGTTTGATAAAATTTCCATGAATGATTTGAAACGAATATTGAAGGATATGAATGATGTGGGTGGAGGAGTGAATGGCATATCTAAGAAGATTTTGTGTGACGTCTGTGGTGTGGCTGCTAACCGTTTGTTAGATGTTGTAAATGCGTCTCTTGCGAGTGGTGTCTTTCCGGATTCATGGAAGGAGTCCATGGTGATTCCTGTCCCTAAAGTGCAAGGTACAAAGCTTTTTAACGAATTTAGACCAATAAATACCGTTGAAGTCTACGAAAAGGTTTTGGAACTGGCTGTAAAAGAACAATTGCATAAGCATTGTACAGAAAATAATATTTTGATTGCGAATCAGTCAGGTTTTCGGAGTCACCACTCGTGTGAGTCTGTTGTTGTCAGTATTTGTAGTGAGTTTGTGAAGTCGATGGATGAGGGTGGTTTTGTGTTGGCGGTGTTTTTGGACCTTAAGAGGGCATTCGAGACAGTTGATAGGGGCATATTATTGAGGCGTCTGAGCAGCATGGGCATTGGGGGTAATGTTTTGAGGTGGTTTCAGTCGTACTTGCACGATCGACGACAGAGAGTTAAATACAAAGACTGTGTATCAGAATCTTTGCGGGTGCAACACGGAGTGCCGCAGGGAACTGTTCTTGGTCCCCTGCTTTTCCTCCTATACATAAATGACATGGTTAAGGTAGTGAAAATGTGTAAGGTCGAACTGTTTGCTGACGACACTATGATCTACTTTGTGGGAAGGGACATAATCCGGATGCAGGAGATTGTCAATAGAGATCTGAATAACTTGTTTGACTGGTTGTGCAACAACAAACTCTCCTTGAATGCATCAAAGTCAGGGTTTTGTCTTTTTGGGAGGAGGGGCAGACTCAGTGGTGTCGATGTGAACAGCATTAATATTAACATTGATAATCAAAGAATTAAACATGAAGTTCAAATAAAATATTTGGGAGTCATTTTGGACTCGGAACTCAATTTCCATGCCCATGCTGATTATATAACTAGGAAGTTCTCCAGGAAAGTAAATTTTATAGCGAGAGTTGGCAAGCACTTGTCGTTTTACACAAAAAAACTTTTGTATAATAGTATAGCGAAGCCACACCTTCAGTTCTGTGCCACACTGCTTTATAGTCTACCGGCTTATAAAATTGAACAACTGCAAGTAATTCAGAATAGAGCCATGAGAACCATTTTAAAATATGACAGGTACGCGCATATTGCGACTATGCTTAGAGTTCTGGATATGTTGACCGTGAGGCAGAAGATTCTGTTTAATGTTTACGTATTTGTGTTTAAGATTAAAAACAAACTGTTGCCATCCTACATATGCGATAGGGTCAAGTTTTTTGGTGATGTACATAATTATCAAACTAGACACTGTAATGATTTCATACTACTCGAAAAGTGCAATAGCAGTCAAATGTTGAATACAGTATTGTTTAAGGGTTTGCACGATTTTAATGGACTACCGACTCATATCAAAAATACTAAAAAACTTGACACTTTTAAAATATTAATGCGAAACTTTTTGAAGGTGGACTAAATTTGTGATATTTTTACAGCAATTAATGATAGATTTTTGGCAGTTTGTCTGGTTTTGTTGAGTTTTGTATTTGTTAGGTCGTGACTTTATTTAAATTTTAGATATTTAAGTGTTTAGTTTTAGCTTTTAATTGATTTTACACTGTACTTTTTTACATTTTTGCTTATTTACATATTTACTTATCTCTGTATTCCTTATAGCAAATTTGCTAAATAAACGTATTATTATTATTATTCTTTTTTTACTACTTTTTGAAATTTAATATCTCGGTAAACTGAAGAGTTAGAGAGTCCAGTTTTGGCTCATTTTGTAGTATTTTTTATCCTCTTTCTAATGGCGTGTTAGCGAAATTTATAAGAGTTCAAATAAAAAAGTTACAATCATTCAAAAATTGAAAAAAATTCATTTTTGCAAAAAGTGCAATTTTGGCAATTTTTTATTTTGCTCCAGGAGGGTTCCAATGCACAGCAAAGAGCATATTTATACCAAACGACCTTAAACTAGGTGAAATAAGTACAAAAAAAGCACTTTAAATTTTTCATTTTTCAAAAAAATTTAAAGAAAGGGGGATTATTAGGGGTCTTTTTTACTACTTTTTGAAATTCAATATCTCGGTAACCTGAAAAGCTAGAGAGTCCAGTTTTGGCTCATTTTGTAGTATTTTTTATCCTCTTTCTAATGGCGTTTTAGCGAAATCTATAAGAGTTCAAATAAAAAAGTTACAATCATTCAAAAATTGAAAACATTTTATTTTTGCAAAAAGTGCAATTTTGGCAATTTTTTATTTTGCTCCAGGAGGGTTGCAATGCACAGCAAAGGGCATATTTATACCAAACAACCTTAAATTAGGTGAAATAAGTACAAAAAAACACTTAAAAATTTTTCATTTTTCAAAAAAATTGAAAGAATGGGGGGGTATTAGGGGTCTTTTTTTACTACTTTTTTAAATTCAATATCTCGGTAACCTGAAAAGCTAGACAGTCCAGTTTTGGCTCATTTTGTACTGTTTTTTATCCTCTTTCTAATAGCGTTTTATCAAAATGTATAAGAGTTCAAATAAAAAAGTTACAATCATTCAAAAATTGAAAAAATTTCATTTTTGCAAAAAGTGCAATTTTGGCAATTTTTTATTTTGCTTCAGGAGGATTCCAATGCACTGCAAAGGGCATATTTATACCAAACGAACTTAAATTAGGTGAAATAAGTACAAAGAAAGCACCTACAAATTTTTCATTTTTCAAAAAAATTAAAAGAATGGGGGGGTATTAGGGGTCCTTTTTTAATACTTTTTGAAATTCAATATCTCTGTAACCTGAAAAGCTGCAGAGTCCAGTTTTGGCTCATTTTGTAGTATTTTTTATCCTCTTTCTAATGGCGTTCTAGCGAAATCTATCAGAGTTCAAATAAAGAAGGTACAATCATTCAAAAATTGAAAAAAAATTTTTTTGCAAACAGTGCAATTTTGGCAGTTTTTTTTATTTTGCTTCAGGAGGGTTCCAATGCACAGCAAACGGCATATTTATACCAAACGAACTTAAATTAGGTAAAATAAGTACAAAAAAAGCATACAAGGTACTTATTTAAATTCAATATCTCGGTAACCTAAAAAGCTAGAGAGTCCAGTTTTGGCTCATTTTGTAGTGTTTTTTATCCTCTTTCTAATGGCGTTTTATCAAAATGTATAAGAGTTCAAATAAAAAAGTTACAATCATTCAAAAATTGAAAAAATTTCATTTTTGCAAAAAGTGCAATTTTGTCAATTTTTTATTTTGCTCCAGGAGGGTTGCAATGCACAGCAAAGGGCATATTTATACCAAACGACCTTAAATTAGGTGAAATAAGTACAAAAAAAACACTTAAAAATTTCTTTTTGCAAAAAGTGAAAGTGCAATTTTGACAATTTTTTATTTGGCTTCAGGAGGGTTCCAATGCACAGCAAAGGGCATATTTATACCAAACGACCTTATATTAGGTGAAATAAGTACAAAGAAAGCACCTACAAATTTTTCATTTTTCAAAAAAATTAAAAGAATGGGGGGGTATTAGGGGTCCTTTTTTAATACTTTTTGAAATTCAATATCTCGGTAACCTGAAAAGCTGCAGAGTCCAGTTTTGGCTCATTTTGTAGTGTTTTTTATCCTCTTTCTAATGGCGTTTTATCAAAATGTATAAGAGTTCAAATAAAAAAGTTACAATCATTCAAAAATTGAAAAAATTTCATTTTTGCAAAAAGTGCAATTTTGGCAATTTTTTATTTTGCTTCAGGAGGATTCCAATGCACAGCAAAGGGCATATTTATACCAAACGAACTTAAATTAGGTGAAATAAGTACAAAGAAAGCACCTACAAATTTTTCATTTTTCAAAAAAATTAAAAGAATGGGGGGGTATTAGGGGTCCTTTTTTAATACTTTTTGAAATTCAATATCTCTGTAACCTGAAAAGCTGGAGAGTCCAGTTTTGGCTCATTTTGTAGTATTTTTTATCCTCTTTCTAATGGCGTTCTAGCGAAATCTATCAGAGTTCAAATAAAGAAGGTACAATCATTCAAAAATTGAAAAAAAATTTTTTTGCAAACAGTGCAATTTTGGCAGTTTTTTTTATTTTGCTTCAGGAGGGTTCCAATGCACAGCAAACGGCATATTTATACCAAACGAACTTAAATTAGGTAAAATAAGTACAAAAAAAGCATACAAGGTACTTATTTAAATTCAATATCTCGGTAACCTAAAAAGCTAGAGAGTCCAGTTTTGGCTCATTTTGTAGTGTTTTTTATCCTCTTTCTAATGGCGTTTTATCAAAATGTATAAGAGTTCAAATAAAAAAGTTACAATCATTCAAAAATTGAAAAAATTTCATTTTTGCAAAAAGTGCAATTTTGTCAATTTTTTATTTTGCTCCAGGAGGGTTGCAATGCACAGCAAAGGGCATATTTATACCAAACGACCTTAAATTAGGTGAAATAAGTACAAAAAAAACACTTAAAAATTTCTTTTTGCAAAAAGTGAAAGTGCAATTTTGACAATTTTTTATGTGGCTTCAGGAGGGTTCCAATGCACAGCAAAGGGCATATTTATACCAAACGACCTTATATTAGGTGAAATAAGTACAAAAAAGCACTTTGAAATTTTTCATTTTTCAAAAAAATTGAAAGGATGGGGGGGTATTAGGGGTCTTTTTTTACTACTTTTTTAAATTCAATATCTCGGTAACCTGAAAAGCTAGAGAGTCCAGTTTTGGCTCATTTTGTAGTGTTTTTTATCCTCTTTCTAATGGCGTTTTATCAAAATGTATAAGAGTTCAAATAAAAAAGTTACAATCATTCAAAAATTGAAAAAATTTCATTTTTGCAAAAAGTGCAATTTTGGCAATTTTTTATTTTGCTTCAGGAGGATTCCAATGCACAGCAAAGGGCATATTTATACCAAATGAACTTAAATTAGGTGAAATAAGTACAAAGAAAGCACCTACAAATTTTTCATTTTTCAAAAAAATTAAAAGAATGGGGGGGTATTAGGGGTCCTTTTTTAATACTTTTTGAAATTCAATATCTCTGTAACCTGAAAAGCTGGAGAGTCCAGTTTTGGCTCATTTTGTAGTATTTTTTATCCTCTTTCTAATGGCGTTCTAGCGAAATCTATCAGAGTTCAAATAAAGAAGGTACAATCATTCAAAAATTGAAAAAAAATTTTTTTGCAAACAGTGCAATTTTGGCAGTTTTTTTTATTTTGCTTCAGGAGGGTTCCAATGCACAGCAAACGGCATATTTATACCAAACGAACTTAAATTAGGTAAAATAAGTACAAAAAAAGCATACAAGGTACTTATTTAAATTCAATATCTCGGTAACCTAAAAAGCTAGAGAGTCCAGTTTTGGCTCATTTTGTAGTGTTTTTTATCCTCTTTCTAATGGCGTTTTATCAAAATGTATAAGAGTTCAAATAAAAAAGTTACACTCATTCAAAAATTGAAAAAATTTCATTTTTGCAAAAAGTGCAATTTTGTCAATTTTTTATTTTGCTCCAGGAGGGTTGCAATGCACAGCAAAGGGCATATTTATACCAAACGACCTTAAATTAGGTGAAATAAGTACAAAAAAAACACTTAAAAATTTCTTTTTGCAAAAAGTGAAAGTGCAATTTTGACAATTTTTTATTTGGCTTCAGGAGGGTTCCAATGCACAGCAAAGGGCATATTTATACCAAACTACCTTATATTAGGTGAAATAAGTACAAAAAAGCACTTTGAAATTTTTCATTTTTCAAAAAAATTGAAAGGATGGGGGGGTATTAGGGGTCTTTTTTTACTACTTTTTAAATTCAATATCTCGGTAACCTGAAAAGCTAGAGAGTCCAGTTTTGGCTCATTTTGTAGTGTTTTTTATCCTCTTTCTAATGGCGTTTTATCAAAATGTATAAGAGTTAAAATAAAAAAGTTACAATCATTTCAAAAATTAAAAAAATTTCATTTTTGCAAAAAGTGCAATTTTGTCAATTTTTTATTTTGCTCCAGGAGGGTTCCAATGCACAGCAAAGAGCATATTTACACCAAACGACCTTATATTAGGTGAAATAAGTACAAAAAAAGCACTTTAAAATTTTTCATTTTTCAAAAAAATTGAAAGAATGGGGGGGTATTAGGGGTCCTTTTTTAATACTTTTTGAAATTCAATATCTCGGTAACCTGAAGAGCTAGAGAGTCCAGTTTTGGCTCATTTTGTAGTATTTTTTATCCTCTTGGTAATGGCGTTCTAGCGAACTCTATAAGAGTTCTAATAAGAGAGTTACAATCATTCAAAAATTGATAAAATTTCATTTTTGCAAAAAGTGCAATTTTGTCAATTTTTTATTTTGCTCTAGGAGGGTTCCAATGCACAGCAAAGGGCATATTTATACCAAACGACCTTAAATTAGGTGAAATAAGTACAAAAAAAACACTTAAAAATTTCTTTTTGCAAAAAGTGAAAGTGCAATTTTGACAATTTTTTATTTGGCTTCAGGAGGGTTCCAATGCACAGCAAAGGGCATATTTATACCAAACGACCTTATATTAGGTGAAATAAGTACAAAAAAGCACTTTGAAAATTTTCATTTTTCAAAAAAATTGAAAGGATGGGGGGGTATTAGGGGTCTTTTTTTACTACTTTTTTAAATTCAATATCTCGGTAACCTGAAAAGCTAGAGAGTCCAGTTTTGGCTCATTTTGTAGTGTTTTTTATCCTCTTTCTAATGGCGTTTTATCAAAATGTATAAGAGTTCAAATAAAAAAGTTACAATCATTCAAAAATTGAAAAAATTTCATTTTTGCAAAAAGTGCAATTTTGGCAATTTTTTATTTTGCTTCAGGAGGATTCCAATGCACAGCAAAGGGCATATTTATACCAAACGAACTTAAATTAGGTGAAATAAGTACAAAGAAAGCACCTACAAATTTTTCATTTTTCAAAAAAATTAAAAGAATGGGGGGGTATTAGGGGTCCTTTTTTAATACTTTTTGAAATTCAATATCTCTGTAACCTGAAAAGCTAAAGAGTCCAGTTTTGGCTCATTTTGTAGTATTTTTTATCCTCTTTCTAATGGCGTTCTAGCGAAATCTATCAGAGTTCAAATAAAGAAGGTACAATCATTCAAAAATTGAAAAAAAATTTTTTTGCAAACAGTGCAATTTTGGCAGTTTTTTTTATTTTGCTTCAGGAGGGTTCCAATGCACAGCAAACGGCATATTTATACCAAACGAACTTAAATTAGGTAAAATAAGTACAAAAAAAGCATACAAGGTACTTATTTAAATTCAATATCTCGGTAACCTAAAAAGCTAGAGAGTCCAGTTTTGGCTCATTTTGTAGTGTTTTTTATCCTCTTTCTAATGGCGTTTTATCAAAATGTATAAGAGTTCAAATAAAAAAGTTACAATCATTCAAAAATTGAAAAAATTTCATTTTTGCAAAAAGTGCAATTTTGTCAATTTTTTATTTTGCTCCAGGAGGGTTGCAATGCACAGCAAAGGGCATATTTATACCAAACGACCTTAAATTAGGTGAAATAAGTACAAAAAAAACACTTAAAAATTTCTTTTTGCAAAAAGTGAAAGTGCAATTTTGACAATTTTTTATGTGGCTTCAGGAGGGTTCCAATGCACAGCAAAGGGCATATTTATACCAAACGACCTTATATTAGGTGAAATAAGTACAAAAAAGCACTTTGAAATTTTTCATTTTTCAAAAAAATTGAAAGGATGGGGGGGTATTAGGGGTCTTTTTTTACTACTTTTTTAAATTCAATATCTCGGTAACCTGAAAAGCTAGAGAGTCCAGTTTTGGCTCATTTTGTAGTGTTTTTTATCCTCTTTCTAATGGCGTTTTATCAAAATGTATAAGAGTTCAAATAAAAAAGTTACAATCATTCAAAAATTGAAAAAATTTCATTTTTGCAAAAAGTGCAATTTTGGCAATTTTTTATTTTGCTTCAGGAGGATTCCAATGCACAGCAAAGGGCATATTTATACCAAACGAACTTAAATTAGGTGAAATAAGTACAAAGAAAGCACCTACAAATTTTTCATTTTTCAAAAAAATTAAAAGAATGGGGGGGTATTAGGGGTCCTTTTTTAATACTTTTTGAAATTCAATATCTCTGTAACCTGAAAAGCTGGAGAGTCCAGTTTTGGCTCATTTTGTAGTATTTTTTATCCTCTTTCTAATGGCGTTCTAGCGAAATCTATCAGAGTTCAAATAAAGAAGGTACAATCATTCAAAAATTGAAAAAAAATTTTTTTGCAAACAGTGCAATTTTGGCAGTTTTTTTTATTTTGCTTCAGGAGGGTTCCAATGCACAGCAAACGGCATATTTATACCAAACGAACTTAAATTAGGTAAAATAAGTACAAAAAAAGCATACAAGGTACTTATTTAAATTCAATATCTCGGTAACCTAAAAAGCTAGAGAGTCCAGTTTTGGCTCATTTTGTAGTGTTTTTTATCCTCTTTCTAATGGCGTTTTATCAAAATGTATAAGAGTTCAAATAAAAAAGTTACACTCATTCAAAAATTGAAAAAATTTCATTTTTGCAAAAAGTGCAATTTTGTCAATTTTTTATTTTGCTCCAGGAGGGTTGCAATGCACAGCAAAGGGCATATTTATACCAAACGACCTTAAATTAGGTGAAATAAGTACAAAAAAAACACTTAAAAATTTCTTTTTGCAAAAAGTGAAAGTGCAATTTTGACAATTTTTTATTTGGCTTCAGGAGGGTTCCAATGCACAGCAAAGGGCATATTTATACCAAACTACCTTATATTAGGTGAAATAAGTACAAAAAAGCACTTTGAAATTTTTCATTTTTCAAAAAAATTGAAAGGATGGGGGGGTATTAGGGGTCTTTTTTTACTACTTTTTTAAATTCAATATCTCGGTAACCTGAAAAGCTAGAGAGTCCAGTTTTGGCTCATTTTGTAGTGTTTTTTATCCTCTTTCTAATGGCGTTTTATCAAAATGTATAAGAGTTAAAATAAAAAAGTTACAATCATTTCAAAAATTAAAAAAATTTCATTTTTGCAAAAAGTGCAATTTTGTCAATTTTTTATTTTGCTCCAGGAGGGTTCCAATGCACAGCAAAGAGCATATTTACACCAAACGACCTTATATTAGGTGAAATAAGTACAAAAAAAGCACTTTAAAATTTTTCATTTTTCAAAAAATTGAAAGAATGGGGGGGTATTAGGGGTCCTTTTTTAATACTTTTTGAAATTCAATATCTCGGTAACCTGAAGAGCTAGAGAGTCCAGTTTTGGCTCATTTTGTAGTATTTTTTATCCTCTTGGTAATGGCGTTCTAGCGAACTCTATAAGAGTTCTAATAAGAGAGTTACAATCATTCAAAAATTGATAAAATTTCATTTTTGCAAAAAGTGCAATTTTGTCAATTTTTTATTTTGCTCTAGGAGGGTTCCAATGCACAGCAAAGGGCATATTTATACCAAACGACCTTAAATTAGGTGAAATAAGTACAAAAAAAACACTTAAAAATTTCTTTTTGCAAAAAGTGAAAGTGCAATTTTGACAATTTTTTATTTGGCTTCAGGAGGGTTCCAATGCACAGCAAAGGGCATATTTATACCAAACGACCTTATATTAGGTGAAATAAGTACAAAAAAGCACTTTGAAAATTTTCATTTTTCAAAAAAATTGAAAGGATGGGGGGGTATTAGGGGTCTTTTTTTACTACTTTTTTAAATTCAATATCTCGGTAACCTGAAAAGCTAGAGAGTCCAGTTTTGGCTCATTTTGTAGTGTTTTTTATCCTCTTTCTAATGGCGTTTTATCAAAATGTATAAGAGTTTATAAAAAAAAGTTACAATCATTCAAAAATTGAAAAAATTTCATTTTTGCAAAAAGTGCAATTTTGGCAATTTTTTATTTTGCTTCAGGAGGATTCCAATGCACAGCAAAGGGCATATTTATACCAAACGAACTTAAATTAGGTGAAATAAGTACAAAGAAAGCACCTACAAATTTTTCATTTTTCAAAAAAATTAAAAGAATGGGGGGGTATTAGGGGTCCTTTTTTAATACTTTTTGAAATTCAATATCTCTGTAACCTGAAAAGCTAAAGAGTCCAGTTTTGGCTCATTTTGTAGTATTTTTTATCCTCTTTCTAATGGCGTTCTAGCGAAATCTATCAGAGTTCAAATAAAGAAGGTACAATCATTCAAAAATTGAAAAAAAATTTTTTTGCAAACAGTGCAATTTTGGCAGTTTTTTTTATTTTGCTTCAGGAGGGTTCCAATGCACAGCAAACGGCATATTTATACCAAACGAACTTAAATTAGGTAAAATAAGTACAAAAAAAGCATACAAGGTACTTATTTAAATTCAATATCTCGGTAACCTAAAAAGCTAGAGAGTCCAGTTTTGGCTCATTTTGTAGTGTTTTTTATCCTCTTTCTAATGGCGTTTTATCAAAATCTATAAGAGTTTAAATAAAAAAGTTACAATCATTCAAAATTTGAAAAAAATTCATTTTTGCAAAAAGTGCAATTTTGTCAATTTTTTATTTTGCTCCAGGAGGGTTGCAATGCACAGCAAAGGGCATATTTATACCAAACGACCTTAAATTAGGTGAAATAAGTACAAAAAAAACACTTAAAAATTTCTTTTTGCAAAAAGTGAAAGTGCAATTTTGACAATTTTTTATTTGGCTTCAGGAGGGTTCCAATGCACAGCAAAGGGCATATTTATACCAAACGACCTTATATTAGGTGAAATAAGTACAAAAAAAGCACTTTGAAATTTTTCATTTTTCAAAAAAATTGAAAGAATTTTTTCTTTTTGCGTTCTCATTTCGTGCGGACGTATTGTACTTTGCTCTCGGTAACCAGCAAACGGCATACTTATACCAAACGAACTTAAATTAGGTGAAATAAGTACAAAGAAAGCACTTACAAATTTTTCATTTTTCAAAAAAATTTAAAGAATGGGGGGGTATTAGGGGTCCTTTTTTAATACTTTTTGAAATTCAATATCTCGGTAACCTGAATAGCTAGAGAGTCCAGTTTTGGCTCATTTTGTAGTATTTTTTATCCTCTTTCTAATGGCGTTCTAGCGAAATCTATCAGAGTTCAAATAAAGAAGTTACAATAATTCAAAAATTAAAAAAAAAATAATTTTTGCAAAAAGTGCAATTTTTCATTTTGCTCCAGGAGGGTTCCAATGCACAGCAAAGGGCATATTTATACCAAACGACCTTAAATTAGGTGAAATAAGTACAAAAAAAACACTTAAAAATTTTGCATTTATCAAAAAAATTGAAAGAATGGGGGGGTATTAGGGGTCTTTTTTTACTACTTTTTAAAATTCAATATCTCGGTAACCTGAAAAGCTAGAGTGTCCAGTTTTGGCTCATTTTGTAGTGTTT
The DNA here is from genome assembly GCF_016097725.1 of Ips typographus. NCBI lineage: Eukaryota > Metazoa > Arthropoda > Insecta > Coleoptera > Curculionidae > Ips > Ips typographus. The sequence continues at coordinate 9,132,031 of NC_138428.1, forward strand.
TTTATCCTCTTTCTATCAAAATGTATAAGAGTTCAAATAAAAAAGTTACAATCATTCAAAAATTGAAAAAAATTTTTTTTGCAAACAGTGCAATTTTGGCAGTTTTTTTTAATTTGCTTCAGTAGGGTTCCAATGCACAGCAAACGGCATATTTATACCAAACGAACTGAAATTAGGTAAAATAAGTACAAAAAAAGCACTTTAAAATTTTTAATTTTTCAAGAAAATTGAAAGAATTTTTTCTTTTTGCGTTCTCATTTCGTGCGGACGTATTGTACTTTGCTCTGATGTTTTCATCAATTTGTATAAGTAAAAATAATTGAAAAGTTACAATTTTTATCACAGTGGTGCAAGTTAAAATGTGAAATCTATCATTGTTGGTTTTGCAAGTTTTTGATTTCTGCTTTAGTGAGAAATTAATAATTAAAGGGGGACAATAGCAGATAATACAGCAAAGCAGATAGTGGACAAGGCCAACGAGTACGCAGATATGGATGGAGATATGCCGGATGACCCCGGTGGAACTTCTATTGAAAACTGCTACAAATGTAAGTCTATTATTGATGATGTTAGGACAGTAGCTAAATGTACAGGATGCGAAAATGTTTATCACGCCAAATGTGAAAATGTTGATCTTCGTGGATTCCACATGAGAAAGTGTTCATGGAAATGTGGAAAATGTAGCGAAAACAAACCTGAAAATGTTGGTGGGAGGGCGCGAAAGAGAAGCAGAGTAGATGACAATATTGATCAAAGTGTCATTGAAGCAATGAGTGAAACATTGCAATTGGTTTTGAAAAATACAAACGAGTTAACCAAGAAAGTCGATCAGCTACTAGCCGAGAATCAAATTCTCAGGTTAGAAATAGCCAAACTAAAGGAAAACCCTTCTTCATCGTCTAGTAACTCGCTTGTTTCATATGCGTTAGTAGTTTGCAACAAAAGTAACCAAACCAACGATAGCAAAGTATTATTGATTAAACAGAAAAGCCAACAAAAGGACATCAAGCAAATTAAAATAGATTTAAAAGAAAAGGTAAATCCAGTGGAGCTTGGAGTGGGGGTCGCCATCGGACGTCCGACAAAGAATGGTAGCTTGATACTCAGTTGTGGCATGGAAAAAGATATTAACAGTGTACAGTCGGAGATCCAGACCAGGCTTGGTACCGAGTATGAAGTAGACAGACCAAAAATGCACGAACATAGAATTAAAGTTGTAGGTGTTAATGCGTGCGAGCACGGCATTGATGATGAAGAGATTGTAAATAGGGTGATAAAGCAAAATGATTTAAACAAAAATGACATCAGCTTTAATATGAAAATACTTCGAAAAACCAATGTTGTCAACAACAAATTTAACATTATTTTTGAAGCAGACTCCAACACCTATAACTTGTTGATAAATAAACAAAGGTTAAATTTAGGATGGAATAGATGTCCTGTATACAACGAATACGGAATAATACGGTGTTATCATTGTAATAAATTTGGCCATCTACAAAAGGAATGCAAAGATAAGCAAATTTGCGCTAAATGCACAGGGGAGCATGACTCAAGGGAATGCCAGGAAGTTAATGTTAAATGTATTAATTGTATTGTGTCAAATCAAAAATATGGATTAAATTTGGAAACCAACCATACAGTGTGGGATGTAGCGAATTGTGAAACCTTAAAACGGATCGAAAAAATGCAAAAAAACAAATTTTTGCAATAGCAATCAAATAATTTAGTTATCCAAAACTCCAGTATCATTTACTTTAATTGCCAGGGATTTTTGAACAATAAAGACTGTATTTTACTCCTTATAAACGACTGGAAACCCAAACTTATTTTTTTATCCGAAACTCACGTCTCTGCAGATGTCGAATTAGTGGAATTGAACATACGGGGATACAGAGTGGAGAGCTAGCTAATTATTATTATTAATCGTATTGCATCAATCGGTTCGCTATTATAAGTATTTTATGTATACACAGCAACCTATATTATATTGTATGAGTAGGCATAATAGAGTACGATAAATATAAGCGATTTATTCAGCAAATATATATTGAATACAGGGAACTTGCCGGAGTATCATTTACTACCTTTACATGGCGATCCTGCTAATTTTTCGTGGACTTCTAATTAAATAGTAAAAAGTAAAAGTTAAAAGAAAAGTGTAGTGCCATTGGTTGTGTTTCGTAATGTATCCGATGCCGACAAATCTGCTTAGGAGCTGAGCGTGGTATAAATGTGAGCTAAGATGGGGCAAACCAAGTCAAAAAATACCAAGCAAGAAGTAACGGAAAATGGCGTAGTTAACTCCAATTTTATAGTACAAGAAGCTGAGTACAACATCACGAAAGACGTCAAAGTGATTCTGTATCTTATTTTCGCAATGTTGGCAATGCTCTTATTGTGGAGAATTATTCGGGCTGTCAAGAAAAATATGAAGAAGCAGATCCGCCGCGACATGGCAGCAGTCTCTTTAGCATCTATAAGAGAAACGTAATGCTGAGTAAGTAAACGTAAGAGCTGTTCCGGAAAGCGTGTGCGCGACAGCGCGTATGTACAGTGATAGTGATGTGCTGTTTATTGTGCACAAACTCAACAAACTCAAGTGTCTTCAGTGTTAAGTTCTTATGTGTAACTGTGCAAAAGAAAAGTAAGCAATAATTAGTCGTAGTAAATAGTTTATTAAACTGGGTTTTATAATGAAACTTTTAAGTTGATTTCAATCGTTTAAAAATTTTATTATAGGTATTATTGTCTATATGACTATTCTGTAGTTACTATCTTTAAACTGCAGTATTTGGATCAATTTTATTATTTTTGATAAATGACTAGTAAAGGATTAACAGAAGTTAAGAAAATTTACGAAACTGCAAAAAGCTTTTCAAGTAATATCAATAAAGAATCTACCGAGAGACGCGGAAATTTAGACAGAGTAAATAAATTACTTGTACAGATAGGTCTAATCGAAAAAGAGTTAAGCAACTTTAAAACTCAAGTTTTAAAAGAGAGTCAGAGCCCAGAGGAATTATTGGCAGCAGCAGCGCCCTATATAAAAGAAACTGAAAAACTAAATTTTAATTCCAGACAAACACTGCTAGAACGTTTAAAAAGTATCGTTGAAATATCAAAAATGTCGACAAACACCGTAGAATTTTTTAGTTTGGCTAGTAAATTAGTTCCAAGTCAATTCGATGGTAACTCCGAAAATTTACAGTCATTTTTAGATGCATTAACTTTACTTAAAAACAACTGCGAAAATCAACTTGCTAACGCTGTAGCTTTCGTGAAAACTCGTTTGACCGGAAAAGCGCGAAGTCTTATTACGAATGAAAATACAATTGACGACATAATTTTTAAACTTCAAAATTCGATTAAAGGCGAAACTTCACAATTATTGACTGCAAAAATTTTACATCTGAAACAAAACGATAAAGAAGCCGCAAAATATGCTTCTGAAGTGGACGCATTAGCGCAAAAATTACAAACAGCCTATATTACAGAGGGCGTACCAGCGGAAGTTGCCCAACGGTACACGGTTGAAAATACTGTGCGAGCATTTAGCCAAAATGTCAGTAGTGAAAGAGTTCGATTAATAATGGAGGCTGACACGTTTTCTTCGGTACAGGAAACTATTACTAAGTTTGTGAATGTTAGTTCGTTGGCACCGTCTTCGGCAAATATTTTTCAGTTTAGGCAAAACAATTTTCATAATGCGCGACGTCACTTTAGGGGCACAGGTCCACGTAATAATAGTTATAACCAGCATTTCGATAGGAGTTTCAATAGATATTCTAACAGTTACAATAGAAATTCTAATAATTTTGGAAACAATAGAGAACAATTTAGAGGCAGTAATAGAAGCAGAGGCGCATTTAATAGAGGTTTTAATCGTGGTAACACATCTGCTAGGTACTATAGAGGCTCTAGTCCTAATTTTGTTGGCTTTTCGGAGTCGGGAAACGGATTGGAGCACCAATCGAGTCAAGAAGCGACTCGGTTGGGCGATATGTAACCATATATAGTTTTAGTCTGACATTTTCAAATTTTGTGAAAGTTGAGTTAGAAATGACTGGTTCAGTTAGTACGCTACTAGTAGACACCGGAGCTGACATATCAATTTTTAAACGATTATCAGTAAATCCTGATCAAATAGTTGATTTTTCTCGAGCCACTAGCATCAAAGGTATCACAGAAGACCTAACTAATTCATTAGGTGTTGCAAACACAAATATCTTTATTCAAGGGTGTACGTTACCTCACAAATTTCATATAGTTGATTCTAATGTTCCAATACCATGTGACGGAATAATCTAGCGAAATCTATCAGAGTTCAAATAAAGAAGGTACAATCATTCAAAAATTGAAAAAAAATTTTTTTGCAAACAGTGCAATTTTGGCAGTTTTTTTTATTTTGCTTCAGGAGGGTTCCAATGCACAGCAAACGGCATATTTATACCAAACGAACTTAAATTAGGTAAAATAAGTACAAAAAAAGCATACAAGGTACTTATTTAAATTCAATATCTCGGTAACCTAAAAAGCTAGAGAGTCCAGTTTTGGCTCATTTTGTAGTGTTTTTTATCCTCTTTCTAATGGCGTTTTATCAAAATGTATAAGAGTTCAAATAAAAAAGTTACACTCATTCAAAAATTGAAAAAATTTCATTTTTGCAAAAAGTGCAATTTTGTCAATTTTTTATTTTGCTCCAGGAGGGTTGCAATGCACAGCAAAGGGCATATTTATACCAAACGACCTTAAATTAGGTGAAATAAGTACAAAAAAAACACTTAAAAATTTCTTTTTGCAAAAAGTGAAAGTGCAATTTTGACAATTTTTTATTTGGCTTCAGGAGGGTTCCAATGCACAGCAAAGGGCATATTTATACCAAACGACCTTATATTAGGTGAAATAAGTACAAAAAAGCACTTTGAAATTTTTCATTTTTCAAAAAAATTGAAAGGATGGGGGGGTATTAGGGGTCTTTTTTTACTACTTTTTTAAATTCAATATCTCGGTAACCTGAAAAGCTAGAGAGTCCAGTTTTGGCTCATTTTGTAGTGTTTTTTATCCTCTTTCTAATGGCGTTTTATCAAAATGTATAAGAGTTAAAATAAAAAAGTTACAATCATTTCAAAAATTAAAAAAATTTCATTTTTGCAAAAAGTGCAATTTTGTCAATTTTTTATTTTGCTCCAGGAGGGTTCCAATGCACAGCAAAGAGCATATTTACACCAAACGACCTTATATTAGGTGAAATAAGTACAAAAAAAGCACTTTAAAATTTTTCATTTTTCAAAAAAATTGAAAGAATGGGGGGGTATTAGGGGTCCTTTTTTAATACTTTTTGAAATTCAATATCTCGGTAACCTGAAGAGCTAGAGAGTCCAGTTTTGGCTCATTTTGTAGTATTTTTTATCCTCTTGGTAATGGCGTTCTAGCGAACTCTATAAGAGTTCTAATAAGAGAGTTACAATCATTCAAAAATTGATAAAATTTCATTTTTGCAAAAAGTGCAATTTTGTCAATTTTTTATTTTGCTCTAGGAGGGTTCCAATGCACAGCAAAGGGCATATTTATACCAAACGACCTTAAATTAGGTGAAATAAGTACAAAAAAAACACTTAAAAATTTCTTTTTGCAAAAAGTGAAAGTGCAATTTTGACAATTTTTTATTTGGCTTCAGGAGGGTTCCAATGCACAGCAAAGGGCATATTTATACCAAACGACCTTATATTAGGTGAAATAAGTACAAAAAAGCACTTTGAAAATTTTCATTTTTCAAAAAAATTGAAAGGATGGGGGGGTATTAGGGGTCTTTTTTTACTACTTTTTTAAATTCAATATCTCGGTAACCTGAAAAGCTAGAGAGTCCAGTTTTGGCTCATTTTGTAGTGTTTTTTACCCTCTTTCTAATGGCGTTTTATCAAAATGTATAAGAGTTCAAATAAAAAAGTTACAATCATTCAAAAATTGAAAAAATTTCATTTTTGCAAAAAGTGCAATTTTGGCAATTTTTTATTTTGCTTCAGGAGGATTCCAATGCACAGCAAAGGGCATATTTATACCAAACGAACTTAAATTAGGTGAAATAAGTACAAAGAAAGCACCTACAAATTTTTCATTTTTCAAAAAAATTAAAAGAATGGGGGGGTATTAGGGGTCCTTTTTTAATACTTTTTGAAATTCAATATCTCTGTAACCTGAAAAGCTAAAGAGTCCAGTTTTGGCTCATTTTGTAGTATTTTTTATCCTCTTTCTAATGGCGTTCTAGCGAAATCTATCAGAGTTCAAATAAAGAAGGTACAATCATTCAAAAATTGAAAAAAAATTTTTTTGCAAACAGTGCAATTTTGGCAGTTTTTTTTATTTTGCTTCAGGAGGGTTCCAATGCACAGCAAACGGCATATTTATACCAAACGAACTTAAATTAGGTAAAATAAGTACAAAAAAAGCATACAAGGTACTTATTTAAATTCAATATCTCGGTAACCTAAAAAGCTAGAGAGTCCAGTTTTGGCTCATTTTGTAGTGTTTTTTATCCTCTTTCTAATGGCGTTTTATCAAAATCTATAAGAGTTTAAATAAAAAAGTTACAATCATTCAAAATTTGAAAAAAATTCATTTTTGCAAAAAGTGCAATTTTGTCAATTTTTTATTTTGCTCCAGGAGGGTTGCAATGCACAGCAAAGGGCATATTTATACCAAACGACCTTAAATTAGGTGAAATAAGTACAAAAAAAACACTTAAAAATTTCTTTTTGCAAAAAGTGAAAGTGCAATTTTGACAATTTTTTATTTGGCTTCAGGAGGGTTCCAATGCACAGCAAAGGGCATATTTATACCAAACGACCTTATATTAGGTGAAATAAGTACAAAAAAAGCACTTTGAAATTTTTCATTTTTCAAAAAAATTGAAAGAATTTTTTCTTTTTGCGTTCTCATTTCGTGCGGACGTATTGTACTTTGCTCTCGGTAACCAGCAAACGGCATACTTATACCAAACGAACTTAAATTAGGTGAAATAAGTACAAAGAAAGCACTTACAAATTTTTCATTTTTCAAAAAAATTTAAAGAATGGGGGGGTATTAGGGGTCCTTTTTTAATACTTTTTGAAATTCAATATCTCGGTAACCTGAATAGCTAGAGAGTCCAGTTTTGGCTCATTTTGTAGTATTTTTTATCCTCTTTCTAATGGCGTTCTAGCGAAATCTATCAGAGTTCAAATAAAGAAGTTACAATAATTCAAAAATTAAAAAAAAAATAATTTTTGCAAAAAGTGCAATTTTTCATTTTGCTCCAGGAGGGTTCCAATGCACAGCAAAGGGCATATTTATACCAAACGACCTTAAATTAGGTGAAATAAGTACAAAAAAAACACTTAAAAATTTTGCATTTATCAAAAAAATTGAAAGAATGGGGGGGTATTAGGGGTCTTTTTTTACTACTTTTTAAAATTCAATATCTCGGTAACCTGAAAAGCTAGAGTGTCCAGTTTTGGCTCATTTTGTAGTGTTTTTTATCCTCTTTCTATCAAAATGTATAAGAGTTCAAATAAAAAAGTTACAATCATTCAAAAATTGAAAAAAAATTTTTTTGCAAACAGTGCAATTTTGGCAGTTTTTTTTATTTTGCTTCAGTAGGGTTCCAATGCACAGCAAACGGCATATTTATACCAAACGAACTGAAATTAGGTAAAATAAGTACAAAAAAAGCACTTTAAAATTTTTAATTTTTCAAGAAAATTGAAAGAATTTTTTCTTTTTGCGTTCTCATTTCGTGCGGACGTATTGTACTTTGCTCTGATGTTTTCATCAATTTGTATAAGTAAAAATAATTGAAAAGTTACAATTTTTATCACAGTGGTGCAAGTTAAAATGTGAAATCTATCATTGTTGGTTTTGCAAGTTTTTGATTTCTGCTTTAGTGAGAAATTAATAATTAAAGGGGGACAATAGCAGATAATACAGCAAAGCAGATAGTGGACAAGGCCAACGAGTACGCAGATATGGATGGAGATATGCCGGATGACCCCGGTGGAACTTCTATTGAAAACTGCTACAAATGTAAGTCTATTATTGATGATGTTAGGACAGTAGCTAAATGTACAGGATGCGAAAATGTTTATCACGCCAAATGTGAAAATGTTGATCTTCGTGGATTCCACATGAGAAAGTGTTCATGGAAATGTGGAAAATGTAGCGAAAACAAACCTGAAAATGTTGGTGGGAGGGCGCGAAAGAGAAGCAGAGTAGATGACAATATTGATCAAAGTGTCATTGAAGCAATGAGTGAAACATTGCAATTGGTTTTGAAAAATACAAACGAGTTAACCAAGAAAGTCGATCAGCTACTAGCCGAGAATCAAATTCTCAGGTTAGAAATAGCCAAACTAAAGGAAAACCCTTCTTCATCGTCTAGTAACTCGCTTGTTTCATATGCGTTAGTAGTTTGCAACAAAAGTAACCAAACCAACGATAGCAAAGTATTATTGATTAAACAGAAAAGCCAACAAAAGGACATCAAGCAAATTAAAATAGATTTAAAAGAAAAGGTAAATCCAGTGGAGCTTGGAGTGGGGGTCGCCATCGGACGTCCGACAAAGAATGGTAGCTTGATACTCAGTTGTGGCATGGAAAAAGATATTAACAGTGTACAGTCGGAGATCCAGACCAGGCTTGGTACCGAGTATGAAGTAGACAGACCAAAAATGCACGAACATAGAATTAAAGTTGTAGGTGTTAATGCGTGCGAGCACGGCATTGATGATGAAGAGATTGTAAATAGGGTGATAAAGCAAAATGATTTAAACAAAAATGACATCAGCTTTAATATGAAAATACTTCGAAAAACCAATGTTGTCAACAACAAATTTAACATTATTTTTGAAGCAGACTCCAACACCTATAACTTGTTGATAAATAAACAAAGGTTAAATTTAGGATGGAATAGATGTCCTGTATACAACGAATACGGAATAATACGGTGTTATCATTGTAATAAATTTGGCCATCTACAAAAGGAATGCAAAGATAAGCAAATTTGCGCTAAATGCACAGGGGAGCATGACTCAAGGGAATGCCAGGAAGTTAATGTTAAATGTATTAATTGTATTGTGTCAAATCAAAAATATGGATTAAATTTGGAAACCAACCATACAGTGTGGGATGTAGCGAATTGTGAAACCTTAAAACGGATCGAAAAAATGCAAAAAAACAAATTTTTGCAATAGCAATCAAATAATTTAGTTATCCAAAACTCCAGTATCATTTACTTTAATTGCCAGGGATTTTTGAACAATAAAGACTGTATTTTACTCCTTATAAACGACTGGAAACCCAAACTTATTTTTTTATCCGAAACTCACGTCTCTGCAGATGTCGAATTAGTGGAATTGAACATACGGGGATACAGAGTGGAGAGCTAGCTAATTATTATTATTAATCGTATTGCATCAATCGGTTCGCTATTATAAGTATTTTATGTATACACAGCAACCTATATTATATTGTATGAGTAGGCATAATAGAGTACGATAAATATAAGCGATTTATTCAGCAAATATATATTGAATACAGGGAACTTGCCGGAGTATCATTTACTACCTTTACATGGCGATCCTGCTAATTTTTCGTGGACTTCTAATTAAATAGTAAAAAGTAAAAGTTAAAAGAAAAGTGTAGTGCCATTGGTTGTGTTTCGTAATGTATCCGATGCCGACAAATCTGCTTAGGAGCTGAGCGTGGTATAAATGTGAGCTAAGATGGGGCAAACCAAGTCAAAAAATACCAAGCAAGAAGTAACGGAAAATGGCGTAGTTAACTCCAATTTTATAGTACAAGAAGCTGAGTACAACATCACGAAAGACGTCAAAGTGATTCTGTATCTTATTTTCGCAATGTTGGCAATGCTCTTATTGTGGAGAATTATTCGGGCTGTCAAGAAAAATATGAAGAAGCAGATCCGCCGCGACATGGCAGCAGTCTCTTTAGCATCTATAAGAGAAACGTAATGCTGAGTAAGTAAACGTAAGAGCTGTTCCGGAAAGCGTGTGCGCGACAGCGCGTATGTACAGTGATAGTGATGTGCTGTTTATTGTGCACAAACTCAACAAACTCAAGTGTCTTCAGTGTTAAGTTCTTATGTGTAACTGTGCAAAAGAAAAGTAAGCAATAATTAGTCGTAGTAAATAGTTTATTAAACTGGGTTTTATAATGAAACTTTTAAGTTGATTTCAATCGTTTAAAAATTTTATTATAGGTATTATTGTCTATATGACTATTCTGTAGTTACTATCTTTAAACTGCAGTATTTGGATCAATTTTATTATTTTTGATAAATGACTAGTAAAGGATTAACAGAAGTTAAGAAAATTTACGAAACTGCAAAAAGCTTTTCAAGTAATATCAATAAAGAATCTACCGAGAGACGCGGAAATTTAGACAGAGTAAATAAATTACTTGTACAGATAGGTCTAATCGAAAAAGAGTTAAGCAACTTTAAAACTCAAGTTTTAAAAGAGAGTCAGAGCCCAGAGGAATTATTGGCAGCAGCAGCGCCCTATATAAAAGAAACTGAAAAACTAAATTTTAATTCCAGACAAACACTGCTAGAACGTTTAAAAAGTATCGTTGAAATATCAAAAATGTCGACAAACACCGTAGAATTTTTTAGTTTGGCTAGTAAATTAGTTCCAAGTCAATTCGATGGTAACTCCGAAAATTTACAGTCATTTTTAGATGCATTAACTTTACTTAAAAACAACTGCGAAAATCAACTTGCTAACGCTGTAGCTTTCGTGAAAACTCGTTTGACCGGAAAAGCGCGAAGTCTTATTACGAATGAAAATACAATTGACGACATAATTTTTAAACTTCAAAATTCGATTAAAGGCGAAACTTCACAATTATTGACTGCAAAAATTTTACATCTGAAACAAAACGATAAAGAAGCCGCAAAATATGCTTCTGAAGTGGACGCATTAGCGCAAAAATTACAAACAGCCTATATTACAGAGGGCGTACCAGCGGAAGTTGCCCAACGGTACACGGTTGAAAATACTGTGCGAGCATTTAGCCAAAATGTCAGTAGTGAAAGAGTTCGATTAATAATGGAGGCTGACACGTTTTCTTCGGTACAGGAAACTATTACTAAGTTTGTGAATGTTAGTTCGTTGGCACCGTCTTCGGCAAATATTTTTCAGTTTAGGCAAAACAATTTTCATAATGCGCGACGTCACTTTAGGTGCACAGGTCCACGTAATAATAGTTATAACCAGCATTTCGATAGGAGTTTCAATAGATATTCTAACAGTTACAATAGAAATTCTAATAATTTTGGAAACAATAGAGAACAATTTAGAGGCAGTAATAGAAGCAGAGGCGCATTTAATAGAGGTTTTAATCGTGGTAACACATCTGCTAGGTACTATAGAGGCTCTAGTCCTAATTTTGTTGGCTTTTCGGAGTCGGGAAACGGATTGGAGCACCAATCGAGTCAAGAAGCGACTCGGTTGGGCGATATGTAACCATATATAGTTTTAGTCTGACATTTTCAAATTTTGTGAAAGTTGAGTTAGAAATGACTGGTTCAGTTAGTACGCTACTAGTAGACACCGGAGCTGACATATCAATTTTTAAACGTTTATCAGTAAATCCTGATCAAATAGTTGATTTTTCTCGAGCCACTAGCATCAAAGGTATCACAGAAGACCTAACTAATTCATTAGGTGTTGCAAACACAAATATCTTTATTCAAGGGTGTACGTTACCTCACAAATTTCATATAGTTGATTCTAATGTTCCAATACCATGTGACGGAATATTGGGTAGAGATTTTTTAGTTGCTTACCAATCAATAATAGATTATTCTAACTGGAATATGACGGTACACTTAAAACACAAAAAGTTAACAATTCCAATTTTAAGCAGTCCTGAAAAGAATGTGTACCATATTCCTTCTAGATGTGAAGTTATTAGAGAGATCGACGTTTTGAAACATTTGACACACGACGTTGTGGTGTTAAATAAAGAATTAAAGCCTGGTGTATACTTAGCTCGTAGTATAGTATCTCAAAAACATCCCCTTGTAAAAATCTTAAACACAACATTTGAAAATGTAACTGTAGACATATCTAATCTTGAAACTATCAGCCTCGATAAATTTAACATTTACAACATAGAAACAGAAAATCAAGATAGACATGTTCAACTCTTAAAAGAACTTAATCAAGATGTCCCAGACTTTGTTAAAAAAGATCTGCTACAACTTTGCGAAGATTATTCAGACGTTTTTGGATTAGAAACAGATAAATTAACATTTAACAACTTTTACACACAGAAATTAAAAGTTATTGACAAAAAACCTATTTATATTAAAAATTATAGAGCTCCCAGAGCACTTAAAGATGAAACAAATCGACAAGTCGAAAAATTGTTACATAATAATATAATCGAACCATCTTGCTCAGCATACAATAGTCCGGTTCTATTGGTTCTTAAAAAATCGCAAACTGATCAGAAAGCGTGGAGATTATGTATTGACTTTAGAGCTGTAAATAAGGTACTTATAGGAGACAAGTTTTCGATTAATCGCATAGACGATATTTTAGATCAACTTGGTAGAGCCAAGTGGTTCTCGGTAGTCGATTTGTTATCAGGATTCCAGCAGATACCTTTAGATGAAGAATCGCGAGATTTGACTTCATTTAGCATCGATAAGGGTTCATATCGATTTACCAGATTGCCTTTTGGACTTTCAGTCAGTCCCAACAGTTTTCAAAAAATGATGTCTATTGCTTTTCCCGGAATAACTCCAGAAAAAGCTTTTTTATATATGGACGATTTAATAGTAATAGGCTGTTCAGAAAAACATCATTTGAATAATTTAAAAAGCGTTTTTGAAACTTGCAGAAAGTACAATTTGAAATTAAATCCCAAGAAATGCAATTTTTTTAGAAAAGAGGTCACTTTTCTAGGTCATAAAATAACAGACAAAGGTATTTTGCCCGATGAAACTAAGTACGATATTATAAACAAATATCCGACGCCGCGAGCTGCTGATGAGGTAAAAAGGTTCGTTGCCTTTTGCAACTATTATCGAAGGTTTATACCAAATTTTGCAACTATCACATTACCTTTAAATTCGCTAACTAAGAAAAATGCTGAGTTTGTATGGTCAAGCGAATGCGAAAGTTCATTTAACCGTTTAAAGCAAGCACTAATTAGTCCTCGCATTTTGCAATATCCGGATTTCTCAAAACAGTTTATTTTAGTTACTGACGCATCCCAACTTGCTTGTGGTGCAGTTCTTTCACAAAATTTTAATGGTCAGGAACTACCTATAGCTTATGCATCTCGTATGTTTACAAAAGGCGAGTCTCACAAACCAACTATTCTTAAAGAACTCACAGCTATTCACTGGGCAATAAAGTACTTTTGTTGTTATTTATATGGACAAAAATTTTTAGTAAAAACAGACCATAGACCTCTTGTTTACTTATTCTCTATGAAAGACCCGTCGTCCAAATTAACCAGAATACGATTGGATTTAGAAGACTTTGACTTTGATATAGAATATATAAAAGGAACAGATAATGTAGGCGCAGACGCCTTATCTCGAATAAATATTTCGGATTTGCAGGAAATCAGAAACACGGCTCAAATATTAGCAATTACCAGATCAATGACTAAGACAAACCAAAATTTTAATAAACACACTACTACTGGGGATAAACAATTATCACGTACTGAAGAACCTCAGATTTATGAAGCCCTTAATAATTATAATGTATTGAAATTTCCTTCCTTAAGATTTGAAATTGATAAAGAATGCATTCACATTATTATTAATTATCGCAAAAAGAGCGCTCGTTGTTGGCTTTCAATTACTAATGGCAATTTTTCCTTACCGAAACTATTGTCTAAGCTGAATAACATGGCTGGTGATAGTAAGTTTACACATTTGCGATGAATGACAATGACAATGAATTTAAATGACAAGATTTTCACACGGTGCACCGTAAATGAATTAAAGGAAGTAGGGCATAAAATACTTTCAAAAGTTAAAATTGTTTTATGTAAAGAAAGAAAATTAATCATAGACAATGACGAGAAACTTAATTTAATCAAACAATTTCATGATGATCCTATGTTAGGTGGACATTGTGGCCAGAAAAGATTATTGAAAAAATTAAGGTCATTTTATCTCTGGAAAAATATGTCACGTGACATCGCTAAATATGTTAGGCAGTGTCATAAGTGTCAGGTAAATAAAGCCGCCGTTAAACACATAGAACCTTTAACTTTGACTCCAACTCCTCAAAAAGCTTTTGACATTGTCTGTATAGATACAATAGGACCACTTCAAAAATCAAATCACAATAACTGTTATGCAGTGACGCTTCAATGTGAACTAACTAAATACATCGTAATACTTCCAATACCCAATAAAGAAGCTTCCACAGTAGCACGAGCTATCTTTGAAAAATTTATCTTAGTATATGGACCTATAAAAGAAGTAAGAACTGATTTAGGAACAGAATACAAGAATAACATTTTTGAAAGTTTTGCAAAAATGTTAAATACGCCGCATAAAACTAGCACTGCGTATCACAGTCAGTCCATAGGTGGATGCGAGAGAAACCATAGAGTTCTTAATGAATTTATGCGAATGTACATTGATCAAGCTCATACAGATTGGGATATATGGACAAATTACTACACTTTTTGTTATAATACGACTCCTAGTACTTATCATAACTACACACCTTTCGAGCTAGTATTTGGTAAAAGAGCAGACCTACCTGAAATATTTAATGGTTCTCGTGTAGATCCTTTATACAATTTAGAATCGTATGATCAAGAATTTCGATTTCGGTTGCAGTTAGCGCAAAATAAAGCTCGAGACTTTCTTGAAAAAACCAAACAAAAGCGTAAGTTGTATTATGATCAGCAAACTAGTCGACTACAAATAAGCCCGGGAGATTTTGTGCTTATAACCAACGAAGATCGTCAAAAACTAGATTCTTGGTTTGATGGTCCGTTTGAAGTCATATTAATTGAAGGTCCAAATTGCATTGTTAAAGACAATAACAACAAGCAGATTAAGGTTCATAAAAATAGAATTAAGAAATATAATGTCTCTTGACAATTAAGTTTAGTTCTAAGTTAGATAAACAGGCCTGTCTGTAAATACTGTAACTATTATAAATATCGAAAGTACACAGTGTAAATACCCTAAATACTGTACGTACATTTAATTTATAGGTATATTATACTATTCTTAGCATTCATCGTGCCGGTAGTGTTCAACGTGCGAAGTGTTCAGTCATTAGTATTCCTACTGTTTTTTATTGTGGGCAGAATCTTAATGGGTCGTTGGTATTATTGTTGGTTTTTACTGTTCAAAACACATGAATTATACGCAAATTGGGATAGAAATATATTTAGGTTAGGTTAAGTTAAAGTACCACTGACTATACTTTATGTTATTGCTATAGTCGGAAAAGTAGTAGGTACAGAGAAAATTTTGTCGTAAAAGTAACTATATTTTGAGAGTGTATAGCTTTAAGTACTAAAGATTGCAAATTTGTAATTAAATTAACTTAAAACAGTTTTAATTAACTTGGCATCAGTAACCTTTTTTTTAGTAAAGTGCCCTTTGCAAGTGGCCATAGCAAAGGTCATTCTCTAGGAAAAGGAGGTGTAACATAGTTAGTTGAAGTTGTAACAGTTCATTGACACGCATAGCTAAGTATTATTATTAATCGTATTGCATCAATCGGTTCGCTATTATAAGTATTTTATGTATACACAGCAACCTATATTATATTGTATGAGTAGGCATAATAGAGTACGATAAATATAAGCGATTTATTCAGCAAATATATATTGAATACAGGTAACTTGCCGGGGTATTGTCACGACTAGCGTGACGTGTTGAATTTAATTCAACTTATTTGCCTGGGATCTCGTTTCAGCGTGAAAATAAAACACAGTTAACTTTACCATCAAGTTCTATTGAATACGTACTTAAACCTAACAACTCCTAACTTACTAACTAGTAAAATAACAGGTTTCCTAACCCAACGAAAACGTTACTAACTCCCAATAAAATCATAATAAACCAGGCGTAAATTAATACACAACATAGAAGTACAATAAACATACTTACATCTCTATAGAAGACAGAATCTTGGAGAGAGGCTTGTCACTTGGAGCGCGGTTCGCGATTAACTTTACTTGAGCGTTACGGACATGTCTAATTGACATTTGCGGTTCGATCACCAACGTGGTGCACAGCAAAACTGGACTGACTGGACAGAACTGGACTGAACTGACTGAACCTCTCTTTAGGGTACAACTTCCTTTTTATAGCATTCCAGACACTGGTTCCACCAATCAAAACTCCCAGACCTGGCCTCGTCTAGCCGACAACTCGTGACGACCTTCGACCATCGGTACTTGGAAAACATTCCACATTATTTCGCAAATTCAGCAAATGCATCTTAATTGCAGTTGCACTCCGACCGCATTCCACAATTTTAATGTTTCCGCTCAAGTAATATAAACATTCCACATTTTTAATGTTTCCTTTCAAGTGAAATAACTTTGATTTATTATCCTCGTGACATTTGCCCCTTCTCCATGAAACTGGCCCTCCAGTTTAAACCAAGAGAGGTAATTCCTATATTTGACAATTCTAATTACCAACCTAAGTTATCGCTAGCCTTATATAAAATTCATCTTATTATAATATCATTTGAAAAATGGAGTAAGCGAAAATTTTTAATTTTACTTTTTATCATATATTTTCTAAAATGCTTACTTTCTCCATTTTCCGTCATCGCTTCGTCGTACCCAAAACTTATAATAATCCTAATCATTAAACTAACCCTTAAATTAACATAACACATTTGAAACCTTGGGTAGCCCTTAAATATGCACCATATATTTCAATATAAGTAGCTCTGATGTTGCGACTTTTATTGCGCCATTGTTCGCACAAAAATGTTTGTCACAATCATATATTGCCCTGACTATGACTTAACACATCGTCTTCCACTGGTCACCAAATAGTCCAGTAGCTGAAGTCTAGCAATGTCCATTCCATACTCCATAGTCTCTTCTGCTTAGGCTTTATTTTCATCATGTGGTTGACTCTGGTGATACTGTTAAATGTCATCTTCAATGGTCGTCCAATACTGGCTTTGCACAGCGCCATTTAGTACATTGGCTTCTTATGGCTCCCTCAAGCGGTTTTTACATGTAATGAAAATAAGAACAAAGGTTAATATGCGTTACTTAAGGCTTAATAATAACATATAATAATATATAATATTACACGCATATTTCTTTTATATCTCAATTAAATTAATAACCTTCAACCGAGTGAATTTTATTCACTGGTATACCTCAAACCGATTGCAATAACTTCTGCATATGTTTAACTAATGTCCCAATTTCCATATCAACTAAGTTGTTTTAAAAACTGGAACATTGACCGTTCTAACTTCATTTCAAATCCGTGCGGAGAAATATTTTATTTATCCAAAACAAAAAATGAATTGACGATAACGTTTGATTGCTTCTTCCCTAGATTATCTGTAAACAAAAATAAGAAAGTAAATTATTAAAACGTAAACACAAAACAAAATTTACGGTTGTCTAATGACCCTATGGTTTGAAATGCACTCTACCTAAGTAGTGTAAACAACCTATACTCGGTTTATTTTGTCTTGTCAGCGGTTTTGAGGTAGGTCAGGGTAACGCTTGTGTCATCATTATCATATTAATAACAGTGACGTACTTGACGCCTTTTAAAACTTATTACGCCTGTATTAACTTTACCCATCTTACTTTTAATTAAACAAGAAAAATGGTTAAATATCATTTATTTTCTTCGTGCTACAATAGTCATTATTATATAGATAAACTTTAAATATATAGTATATAATATTGATATAAAATATTGAACAATAATTGTTTCACTTGTCTTGTTCGGTTTGGGTCTCTCCGGGTTTCGCCTGATCAGTGTTGAACTGGTCCTCATTTCTTTCCTCACGTATAGGCACTTGATATGGTGCCGTACCACGTACACGTGTACGATTTATTTGTCTTCGAAGAGGCGTGGCAGCCACCTGCCGAGTCCAATTTGTCATGTTTGCTGTATTTAGTGGTGGCTCAACGGGATTCCAATTCTGTCGCAAAGTCACCCTCGGCACTTCAACTAATGTAGGTTCACCTCTTGATGGCACCCTAAATGGATGTCCCATCATTCTTGGTGGTAAATGGGGTCGGGGAGGTTCATGTAGTTCACGCCGCCTGAATTGTGAATTCCTTCTGAACGAACAAACATTGCATGCGCAACCATCCACAAACAGACTTCCCCAAATTTCCCAAAATTGTCTTGGTTGATAGAATGGCACCCTCGGAGGTGCGCAGATTGCACAACCACATCTTTCCGTAGGGTTTCTTCCTTGTCTCGTCAATAAATCAATATGTATCATCTGGTATTCCATGTGAATTATTTGGGTCCACAGTGCTAGTAACGCCTTTGTGACTCCCAAATACACTATTCCTGGTCGCTGTATTTCTTGATGTAACTCCCATAAATGGTATAAAGCCATGTCATATAAATGTAACTTGACATTTATGTCCGAAATACATCGGGCATAATATAAAAACATCACAATCCACTCCATTTTTTATAAACTCTCGATCGGTATTTTTTCAATGAAACGCACTCGCGGTACTATCACGGTACTTCGCTAACTAAAATGCAAATCACAGCGATGTAATTATTTATATTCTCTTAATTTCATGTCAGCACTTTTACGCTTGCGGACGCATATTATTCATTTGATGCATTTTTCGATCGAATACATTATGCTGATATTCAAAAATATCCAACACCAAAATAAAACGAAAACTCGTTATTTTAATTTGTCTATCCCCCCATTATCACATACCCCTGACATTTATATTTATTCAAGTATTTACTTGTTCGGCACCTATGGCATTTATCGATATATTTTACGTCCCTCGTATTTTTTGTTTAAGTATGCCATTTTAATTATATCATTTTTTCCATTGTAGTCAAATAACTTGTAACACGCGCGCTTAGATAATCATTTTACACACTTTTGGTGTAACTGCGGAAAATTAGACTAATATCCGTTCGTGAATCTTTCAATTGGCCATTAAATTCAGACGCGGATAAGAGAATAAAAATCCCTGAGCTCAGTAACTTCAAATTTAGGTACCACTCGGTATGTGAAGTTTGTACCCAACAAACGTAATATTTTCATTTCAACAAAATTATTACTTTGTATACAAAGTGTTACAATCTTTATGTCAGTTAGGGATAGACGGTGCCTTATTATCGTTTATTTATTTTACTTATACAGCACTGCATTCACAGCAGTTTTGTCATTTTATGGACGAAACGGTCCTTCACTTTTTTCCTCTCCAGTCACTTTCTTTGTGTGCCTTTGCGAGTGCAGTCGTTTTTTCTTTTTACTCCATTTGAGTGTAGTAGTGTTTTTTTTTTTTTTCGTGTTTTCATCATGAACCGTAAGTAAATTTGTTGGCTTTGTTATTCACATTATAAAGTAATCCAATTTGTTGTTCTTTTCAAAACTAAAGATCCACAATCTTGCCCCCCAAGTGACAACCAAACTGGGTTTGGAAGGGGTTGCCGTCTCCGGGACTTCCGGAGACTTTTAACGATGCGCCGCCCTGGTGAAGGGCTCGCCGACGTTTGGTCTGATAATGACAGGGACATTGGTGCCAGGTCCGCTTCACCGTCCATTGGGCGCCACCAGGGTGTTACTTATCCGTCACCCTCATCTAACACCTCTGCGTGGGGGTCACCAGTACCAACAAGGCCATCGACGCCCCCGGTCCGCAAAGAGCGGCTTCCGAACGGGATTCCTGCTCCAACGGGGGACAATAATATTGAGGAGACAACCTCAGGAGACAGCAATTCTCCAACTTGGTGGTCTGGTGACCAGGTAACCATAAATGGTACTGGTCACCGCATCTACTTCCACCACCACCATTACTGATTTTTTTTTTTTTTTCAATTTTATTGTATTTTTTGTAAATGTGTAATTTTAATTGTATTTTTTTTCCCTCTTATTATTGTTATTATCTTTTTTTTTTATTATTATTATTTTATCTTATTTCGTTTGTTTGTTTCCTTTTTTTTTTCTTTAGTAGTAATATACTCTTTAGTTATTCAAAGTTGTCTCTTTTGTGTGTTTTTCCCATCTTTTTTCCTTATAAAGGCGTGCATTCTGGGGTCCAGGGATCATAATAGGGTAATATTCTGCTTACGTGAACAACTTCTCTTTTTGCTTTGTCTGATCTGCCTTTCTGTATCTCATAGTCCACGTCCGACATTTTTCGTCTTATATAATAAGGTCCGAACCATTTAAGCAGCAATTTTTCACTTTTCCCAACTTTCCTTACCGGGGTGAAAACTTTCACTTGGTCACCCTCATTAAACTCCACATGTCTATGTTTACAATCATAGCGAAGTTTATCTATGTTTTGTCGTCTTTTTATGTTTTCAGCAGCAAAATTACGTATTGCCAGACTAGTTTCCCTCATTTGATTGCTATTAAGAGATTCAGTATGCGGCATAATGTTCGCTTCAGTTGGTAAAATAGGTTCTCGTCCATATACTAACATAAAGGGCGAGAACTGCGTGCTGTCTTGTTTCCCTGAATTATAGGCAAAAGTTACATGTGGTAAGTATTGGTCCCAATTTGACTGATTTGTGTTGGTGTACATTGCCAACATATTTGCAAGAGTCTTATTAAATCGCTCCGTAAGACCATTTGTCGCTGGATGATATGCCGTTGTAAATTGGCTTGTAGTGCCCATTTCTTTCAATAGTTTCGTCACCAATTCTGATTGAAACACTTTTCCTCTGTCACTTAATAATTCCTTAGGCGCTCCATGTCTTGTAATTATTTTTTCCAAAATAAATTTTGCTACCGGCCCTGCTTTTCCACTTGGTAACGCCTCAGTTTCTGCCCAACGTGTTGCATAGTCTGTTGCTACCACTATCATGGTTTTACCATTGCTACTTCGGCGAAAAGGGCCTAAAAGGTCAATCCCCACCTTTTCAAATGGTGTTCCCACAGGAATTGGGTGTAAAAATCCTATCGGCTTTTGATTTTGCTGACCTCTTCTAGCTTGACAATCTGGACAACCCTTAACAAAATTTTCAACGTCTTTTTGCAACCCTTGCCAATAATACCGTTGCTTAATTTTTGATAGCGTTTTCGCTATTCCCAAATGACCACTCAGCGGTTCCGAATGGTGAGAATACAAAATTTCTCCCACTAACCGTTGCGGTATTACCAATAGCTTATTTCGACCTAAATCATTCGGATTTACTCGGTATAAAATTCCGGATTCAATCCTGAAGTTTTTTGCCTGCTTACGTAAACCAATTGTAGCATTTTCCGGGTTTTTGATTGTCATTATTATTTGGGAAATTTTTTCATCTTTCTTCTGTAACTCCTCAATATTACGAGTATCCAAAATAAATGTTGGTATTTCTTCAACGTCGTGTTTATCCGTATCTGGTTGCAGTACCGGATATCTACTTACACAGTCAGCGTCTTTGTGCGCAATTCCTGATTTATGGCACACCGTGTAATCAAATTCCGACAGTTTTAATGACCATCTAGCTAATCGACCCGTGGTGTCTTTTAATGTCTTTAGCCAACATAAAGCATGATGATCAGTTACGATTTTTACAGGTTTACCATAAATAAAGTGTCTTAAGTATGAAAGTGCCCATATAACTGCTAATCCTTCTAATTCAGTTATAGAATAATTTTTCTCCGCTTTGCTAAGACTTCTGCTTGCGTAAGCGATAGGGTGTAACTTATTTTTTGTGTCTTCCTGCAATAATATAGGACATGTCTCAATCACAGTATGTCTCAATATAGGACATGTCAATTATCACAGTAAGTTTTACAAAGTGATTTGAAATAATGGAGAGTGAAAAGAAAGTGTATTCTACTGAAGAAATTCAGAAAATCGCACCCGGGTATAAAGGAAAACCGGAGAATTTTGATCCCGCCAAGGGAAAGAAACGATTCGTCCAAAAACCAAAAGGGGAGCGGAAAACTACACTGCCACCACCTTCCAATTTAAATGCAACACCGACACCACAGCGAAACGATTCGATAATCTCAGAAGCGATTTTCGGTATTGACGTAACGGTGACGGAAATAGCGCCAAGACAGGTGTTTTCTGCAAATTATGCCAAAATAGTCGACATAGCAACAGAAACGTATGACGCCATGAGAGTAGATGAGAAGCAAATTGATCGAGTGATTGCTCGAGAAGAAGTTTCGTACTACGCTACTGCGTTAATGCAACTAAAGCTCATTGAGACAAAGGCAAAGCAGGGAGACCAACACCTCACTAGCGCGGAAAAAGATCTACGGAAAGCTACTTCCGATGATGTATTCAATGTCCCTCAGACGCTATTTACTTATTTAAAAGAAATAGGAACGTACACGGACAAAATGGGCAAGGAGACCAGACTCGAAGTGCCGCCACTACCAACTACGGTCGTGCAAAACTTCGGAGGTTACCACGCGGCAGAAATAAACACTGACACGCACGCCCTATTTGAAGAAGTACCATCATTAGGAATTGCTGGAGACATGGTCATGGCTTTGGCATCGGACGATGCTGAACCCGTACCAAACTTCCGAATAGGAAGACCAGCTGGCACCGTGTTCACAAACAATCTCATTGGAAGATTTTATCCAATTGGACCGAGGAGACCAGAAATCAAGCAGCGATTAGCGGGTTTCGGAATAACAGTAAATCACTTTACTGAATATGTTCCTGGAACGCGTTTTAACCTTCGTTACTTGCGGTCAATTTCAGATATACTCGGAAAGATGGAAACTTTCAGAAATGAGAAAGTAACAATGAAGAACCTGAGCCTCTCCGGAGGAGAAACGCAGGTAATAAAGACTCAGCCTATGGACACTAATGAGGCTGGAAGCTGGAGAGAAAGAAGCGTACAAGCACTCTCAGCAGCAACGAGCTCCACCGCAGTCATGGGGGCAGCAAATGTGTTTGGGTTCCAGTTATATAAAGAGGATGGACCCGGAGAAACACGAGCAGCCAAGATTGCAAACTGGAGTTGTATCATGGGTGCAGGATGGAATATGCCTGACGATTGGTACAATAATCGGAATATACGGCGAAACTTGCCTGATGGTATTGGTACCAGCAGGTTTAGAGCCATCTCTCTACGGCAAGACATCATTATGTCAAATGTGGTCAGAAGAATGATCAAAACGCCGAGATAGAGAAAATTTTGCGAAGCAAAGAGTTGGTCGAAAGACAGACGCCCACTTAATTGTGGTTAAAACTGCGGACTCAAAGCATGCAAAAGAACTGGACTCAACTGAACTGAACCCCTCTCTAGGGTGCAACCTCTTTTTTATAGCATTCCAGACACTGATTCCACCAATCAAAACTCCCAGACCTGGCCTCGTCTAGCCGACAACTCGTGACGACCTTCGACCATCGGTACTTGGAAAACATTCCACATTATTTCGCAATTCAGCAAATGCATCTTAATTGCAGTTGCACTCCGACCGCATTCCACAATTTTAATGTTTCCGCTCAAGTAATATAAACATTTTTTAATGTTTCCGTTCAAGTAATAAATTTGATTTATTATCCTTCGTGACAGTATGCTTTCTTTACCAGAAGCTAATGTAATGGACATTAAATGTAGTCGTCTTAACAGATATCTTAATCAGTTAGTTCAATCCTTTTGGGCTAGGTGGAGCCACGAATATTTACATACTTTGAATCGTCGCTCTAAATGGCATATAGATAATAATAAGTCTGTTAGAGTTAGTGATTTAGTAATACTACATGAAGACAATGTTGCGCCTTTAAAATGGACATTGGGGCGAGTGATAAATGTGTTTCCAGGTTCAGACGGTGTTGTGAGAGTAGTGTCAGTGCTAACATCTAAAGGTGTTTTTAAAAGAGCCATCACAAAAATCTCAATTTTACCAATTGAGTAGTGCTTCTCCAATTTTTTGTGGTATTTTGATATTTAGCATAGTTTTGCTATTTTAGATTTAGTAATGTTTGTTGTTTTGCTTTTAAGTAATATTAGCGTTGAAAGTATGCAATGCCTTTCAAGGGGGGCGGTATATGTTGCGGTTAGAATAAATAAACAGTATCAACTACTCCCTCCCCAATATGTCACGTGTACAACGCGCCATGGGCGGCCATCTTGAATGTAAGACTAGTTGTTTAAGAATAAGTGTACGAGGAAGAAGCCAGTTGGTGGTCTGGAGCTTTCCCGCCAAGTTTTTTACTTGAATATAGTTTCAGTTTGTTAAGAAAGAGTGTTATTAAAATTATAAATATACAGTCCACTTAATAGCTATTTTGGGCAGCAGTAAGCCCAACATTTTGGTCCGACGACCCGAATAAGGAGAAACGGTGTTTTTCCTACCAGGATAACCGAGTAAATAACGTTTTATTTGGCCAGTAAGCTGAATAAACACTAAGTAACACTGGCCCAAGTGGTAATAGTGACCAGTGCAAGTAAAATCAAGTAACCACCAGTTTAAATCGATTTGAAGTAAGTACAGAATCGAAAACGTTTAAAAACGTTTTCCGTTTATTAGACTGCATTGCTGGAAACACGAGGCGTAAAATAACCTAACCTGACGAGTAGCGAATCCGAATCCTAGAAGCACACGGAGACCAAGTCACTTGCGTGTGGAAACGAACACCAAATTTCGAAGCTACAAAAGGAGGCGACGGAATCAGCGGATGAATTTAAAATAGCGGCGTCGACGGCGTTTTTAGATGGGCCTAGGTATTTTATAAGTAAAATAAGAGGCTTTGTGGTCGGGTAAGTGTTTTTATTCATAATTTATTTGCTTGTCTTTTGCTTTAATACAGTTGACAGCTTAGTGCAGTTTTTATTTGTATAAAATTGTGTAATATTTAAATAAGTAGCAATATGACGACTAAGAAAGATATTATTAAACGATTAAAAAGTGATCGCACACAATTGGTGGCACAATTAGGGAGATTTAGCCAATTTCTTACAAGTTGTGATGAATTGACTAATAAAATTATAGTTAATGAGCGTTTTCTTCGATGTGAAAATTTGTGGAGTGATTTTAACAAAGTTCAATTGGAGTTAGAGTTTCTTGATGATTCTCATGAGGCTGATAATGCGGTTATGAGAAATGATTTTGAGGAAAACTATTTTGACACTATTTGTCGTTTCAAAGAAAAACTCCATAACTCTAATTTTTCAGAGTTAGGCGAGGTAAGTCAAGTTCCTGTCAATTCTAACAATATTGTTAAGTTACCTCCATTGGATTTGCCATGTTTCGAAGGGAGTTATGATCAATGGACAAGTTTCTTTGATAGTTTTATGGCATTGATACATACCAATGGTACTTTAAGTAATGTGCAAAAATTTTATTACTTGCAGTCATGCCTTAAGGGTGAGGCAGCTCAAATAATTTCGTCTATTCAGATTACGGATTTGAATTATGAAAATGCTTTTAGATCGTTGAGGGAAAGGTATGAAATCAAACGTCTTATCATACAAAGTCATTTACGTCTTTTATTTGATGTATCTCCAATAAGTAAAATTAATCATGTTGATTTGCGTGTATTCTTGGACACTATCCAAAAAAATATTAGAGCCTTGAAAAGCTTAGGTGAGCCTGTGGAGTATTGGGACACATTGTTAGTGTATATGTTTGTTTGAAATTGGATATTAACTCAAGAAAGGAATGGGAAACCTATAATATAAAAAACAATTCAGGTAAATACACAGATTTTGTAAATTTTTTAAGTGAAAAATGTCAAATATTGGAAAGTGTTGAAAGCAATAATAAAAGTATGAACACACTTCATTTGTCTAAGCCAGCTAGTCATAATAATAATATTTCCCAAAGGCAAGGACAATTTAATAAAAGAGGGTTTTCAAATTCGTATTTTAGTAGAAACCAATGCCCAATTTGCAAAAATCAAGATCATTGGGTAGGTGATTGTTCAAAGTTTTTAAGTTTATCTACAAATGAACGGATTCATGAAATAAAGAAATTGCATCTTTGTTTAAATTGTCTTTTAGCCAATCACTTAAGTTTTAAATGTACTAAAAAACGGTGTTCAAAGTGCGACAAACCACATAACGTGTTACTACATTTAAATTTTAAAAATTCTGAATGTATGTCTCCAGTTATCAATAACCCTAATAATAACTCCAATAATGTGAATGTTCCAAACACATCTAATTCTCAAAGTGAAGTTGCTATGAGTTTTTTAGTTGAAGATAAGGCAATAAGTGCTCACAGTTTTAATAATTCAGATTTTGAAGTAGTATTATCGACAGCTAAAGTAATGGTGTTTGATAAGCATGGTAATGCACAAGAGGCTCGAGTTCTGCTCGATGCCGGTTCTCAGTCGAATTTTGTGAGAAAGGACTTAGTAGAAAGTTTAGGTTTGAATGTGGATAAAATTAATATGTCGATTATGGGAATTAATGGCTCAGTGTCAAAATCAAATCAGTCAGTTACAATTACCTTTAAATCAAAATATAATGATATGTTTGAAAAATTAAAATTTGTTATTTTAAATCAAATAACTGATAATTTACCAACGTTTCCAATCAATAAGACTTTATTAAAAATTCCATGTAACATAAATTTGGCCGATGATACATTTAACATTCCAGGGCCTATAGATATGATAATAGGGGCTGAAATATTTTACGATTTACTTTTAGTAGGTCAAATTTGTGTAGCTGATGGAATGCCTATTCTCCAAAAGACCAAGTTAGGATGGATTATTTCAGGGCGTGTTCCTTCAAGACAATTGAAAATAACAGTGTGTAATTTATCATGTAATAATAGCATTCAGCGTCAAATCGAGAAGTTTTGGTTAGTAGAAGAAGTGCCTTCCGCTAAGATATGGAAGCGTGAAGAACTTGAGTGCGAAGAGCTATTTATAAGTTCCACAAAAAAGGCATCTAATGGTCAATACATAGTAGAATTACCAGTTCGTGAGGGAATTGAATATTTGGGAGACACTAGGGAAGTAGCTTTAAAGAGGTTTCAAAAATTAGAAAGAAAGTTAATAACTGACAGTAAGTTAAAAGCACAATATGTGAAATTCTTGGCTGAATATGAAGAATTGGGCCATATGACGCGAATACCTGAAGCTGAGATATTAAACAGTACTAATGCAACATGTTACTTACCACATCATCCAGTTTTAAAGGAATCAAGTAATACCACCAAATTAAGGGTTGTTTTCGATGCCAGTGCGAAGAATAAGGATGGCATTAGTTTAAATGATAAACTAAAATGTGGACCAGTACTTCAAGATGATCTGTACTCTATTTTAGTCAGATTTCGTCAGCATTTTTGTGTGGTAGGAGCCGATGTGGAGAAGATGTACCGAAGAGTTTGGATAAATGAAAACCAAAGAGACCTTCAAAGAATAGTTTGGCGTCAGAATCCCGATGAAGACCTAATACACTATAGATTAAATACTGTCACTTACGGTATGACATCAGCTTCATATTTAGCCATACGTTGTCTTTTAGCGCCGCCGAAGAGGAAAGCTTTAATTTTCCAAAGGCCAGTGAAGTCATAAAAAAGGATTTTTATGTGGATGACTTACTAACAGGTGCATGCATATACTCAAGGACAGTTAATAAAAATGGTTTAATTTTTTCTCATTTACTTAGTGCTAAATCTCGTGTTGCACCAATAAAGTCCCTGACTTTACCAAGGTTGGAGTTATGTGGAGCAGTGTTATTAAGTCGACTCATGAAAAAAACAAGGGAAATTCTAAATGTACCAATAAACAACATGTGTTATTGGACCGATTCCAAAATAGTCTTGTCCTGGATTTTAGAAGAACCAGCTACATGGAGCGTTTTTGTTTCTCACCGTGTATCTGAGATTCAACAGTCTACTGACGTCACTCAGTGGCGGCATGTTAAAGGTGATGAGAATCCTTCCGACCTAATATCACGTGGATGTAGTCCCACTAAATTGATTTCAACAGATCTCTGGTGGCATGGGCCTTTATGGCTGACAAAAGATTGTCGTGAGTGGCCATGTAACAATCCTACTGATCTTAGTATTGACCTTATACCAGAACGACGTATTAGTAAAAAGGTATTTACATCATTTATCAATGACATGGATATCTTCAGTAAATTTTCAACTTTAACAAAATTGCAAACAGCTTATGTCTTAAGATTTTTTAAGAATACATCTATAAATAAAGAAAATAGATCTTTAGGTTGTCTGACAGTAGATGAATTAAATGAGTCTTTAAATTGTTTAATAAAATTGGCACAACATTTTATGTTTAGTGATGAAATATACTCATTAAAGTCAAACAAGTTAATTTCATCAAAAAGTAAATTATTGTCTTTAAATCCTTTTTGGATTCTGACGGAATTTTGAGAGTAGGTGGGCGTCTGAATAAATCAAATATACCTTTTTCTCAAAAACATCCAATAATTTTAGATAAATCTCATGCTTTCAGTAAATTAATAATTGTACATGAACATAGACGAAATTTGCATATGGGCGCACAATGTTTGTTGTCAATATTCGTGATAAGTTTTGGATATTGGGGGGTATCAATGCCATAAAGCGAGAACTTCGATCCTGTATTGTATGTTTTAGGATAAAACCTAAACCATTGCAGGCCTTAATGGGTGACTTACCGGAAAATCGCCTTATTCCTAAAAGACCATTTTATAATTGCGGTCTTGATTACGCAGGCCCATTTCATATAAAATCATCAAAAACTCGCAATTCTAAAATTTTAAAGGCCTATCTGTGTCTATTTGTATGTTTTGTAACTAAAGCAGTCCATTTAGAAGTAGTGTCTGATTTAACTACTGACGCTTTTTTAAACGCACTAAAAAGATTTTTTTCTCGTCGAGGAAAATGTCAAAACATTTACTCTGATTGTGTTTCCAATTTTGTAGGTGCCAATCGTGAGCTTAAGAACTTGTACAGTGTGATAAATAGTAAAGAAACTAATGTAAAGTTAAGTAGTTATTTAGGTAGTGAAGGAATAAAGTGGAATTTTATTCCCGCACGATCCCCACACTTTGGGGACTATGGGAATCCCACATAAAAATTGCGAAAAATTACATGAAAAAGGTCGTAGGCAACTCTTTTTTAACATTTGAAGAGCTGTCAACCGTATTCACGCAAATAGAAGCTTGCATGAATTCTCGACCACTGAGTGCTTTGTCAAATGACCCAAAGGATTTAAGACCTTTAACTCCGGGTCATTTCTTGATAGGAGAAAGTATTGTCACGACTAGCGTGACGTGTTGAATTTAATTCAACTTATTTTGCCTGGGATCTCGTTTCAGCGTGAAAATAAAACACAGTTAACTCTACCATCAAGTTCTATTGAATACGTACTTAAGCCTAACAACTCCTAACTTACTAGCTAATAAAATAACAGGTTTCCTAACCCAACGAAAACGTTACTAACTCCCAATAAAATCATAATAAACCAGGCGTAAATTAACACACAACATAGAAGTACAATAAACATACTTACATTTCTATAGAAGACAGAATCTTGGAGAGAGGCTGGTCACTTTGACGCGCGTTCACGATTAACTTTACTTGAGCGTTACGGACATGTCTAATTGACATTTGTGGTTCGGTCACTAACGTGGTGCACAGCAAACTGGACTGGCTGGAAAGAACTGGACTCAACTGAACTGAACCCCTCTCTAGGGTGCAACCTCTTTTTATAGCATTCCAGACACTGATTCCACCAATCAAAACTCCCAGACCTGGCCTCGTCTAGCCGACAACTCGTGACGACCTTCGACCATCGGTACTTGGAAAACATTCCACATTATTTCGCAATTCAGCAAATGCATCTTAATTGCAGTTGCACTCCGACCGCATTCCACAATTTTAATGTTTCCGCTCAAGTAATATAAACATTTTTTAATGTTTCCGTTCAAGTAATAAATTTGATTTATTATCCTTCGTGACATTTGCCCCTCCTCCATGAAACTGGTCCTCCAGTTTAAATTAAGAGAGGTAACTCCTACATTTGACAATTCTAAATATTAATCTAAGTTATCGCTAGCCTTATATAAAATTCATCTTAATATAACAGTATTAGAAAAATGGAGTAAGCGAAAATTTTGATTTTTCTAAAAAAACTTACTTTCTCCATTTTTCGTTATCGCTTCGTCGTACCTAAAATTATAGTAATCCTAATCATTAAAGTAACCCTTAAATTAACATAACACATTTGAAACCTTGGGTAGCCCTTAAATACGCACCATTTTACTCTAATATAAGTAGCTCTGATGTTGCGACTTATATTGCGCCATTGTTCGCACAAAAATGTTTGTCACAATCATACATTGCCCTGTCTATGACTTAACACATCGTCTTTCACTGGTCACCAAATAGTCCAGTAGCTGAAGTCTAGCAATGTCCATTTCATAGTCCCTTCTGCTTAGGCTTCATTTTTATCATGTGGTTGACTCTGGTGATAAGGTTAAATGTCATCTTTACTGGTCGTCCATTACTGGCTTTGCACAGCGCCATTTAGTACATTGGCTTCTTATGGCTCCCTCAAGCGGTTTTTACATGTAATGAAAATAAGAACAAAGGTTAATATGCGTTACTTAAGGCTTAATAATAACATATAATAATATATAATATTACACGCATATTTCTTTTATATCTCAATCAAATTAATAACCTTCAACCGAGTGAATTTTATTCACTGGTATACTTCAAACCGATTGCAATAACTTCTGCATATGTTTAACTAATGTCCCAATTTCCATATCAACTAAGTTGTTTTAAAAACTGGAACATTGAACGTTCTAACTTCATTTCAAATCCATGCGGAGAAATACTTTATTTATCCAAAAACAAAAATAAATTGACGATAACGTCTGATTGCTTCTTCCCTAGATTATCTGTAAACAAAAATAAGAAAGTAAATTATTAAAACGTAAACACAAAACTAAATTTACGGTTGTCTAATGACCCTATGGTTTGAAATGCACTCTACCTAAGTAGTGTAAACACCTATACTCGGTTTATTTTGTCTTGTCAGCGGTTTTGAGGTAGGTCAGGGTAACGCTTGTGTCATCATTATCATATTAATAACAGTGACGTACTTGACACCTTTTAAAACTTATTACGCCTGTATTAACTTTACCCATCTTACCTTTAATTAAACAAGAAAATGGTTAAATATCATTTATTTTCTTCGTGCTACAATAGTCATTATTATATAGATAAACTTTAAATATATAGTATATAATATTGATATAAAATATTGAACAATAACTGTTTCACTTGTCTTGTTCAGTTTGGGTCTCTCCGGGTTTCGCCTGACCAGTGTTCAACTGGTCTTCATTTCTTTCCTCACGTATAGGCACTTGATATGGTGCCGTACCACGTACACGTGTACGATTTATTTGTCTTCTAAGAGGCGTGGCAGTCACCTGCCGAGTCCAATTTGTCATGTTTGCTGTATTTAGTGGTGGCTCAACGGGGTTCCAATTCCGTCGCAAAGTCACCCTCGGCACTTCAACTAATGTAGGTTCACTTCTTGATGGCACCCTAAATGGATGTCCCATCATTCTTGGTGGCAAATGGGGTCGGGGAGGTTCATGTAGTTCACGCCGCCTGAATTGTGAATTCCTTCTGAACGAACAAACATTGCATGCGCAACCATCCACAAACAGACTTCCCCAAATTTCCCAAAATTGTCTTGGTTGATAGAACGGCACCCTCGGAGGTGCGCAGATTGCACAACCACATTTTTCCGTAGGGTTTCTTCCTTGTCTCATCAATAAATCAATATGAATCATCTGGTATTCCATGTGAATTATTTGGGTCCAAAGTGCTAGTAACGCCTTTGTGACTCCCAAATACACTATTCCTGGTCGCTGTATTTCTTGATGTAACTCCCATAAATGGTATAACGCCATGTCATATAAATGTAACTTGACATTTATGTCCGTAACACATCGGGCATAATATAGAAACATCACAATCCACTCCATTTTTTATAAACTCTCGATCGGTATTTTTTCAAGGAAACGCACTCGCGGTACTATCACGGTACTTCGCTAACTAAAATGCAAATCACAGCGATGGAATTATTTATATTCTCTTAATTTCATGTCAGCACTTTTACGGGACAAGTGCGGTCGCATATTATTCATTTGATGCATTTGTTTCGACCGAATACATTATGCTGATATTCAAAATTATCCAACACTAAAATAAAACGAAAACTCGTTATTTTAATCTGTCTATCCCCCCATTATCACATACCCCTGACATTTATATTTATTCAAGTATTTACTTGTTCGGCACCTATGGCATTTCCCGATATATTTAACGTCCCTCGTATTTTTTGTCTAAGTATGCCATTTTAATTATATCATTTTTTCCATTGTAGTCAAATAACTTGTAACACGCGCGCTTAGATAATCATTTTACACACTTTTGGTGTAACTGCGGAAAATTAGACTAATATCCGTTCGTGAATCTTTCAATTGGCCATTAAATTCAGACGCGGATAAGAGAATAAAAATCCCTGAGCTCAGTAACTTCAAATTTAGGTACAACTCGGTATGTGAAGTTTGTACCCAACAAACGTAATATTTTCATTTCAACAAAATTATTACTTTGTATACAAAGTGTTACAATCTTTATGTCAGTTAGGGATAGACGGTGCCTTATTATCGTTTATTTATTTTACTTATACAGCACTGCATTCACAGCAGTTTTGTCATTTTATGGACGAAACGGTCCTTCACTTTTTTCCTCTCCTTTTTTTTTTTCGTGTTTCATCATGAACCGTAAGTAAATTTGTTGGCTTTGTTATTCACATTATAAAGTAATCCAATTTGTTGTTCTTTTCAAAACTAAGATCCACAATCTTGCCCCCCAAGTGTCAACCAAACTGGGTTTGGAAGGGGTTGCCGTCTCCGGGACTTCCGGAGACTTTTAACGATGCGCCGCCCTGGTGAAGGGCTCGCCGACGTTTGGTCTGATAATGACAGGGACATTGGTGCCAGGTCCGCTTCACCGTCCATTGGGCGCCACCAGGGTGTTACTTATCCGTCACCCTCATCTAACACCTCTGCGTGGGGGTCACCAGTACCAACAAGGCCATCGACGCCCCCGGTCCGCAAAGAGCGGCTTCCGAACGGGATTCCTGCTCCAACGGGGGACAATAATATTGAGGAGACAACCTCAGGAGACAGCAATTCTCCAACTTGGTGGTCTGGTGACCAGGTAACCATAAATGGTACTGGTCACCGCATCTACTTCCACCACCACCATTACTGATTTTTTTTTTTTTTTTTTTTTTTTTTTACATTACTTTTTTTTTTCAATTTTATTGTATTTTTTGTAAATGTGTAATTTTAATTGTATTTTTTTTCCCTCTTATTATTGTTATTATCTTTTTTTTTTTATTATTATTATTTTATCTTATTTCGTTTGTTTGTTTCCTTTTTTTTTTCTTTAGTAGTAATATACTCTTTAGTTATTCAAAGTTGTCTCTTTTGTGTGTTTTTCCCATCTTTTTTCCTTATAAAGGCGTGCATTCTGGGGTCCAGGGATCATAATAGGGTAATATTCTGCTTACGTGAACAACTTCTCTTTTTGCTTTGTCTGATCTGCCTTTCTGTATCTCATAGTCCACGTCCGACATTTTTCGTCTTATATAATAAGGTCCGAACCATTTAAGCAGCAATTTTTCACTTTTCCCAACTTTCCTTACCGGGGTGAAAACTTTCACTTGGTCACCCTCATTAAACTCCACATGTCTATGTTTACAATTATAGCGAAGTTTATCTATGTTTTGTCGTCTTTTTATGTTTTCAGCAGCAAAATTACGTATTGCCAGACTAGTTTCCCTCATTTGATTGCTATTAAGAGATTCAGTATGCGGCATAATGTTCGCTTCAGTTGGTAAACAGGTTCTCGTCCATATACTAACATAAAGGGCGAGAACTGCGTGCTGTCTTGTTTCCGCTGAATTATAGGCAAAAGTTACATGTGGTAAGTATTGGTCCCAATTTGACTGATTTGTGTTGGTGTACATTGCCAACATATTTGCAAGAGTCTTATTAAATCGCTCCGTAAGACCATTTGTCGCTGGATGATATGCCGTTGTAAATTGGACTTGTAGTGCCCATTTCTTTCAATAGATTTCGTCACCAATTCTGATTGAAACACTTTTCCTCTGTCACTTAATAATTCCTTAGGCGCTCCATGTCTCGTAATTATTTTTTCCAAAATAAATTTTGCTACCGGGCCCTGCTTTTCCACTTGGTAATGCCTCAGTTTCTGCCCAACGTGTTGCATAGTCTGTTGCTACCACTATCATGGTTTTACCATTGCTACTTCGGCGAAAAGGGCCTAAAAGGTCAATCCCCACCTTTTCAAATGGTGTTCCCACAGGAATTGGGTGTAAAAATCCTATCGGCTTTTGATTTTGCTGACCTTTCTAGCTTGACAATCTGGACAACCCTTAACAAAATTTTCAACATCTTTTTGCAACCCTTGCCAATAATACCGTTGCTTAATTTTTGATAGCGTTTTCGCTATTCCCAAATGACCACTCAGCGGTTCCGAATGGTGAGAATACAAAATTTCTCCCACTAACTGTTGCGGTATTACTAATAGCTTATCTCGACCTAAATCATTCGGATTTACTCGGTATAAAATTCCGGATTCAATCCTGAAGTTTTTTGCCTGCTTACGTAAACCAATTGTAGCATTTTCCGGGTTTTTGATTGTCATTATTATTTGGGAAATTTTTTCATCTTTCTTCTGTAACTCCTCAATATTCCGAGTATCCAAAATAAATGTTGGTATTTCTTCAACGTCGTGTTTATCCGTATCTGGTTGCAGTACCGGATATCTACTTACACAGTCAGCGTCTTTGTGCGCAATCCCTGATTTATGGCATACCGTGTAATCAAATTCTGACAGTTTTAATGACCACCTGGCTAAACGACCTGTGGTATCCTTTAATGTCTTTAGCCAACACAAAGCATGATGATCAGTTACGATTTTTACAGGTTTACCATAAATAAAGTGTTTTAAGTATGAAAGTGCCCATATAACCGCTAATCCTTCTAATTCAGTTATGGAATAATTTTTTCTGCTTGCGTAAGCGATAGGGTGTAACTTATGTTCTGTGTCTTCCTGCAATAATATAGGTCCTAGTCCATCTTTACATGCATCTACTCTTAATTCACACCCTTTGTTTGGCTGAAAATGTGCCAAGACTGGTTCACTAATTAATTTCTGTTTTAGTGTTTCAAACGCTTTGTCATGAATGTCCTGCCAATCAAATTTATTCTGTTTCTTTGTCAGATCATGTAAGGGGCGTGCAATTTTTGCAAAATTTTCTATAAACTTCCGGTAATAGTTACAAAGTCCTAAAAAGCTTTGTACACCTTTTACATTTTTTGGCCTTGGAAAATTTTCAATAAAAGAAACTAATTTTGATTTAGCAGGAAAAATTCCATCTGTCGAAATTGTATAACCAAGAATATTATTTTTTTCTTTTAGATATTCACATTTTTTAGGTTTTAACGTTAGGCCTGCACTTCGAAGTCTATCGAAATCTTTACGTAATTTTTCCAAATGTTCATCTATTGTTTCAGAAAAAATTATAATGTCGTCCATGTAAATTAAAACTTCTTTCCATTTTAAATCTCTAAACACTACATCCCCTAACTGTTGGAATGTTGCCG
This sequence comes from Ips typographus, assembly GCF_016097725.1. Taxonomy (NCBI): domain Eukaryota; kingdom Metazoa; phylum Arthropoda; class Insecta; order Coleoptera; family Curculionidae; genus Ips; species Ips typographus. Next base: position 9,167,888 of record NC_138428.1, read on the forward strand.
GGGCATTGCACAACCCAAAAGGCATCACATTAAATTCCCATAATCCGTGACCTGGCGCCGTAAAGGCAGTAAGTGGCTTACTTTCTTCTTTTACTTTGACCTGCCAATAACCTGAATACATGTCTAACGATGAGAAATACTGGGCGTTTCCTAAGTAAGTCAAAATATCCTCAATATTAGATCCTGACCACGAATTTTTCACTGTTACATTGTTTAACTTGCGATAATCAACACAAAACCGCGTCTCTCCAGACTTTTCTTTACTAATACGACGGGACTTGCCCAGGGCGAGTTACTTTGTCTTATTATATCGTACTGTTCCATTTCCCTTATTTGCGTATCTATTATTTCTCTTTCTTTTTGTGCTACTCTGTAAGGTTTTTGTTTTATAGGTTTAACATTTCCTACGTCAATTTCGTGTTCAATTACATCCGTTCTCCCCATATATTTTGGTGTTTTTGAAAAAACGTCTCTATACTCCGCAAGTAGGGTTCGCAATTTATTCTGTAATCCTAAGTTTGCTATATTACTTAGATTATGGTCATTCATGGTAATTATTTCTTCATCATTTTCGGTTTCATTAATACAACAAACTGGAATTTTTGTCATGTCCGTTTTAATCGTTTTCTCGAGATTACCAATCGTGGAATTCTTTATTACAAAAATTCTACGATGACCGACATTTTAAGCTTAATATAAAAATGTCCATTCTGCAAAAACGGTAATCCTACGCAAATAAGACCTCTCGGTCGTAAAAAACTATCTTTCTCAATAAAACAATATTCCGCTAAGTCAGATGGTTGTAGGTTCAAGTTCAATCGGGTAACTATATCATTCCCGGGTTTCAACACGTAATCGCCGGCGACGGTAATTTTCAGGGAATTTACTGTTGGCTCGTTTGCTATGTTTACGAACAAATCTTGCTGTGGATCGCATTCTTCAGCTGAATCATAATCCCCAAAATTTATGATCAATTTGTCCGAACCATGCTGCAATGTCACTTTATTGTTATTATAGTCAATGACTGACTTTGTCGTCGTCAAAAAGTTATGTCCCAAAATTAGAGCTTTGGACAAATTTTTAACCACTAATGCTTCAACGCATATCTCTTTATTATTATTTCAATCGTCACTTGTGAATTTCCAATAGGTGTAAGAGGGTAACTGCCTGCCGTAATTAATTCAACATCATTTTCCAAAGAATACATGTTATTAATATAATTTAAATCCACAATATTTTTACACGCTCCAGTGTCTAGAACGACATTTACATTTTCTTGATTATTTACTTTTAAATGCACATACAATAACCCTCCTTTGACGCCCTTTGATGACAGGTGGACAATCTCGTTAGGGCTTCCTATTGACGAAATTGTCCTCTTTCGTTTGGGTTTTGATATACCCGATCATTTCGACGGTTATCTGGATTATTTCTGGAACTGTTTGCATTCCAGTTGCATGATGCATGCCCTATTCTTTTGCAATTAATGCATCTAATGCGTCCATCGTGTGTTCTTGTATTAGGTAAATAGCTATTACCTTGATTTCGGTAAGGTGCTCTGTTTCCATAATTTGGACCTCTGTACTCACTATTTCCATTCCCTTGCACATTCCGATTTTGGTAATATGGCCGTTGACCGCCATTATTTGAACCACTATTAACGGTATTGTTCCTTGGTGGCATATTTCTTGTAAAATTTCCACGATAATTGACAAAATTCCTGTTCGGACCGTTACTGGCGACATTCCTGTTATCCACGAAATTTCTCCCTGTGCTATTACTATTATAATAGACTCGATTTCTATTTTGATTGCCATCTCTGCGTGGAAAATTTGTTGTATTTCCCGGTCCGCTCCTGATCATTTGATTCTCGTTATTTAACGCATCGGACACGGAAAGCAGTGCCGTATCACGTGTCATCTGATTCACCAGGGTTCTCTCTTTAATATCACTCAGCTTTAACACTAGCTGTTTTAAGTCATTAAAATTTTGATTACCTGAACTCAGCAAGTAATACATTTCATAGTAGGATGGGTGTAAACCATTTTCAAAATGGTCCCTAAACGTGTCAAAAGACATTGTCGGGTCAATTTCTGTTGCCAACGCAAGTAAATCAAAATAATATTTTTTAACATCTTCATTGTCTTGATGTTTTCGTGTATTTAATCGAAACTTTAGTTTTCTTAATGGCTGTTCACCAGAAAATTCTTTTAAAAAGTCCGTTTTTATATTTGTCCATGTTTTTGCCTGGTTTGCCGGTTCGTTAATATAACCATCAAACCAAGTCTGAGCCGGGCCTTCCAAGAAATTTGCTAAGTAGGAAATTTTGTGGTTTTCCGACCAGCTGTTTGCAATCGCTGCTTTTTCATATTTATTCACAAAAATAATGGGAGAGTCTATAGATGGGTTAAATGTAGGTGGGCATGTAAACTTTGGTGTGGCTGGAGTTTTTGGCTCAGCCAAAGCTACCTGTAAAGTCATGTTAGCCATTGCTGCAGGATTGTTAGGACGTATATCACTGTTTCTCTCTCGAATTACCGGGGGTGGGCAAGGATTATTACAACCTTGTAACAAATCTGTGGGGCGGGATGAGGTAGGCTCTGGCACTACCACTTCTAAGGGACTTTCTTGCCAAGACTCTTCTGATTCTCGCGGTTTAGGCGGAGTCCTACTCAATGAAGCTCTTGGCTTAAAAAACTGTTCTGGGGATCGTGATCCTGCTTTGGAATCTTTAGTTTTCTGAACTTGGGAAGTCGAAGCTTTTGTTGTTCGAATTCGCGGGGTCTCAATTTGAGCACTTACGACAGTTTTTTCGAAAGGGCTATTCTCGTCCTCACTACTTGTTAAACTGACAATAGAAGTTGTTTTGTCAACTTCTGGGGCACCTGCAGAAGCAGAGGAACCGACAGTTGAGCTATGATGCGCGGGTTTAAACTCTCTCAACTCTTTTAAGACTTTTTCGGGGTTTTTCCCTTGGGCTAGTGCTTGTTGCAAAACAAATTTTTCTTTGTCTGATACACTTTGAGCTCTACTGCGAGTTCGTACTCGTGATTTGTCACTTGGTTCACTCATGTAAAATTAATACGAAATGTTTGGCAGTATTTTAATTATTTCGATTTTTCAAGCTTTTGGACAAAATTTAAACGATTTGATTATTCCTAGCAATTTCTTTGCGAATTTGTTTATTCATCAAACTAATAATCTTTCTAATGCTAAAATACACCAGCATTAATACCCCCATGCACAAAAAAATAATAATCAAAATTTCCTTAGCTGACCATGAATTATCTTTTTCTTGAGACGCTTTATTAGAAATACCGCCGCTATTACCCGCTTGAGAAATAATTATTTCTTCTTCTTTTGATGAAGTACCCCCCATTTTAAATAGAACGATTAAAATTTAAAAAAATAAAAATTATGTTTTTTCCACCCTGAAACGTAGGCGCCTCCACCATATGTCACGACTAGCGTGACGTGTTGAATTTAATTCAACTTATTTTGCCTGGGATCTCGTTTCAGCGTGAAAATAAAACACAGTTAACTCTACCATCAAGTTCTATTGAATACGTACTTAAACCTAACAACTCCTAACTTACTAGCTAATAAAATAACAGGTTTCCTAACCCAACGAAAACGTTACTAACTCCCAATAAAATCATAATAAACCAGGCGTAAATTAACACACAACATAGAAGTACAATAAACATACTTACATCTCTATAGAAGACAGAATCTTGGAGAGAGGCTGGTCACTTTGACGCGCGTTCACGATTAACTTTACTTGAGCGTTACGGACATGTCTAATTGACATTTGTGGTTCGGTCACTAACGTGGTGCACAGCAAACTGGACTGGCTGGAAAGAACTGGACTCAACTGAACTGAACCCCTCTCTAGGGTGCAACCTCTTTTTTATAGCATTCCAGACACTGATTCCACCAATCAAAACTCCCAGACCTGGCCTCGTCTAGCCGACAACTCGTGACGACCTTCGACCATCGGTACTTGGAAAACATTCCACATTATTTCGCAATTCAACAAATGCATCATAATTGCAGTTGCACTCCGACCGCATTCCACAATTTTAATGTTTCCGCTCAAGTAATATAAACATTTTTTAATGTTTCCGTTCAAGTAATAAATTTGATTTATTATCCTTCGTGACAATATTTATTCCCTTATCACCTGCATTGGAAATGTGGTAAGCGAGGCGGAAATGTGGTAGACCCCCCCTCCTCCAAATGCATATAAAACCAGTCAACAAGAGTTGAAAACATTAATCTACACACAAAAGTACCTATCTACCTTAAACAAAAAAATCATGAACCTAACCAAAATTAACGAATCCGGCAGTTTGGTTGAAAAACCTCTCCTAAAGTTTCAACAACTTGAATTAAACCAATTGTATCCCTTGCACAACCTAAAAGTGGTCAATTCAAAATTTGGTGAGGTGGTTTGGGCCGAGTTGTCTGACAGCGTGGTGTTTTTGCCTAGTCGGATGACGGCACCCATTAAAGACAGTTTGGCGGAGTTTATACCGCTGAAATATGGCCTAAAATTTTTAGGTATGAAAGTGGTTAGTGGTTGATCACCCACACCAATTGTGGAAATAACGGAAATTTGTAAGTATAATTAAAATATATTTAGGTGTAATACGAATCATGCTTTAATCATTTCAGAAAGATCGAAGATGTCAGATTGTACTGGAGCTGCAGCAGAAATCAGCGTACACACCCTTGAGTTATTCCGAAAAGCCTACGCCATATTGGTACTTCAGCCAGTACTTGAAGAAGTAGCAGCATGGTTGAAAAATATTGCAACTTCAATTAGACAAGTGCAAACTGTGCTGCGGCGGTCGGACAAAAATGTGGGTGTGTACAAAAAACTTTTAACTAATTTAGGACATTTCAAAACACTTAAGATACTTTTTAAAAATTTAAACAATCACGTAGGTGGTGGTTTAAATAGAAAAAAAAGATCTGATAGAGTTAAATGGTTAGATGTATTGTCACGAATGGAAAATCCGTTAATTGAAAAGATGGACTGATTAACTTTAAAAACATAAGAGTATTCGAGGATTGCGAAATATTAAGCGCACGAGGCAAGGTCGCACCACGATGCACCGAATGTGTCATGCACCGAGTGCACCATATCGGTGATGAGTCACCACCACCTGCTTTACAGAAATGTGAAAACAAGCGACAATAACAAACTACGTCAGCCGATCAATCGGGTATAAAAAACGCCGATTTTAGCAGTATAGGATAAGTGTGAACCGATCAACGGTAGTGCGACCAGCTGACCTGAGAAGTCGAAATGTCGACTCTCCTCGGGAAAAGATCAAGTTAAGTAGTCAGTTCTCCAAAGTTGTTCAAAACGCGAAAGTGACCAAGCCAGCTGCCAGAAAAGCTAAGTCCTTAGCCCATGAGTCTGTGTAAGTACAATTATTACATTGTCAACTTTTAGTGTTTATGACCGTATTGTGCAGACCCATTTTGTGTATACCATATTTAATAGATTTAAGTGTTTAATAGAAAAACTCAGTGTTTGATTCCATCCTTAAAACTGAGATCCCGGCGCGACGTTTATCGTCGTGAGTCAGTTTAATTGGTGAACCCAAAAGGGCTCATAAATTAAACGTGACATTTGGTGGAGGCGCCGGTCTGTTTTGAGATGGATGAAAAACAATAGTTCAGTTTTTTATTTTTATTTTTTGGGGTATGATACAGATTCAGGAGAATAATGTGTGGGCTATAAAAGAAATTTTAGGTATTATTTTCTTTTGGCTAGGGATAGTGACATTGATTTATTTAGTGATTTTTTGGGGATTTCCTTTGCTATTGAAGCGCTCATTTGATAAAATTTTGGTTTAATATGGGTGGTACATCTTCAAAAGAGGAGGAAATTATTATTTCTCAAGCGGGAAACAGTGGAGGTGTATCAAATAGTTCGGAAAAAGATAATTCATGGTGAGCTAAGGAAATTTTAATTATTATTTTTCTGTGCATGGGGGTATTAATGCTTGTGTATTTTAGCGTCAAAAAAATTATTAGTTTGATGAACAAGCAAATTCGTAAAGAAATTGCTAGGAATAATCAACTTGCTTAAGAGATTTAAATTTAAATTTTTCTTAGATAAAAAAAAAAACCAAAAATAATTAAAAAAAAAAATAAATATAGCACATAAATGAATTTAAACGGTCATTTAAAAATTGTCCATGAGTGAGTCGAGTGACAAAGATCGAGTAAAAACTCGCAGTAGGGCTCAAAGTTTGTCGGAAAAAGAAAAATTCGTGTTACGTGAAGCTATCGCTAGGGGTCGAAACCCAGAGAAGGTGATAAAAGAGTTAAAAGATTTCAAACCCGAGCATCACAGTTCGACTGTGAGTTCTCCTGCTCCGACACAAACGGCAACTTCTTCACACAAACAAAAGCTTGACAAACCCAGTTCAGTTTGTTTGACAAGCAGTGAGGACGAAGAAAATACTCTTGACAATACTGTCGTGGGCGTTCAAGCTCAAACTTCCCAAGCCTCGGCTTCGACTTCTAAGCCCCAATCCACGGAAGTTTATTTCAGACCAAGAGCTTCGTTAAGTAGAACTCCGCCAAAACCACGTGAAACAGAGGATCCTTGGCAAGAAAGTCCCTTAGAAGTGGTAGTGCCACCAAAATCCCGCCCCTCAGAATTATTACAAAGTTCTAATAATCCTTGCCCACCCCCTGTGATTCGGGAAAGAAACCGTGCCATACGCCCTAACAATACTTTAGTAATGGCTAACATGACATTACAGGCAGCTTTGGCTGAGCCAAAAACTCCGGCTACCCCAAAGTTTACATGCCCATCTACATTTAACCCTTCTATTGACTCTCCCAGTATTTTTATAAATAAATACGAAAAAGCAGCGATTGTGAATAGCTGGTCAGAAAATCACAAAATATCTTATTTGGCTAATTTTTTGGAAGGTCCAGCCCATACATGGTTTAGTAATTATATTAGTGAGCCAGAGAATCAGATGAAAACATGGCTAAATATTAAATCAGATTTTTTGAAAGAGTTTTCAGGAGAACAGCCACTCCGAAAGCTAAAATTTCGATTAAACACTCGCAAACAGCAAGACGTCGAGGACATAAAAAAGTACTATTATGATCTATTGGCAATCGCAAACGAGATTGACCCAGAAATGACTTTTGACGCGTTTAGGGACCATTTTGAAAATGGTTTACATCCGTCTTACTATGAGATGTATTATTTGCTTAGTTCTAGCAATAGAAATTTTGACGATTTAAAGCAATTGGTGATTAAGATAAGCGATATAAAAGAAAGGACATTAGTGAATCAAATGACACAAAGTACAGCTTTATTGTCAGTATCTGCAGCAGTGAACAGTAACAGTGGTAATAATAAGGATATAAGGATATAATAATAAGGACCTGGAATGACACCAGGCCACGGACATTTTTTAATAGGAATTTTTCAAATACGGTTCAAAATCAGACACGAAATACCTATGTTTCCAAGGGTGAATAATTTTAGACCAAATCAAAATAGTCCGAGGAACAACTCATTCAATAGGGGGCGACAATTTGTAAGAAACAATTCGCAACAACCCCAGAACCATGATACTTTTAATAGGAACAGAAATCAGTTTTCTAATCAAAACTGGAGAAATAATAATAATAATAATTATTTGCCTCGTACGAGAAGGCACGACGGCCGGGTTATTTGCATTGATTGCCGTAGGCCCGGTCACGTGTCTTGTAACTTCAATAACAGGCCTTTCAAAGGAATGCACCTCAAGGCCGAAGAAACCCAAACGACAGAGGACAGTTTCAAAATTAAGAAGCCCGAACGAAATTGTCCAATTGTCATCTACGGGCACCAGTAAGCAAACATTAATAGTACATATCACGGTTAACGATAAAGATAACGTCCCTGTTTTACTTGATACAGGAGCTTGTAAAAATGTAGTCGACATAGATTATATAAGTAACATGAGACGGTTACGAGACAATATACAACTGATAACCGCAGGAGGCTATCCAGTTCAACCTCTCGGTAATTCTGAGGTAATTATAAAAGTGAATGGCACAATTATTTCCATTGAGGCACTAGTGGTGCAAAATTTATCAAAAGCCTTAATTTTGGGACATAACTTCTTGGCTAGTAAAAAATCATTAATTGACTATAATACCAATACTGTGACATTATACCATGAACTTGACCCATTGATTTTATATTTTGGCAACAATGTCAACAACAACATAGGGAAAATAGAACAAATGGAAGATACTAATAAGGTATTTGCGAACGTTGAGATTGAGTCAACCGCGCGAAGTTTGAAGGTTACACTTGAAACCGACTACATGGTCGAGGTTGGTCGCGAGATAACGGTACGACTGAACTGTGCCTTATCTCCGCACGAGTTCACGAAGTACTGCTTTATCGAGAACGATAAATACCTACGACCAAGAGGATTGATTTGTTCAAATATTTTTGTAAGAAATGGCAAATGGTACATCAAAATTAACAATATGAGGTTTAAAAAAGTGTTCATATTAAAAAATTCCACAATCGGTTATTTAGAGAAAAATATAGAAATGGATATAACAAAAATTCCAGTTCATTGTATTGATGAAACTGAAGATGATGAAGAAATGATTACCATGAATGACCATAATCTAAGCAATATAACGAACCCAGAATTGTGTAACAAATTGCAGACATTACTTTCAGAATATGGTGATGTTTTTTCAAAAACACCAAAATATATGGGAAAAACCGATGTCATTGAACATGAGATTGATGTAGGGAATGCTAAACCTATCAAACAGAAACCTTACAGAGTGGCACAAAAAGAAAGAGAGATAATAGATGAGCAGATAAGGGAAATGGAACAATACGACATAATAAGGCAAAGTAACTCGCCCTGGGCAAGTCCCGTCGTATTAGTGAAGAAAAAATCTGGAGAGACACGATTTTGTGTGGATTATCGCAAGTTAAACAATGTGACAGTAAAAAATTCATGGTCAGGATCTAATATTGAGGATATTTTGACGTACTTAGGAAACGCCAAATATTTCTCATCGTTAGACATGTATTCAGGTTATTGGCAAGTCAAAGTAAACGAAGAAAGTAAGCCACTTACTGCCTTTACAGCGCCAGGTCACGGTTTATGGGAATTTAATGTAATGCCTTTTGGATTGTGCAATGCCCCGGCAACATTTCAACAGTTAGGAGATGTAGTGTTTAGAGATTTAAAATGGAAAGAAGTTTTAATTTACATGGACGACATTATAATTTTTTCTAAAACAATAGATGAACATTTGGAAAAATTACGTAAAGTTTTCAATAGACTCCGGAGTGCAGGCTTAACACTAAAACCTAAAAAATGTGAATATTTAAAAGAAAAAATTAATATTCTTGGTTATACAATTTCGAAAGACGGAATTTTTCCTGATAAATATAAGGCCAAAAAATGTAAAAGGTGTACAATGTTTTTTGGGACTTTGTAACTACTACCGGAAGTTTATAGAAAATTTTGCAAAAATTGCACGTCCTTTACATGATCTAACAAAGAAACAAAATAAATTTGATTGGCAGGACATACATGACAAAGCATTTGAAACACTAAAACAAAAATTGATTAGTGAACCAGTTTTGGCACATTTTCAACCAAATAAAGGATGTGAATTGAGGGTAGATGCATGTAAAGATGGAATCGGAGCAATATTATTGCAGGAAGATCATGAAAATGCGTTACACCCAATAGCATATGCAAGTAGAAGCCTCAGTAAAGCTGAAAAGAATTATTCGATAACAGAACTTGAAGGGTTAGCAGCTATATGGGCGCTATCCTATTTTAGACATTTTATTTATGGAAAACCTATAAAAATAGTGACTGATCATCATGCGCTATGTTGGTTAAAAACCTTGAAAGAGACTACTGGACGTTTAGCGCGTTGGGCGTTAAAGTTATCAGAATTTGACTACACAGTACATCATAAATCAGGAATTGCTCACAGAGATGCAGACTGCGTAAGCAGATATCCTGTTTTGCCAGCAAATACGAAAGTACAAGAAATTGACGAAAATACCAACCTTTTTATTGGATATGCGTAACATTGCAGAATTGCAAGCAAAAGATAAAAACATTTTGGAAATAATTCAGGCTATAAAACATCCTGAAAAAGCTACAATTGGTATACGCAAGCAAGCGAAAAATTTTAGGCTTGAATCAGAAGTTTTGTACCGTATAAACCCGCATGGAGTGGGCCGGACTAAACTTTTAGTGATACCGCAACAGTTAATAGGGGAAATTTTGTACTCCCACCACTCAGAACCGCTGAGTGGCCATTTGGGATTGTCAAAGACCCTAGCGAAAATAAAACAAAGATACTATTGGCAAGGGTTGCAAAAGGACGTGGAACGTTTTGTAAAAGGATGCCCGGATTGTCAGGCCAGGAAAGGCCAACAAAATCAAAAGCCTATCGGTCTGTTACATCCTATCCCAGTTGGCACCCCATTTGAAAAAGTGGGAATAGATTTGTTAGGTCCGTTTCGCAGAAGTAGCAGCGGCAAAACCATGATAGTGGTAGCGACAGATTACGCCACAAGGTGGGCGGAGACTGACGCATTACCGAGCGGCAAAGCCGGACCTGTAGCGAAATTTATACTGGAGAGAATTATTACAAAACACGGTGCACCTAAGGAATTGTTAAGCGATAGAGGAAAAGTTTTTCAATCCGAATTGGTTACGGAATTGCTAAAAAAGATGGGGACAACGAGTCAGTTTACTACTGCATATCATCCCGCAACTAATGGCTTAACAGAAAGATTTAATAAAACTTTAGCCAATATGTTATCTATGTATACTAATACTGATCAATCAAATTGGGATGAATATCTTCCACATGTGACTTTTGCGTACAATTCTGCAAAACAAGATAGTACTAAATTTTCACCATTCATGCTGGTGTACGGTCGTGAACCTATTTTACCAACAGAAGCAAACTTGTTGCCACCCTTAGAAAGTAGTAATAGCGACCAAATTAGAGACATTGGTTTAGCAGTCAGAAATTTGGCAGTTGAAAATATAAAACGGCGTCAAGACATAGATAAATTACGTTATGATTGTAAACACCGCCATGTTGAATTTGAAGTAGGGGACCAAGTAAAAGTTTTCACCCCTATCAGGAAAGTAGGAAAAAGTGAAACATTACTGCTTAGATGGTTTGGTCCTTATTACATAAACCGGAAAATGTCTGATGTGGACTATGAAATACGAAAGGGCATTTCGCCAAAATCTAAAACTGAAGTGGTCCATGTAAGCAGAATTTTACATTACCATGACCCATGGACACCAGAATGAACCCCGCAACAAAAATAATACAAGCATTTCGGTTAATAATTTACTTTTTCTTTATTTTAAAAAAAATAAAAGTTCACTGTTTTGGCATTGCTGCCTATGGCTTCAACAGCCAAACGCGGCGCCACCGCTGTTGAGGCGTCGTTGACGCCGCCTTCCTCTTCTATTTTCTCGTCTTCTGGGGATGCTGGAACCCCAGGAGGAGCCTCCACCTCACCTGCCACTTGAGGGGGAGCCTCCACCTCGCTGGTCGCAGAAGGACCAACTTCCACTCCAGGCCCCAGTTTGAGGCTGGCCGCACCCACGGTGCGTCGGGCCCGCTGGGCAGCCAATAGGGCCATCAGACGGGCACCGCGGCCCCGGCCCTTTTCGGTGTCGACTTCATTTCCAGGTTCCATCTGAAAGGGAAGATATTGTTAACATTGGATAGCGAAACAAAGAGAATTTTTCTTTGGAAGGAAAAATATATGGAAATGATGAATAAAAGGAAAAAAAACCACTTATACTTACTTTTAAAAATGACACAATGCACTACAAAAGACTATAAATGCACTATAAAACACACGACAAAAATGCACGGTAAAGTTTCGTCTGGGTCAGAGGACGAACTGTGGAGAATGTGATAAGAAAACCGTATAAATACAATTCAGATCCCTCTCCACCGGAAAGCCAGGATGCTGAAATTAGCAAATTACTTCCAGGCGATGAACTTGTCAAATGTTAAGGTTATCAGAGAAATGTTTTCCCAACAGTTAAATGGTGCACCATGCTTAAACCCATGGGATTCGCTGATTTGGCCAGTTCGGAATAATATCTTAATGAGACCAGACATTGTTCAGTGCAGACCGATTAATGCATAAAATGCAAAAATGCAATTAAGCATAATGTTTAAACAAAGTAACAATTATAATGTACGGCTCCACATATTGAGCTATGTACCTATTTTTACAGGGCCCAAGGATTTTATTCTGTTATCTGCGTCTGAATTTTTATTGCGCAAATTCTTAAAATTCAAGAACAGATATCAGTTTAATTTTCCCTATAAGATAAAAAATGGTTACATGTAATGGAAATAAAAACATTGAATATTGTTATTGTGATGTAGGTACCTACAAACGAATAAAGATAAATAATGATGTTGTCGGTGTAATAATCACCTTGACCATATAGTTGTTTATGCATTTGGTAAAGAAAGCAACTAATTCGCGAGCGATAAGACAAATTTGATTCATCGCTACGCGCAGTTATGAATAATGACTAATTACTAGATTGGTTTAAATAAACCCGAATGGGACAACAATTTACAGTGTCATTTTAGAAATCGGTCGTGAAGTAACACTTGGGTGAAGTTAACCTATAATTTTCGCGAAAGTGCCAAACATGGAATGGATTGTGAATTTCTTGTTTTACATTAGGTGTGTTACCGAAATAAACACCAAACTGTATTTATACAAATTGGCACTGTACCACTTGTGGGAACTGCACGGAGAGTTTGATCGAGTGGTACCAATACAATTGTTGGGGATTACAAAATCTCTACTTGGCCTGTGGACTCAGATCATTCATACGGAGTATACCATACTTCTACTTGGCGAAAAAGTACGTCAAGGGGGCACTCCGTTTTCGACATGTGATTGTGCAATTTGCATATCACCCCAACAACCTCAATATCGACCTGAGGATTTTTGGCGAGCATGGGAAAATGTATTTGTGCAAGGATGTCCTTGTGCTACATGTGTGTACGGGAGAACTCAATTTTTGAGTCAACCAGGTCATCCGCCATATCCTCATGCTTATGTAAATGATATGACATATCAGTTTCGGGTACCAGTAGTGCCCCAAACACAAGAAAGGGATGAAACATCAGAAATCAGTTCTGCTGGCACATCTTCTGGAGGTGCATTTGGACCTCCTGGATCACACGCAAGTCAGGTCGACCGCAATCCGGCACTATGCCCGAATCCGGAAAACCTGGCGCAGGTGCAAGAAGGGGGGCCCATTATTCAGCAACAAACTGAAGAAGTTCTTAGACACGCGGTAACACAGCCGTTTATCGCGCAATTAGAACCGTTTGACGACATGGGGCCATATGCTACTTATCAGCAGCTATGAGGTCTACAATTTAATTTATGTTACCTTCTTATTGTTTTGTATTTTAATGGCTATATATATATGCATATGTTGATACAGACGTGATATACACAAGTGGATGATATATAAAAAAAAGTATATAATAAAAAAAATTTTGGAATGTATGATGTCATATTATCCCCAAATGGCGAGTATAAGTCATGAAATTAATCCAATTATTTTTTAGCGCCATGAACTAATAGGTGTGATAAAAAATGTTTCGCTGAAGAGGCGAATATTCCTGACACGACGCCCCGACAATCTTGTTGGTTGATAACGAGCTACTAACATAAAAGTTCGACGTTGTTTACATGACTAATTTTGATCACGCGGTGCATACACGGGATTCCTTGCTTTACAGCATTTGGAAAATGAATTTCACACGTTCCATTTTTTATTTTTTAATGGAAAATGGATCGTACATACTAACAAATAAATAGAGGTTACAAGTGATGCTCAAATTAATTCTGTTATAAGACATAATATTGCATATTAAGCCTTAAGTAGCACATACTAACCTTTTGTCTTATATTTCATGTAACACTGAGGGCTATGTAAGAAAGAGGCGAACTATGATGAGCCATTATTGTTGTTGGAACTCCCGATGGGCCTGTACGTTGATACGGAGGTCCAAGCAAGCCGAATCATCGATTCAATAATCGACTCACACCACAAACATTTATGGAACAGTGATCACAATGGTGTTCAGTGATGTGAAATGCGAAGTTTGGCTCATAGGACTAAGCCTCTATTAAACTTTTCTCAGTGTTGCAATATTTTTGTTCTGCCAGTGCCGGAACCGAATAGATTAAAAGTGCATGATATTGTTTATGTATAATTGCAGGAGAAAGTACTAACTTATTATTAAGAAATGATTGTAACTTAACTGAGTACTATGAAATACTCACATATGTAAACCTACTAACCATTTATCATAATACCTTGGTATGAACACATGTAATTTTTGAATTTATGTTAACGATATGTTTTTTCTATTGTTTAAAGTTTTTATTATTGTTCATATAAAACTGGGGACCAGTTTTTCTGGGGCGGAGGCATATGTCACGAATGGAAAATCCGTTAATTGGAAAGATGGACTGATTAACTTAAGAAACATAAAAGTATTCGAGGATTGCGAAATATTAAGCGCACGAGGCAAGGTCGCATCACGATGCACCGAATGTGTCATGCACCGAGTGCACCGTATCGGTGATGAGTCACCACCACCTGCTTTGCAGAAATGTGAAAAACAAGCGACAATAACAAATTGCGTCAGCCGATCAATCGGGTATAAAATACGCCGATTTTAGCAGTATAGGATAAGTGTGAACCGATCAACGGTAGTGCGACCAGCTGACCCGAGAAGTCGAAATGTCGACTCTCCTCGGGAAAAGATCAAGTTAATTAATCCGTTCTCCAAAGTTATTCAAACGCGAAGTGACCAAGCCATTGCCAGGAAAAGCTAAGTCCTTAGCTTATGACTATGTAAGTACAATTGTTAATTGTCAACTTTTTGTATGTTTACAACCGTATTGTGCATCCATTTGTGTATACCGTATTTTTAGTTTAATTGGCGAACCCAGAAGGGCTCATAAATTAAACGTGACAATATATTTGCATTTTTGTCTGTTTTTCGACGCGGGCAGTGCATATAGAAGTCGCTAAGGACTTAACGACACATAGTTTCTTAAATTGTCTAAAAAGGTTTATTTCCAGACGAGGCAAACCTTCTAGCATTCATTCCGACAATGGATTAAACTTTGTGGGCGCAAATAACTATTTTCTAGATCTGTATAATTTACTTAATGACACGAAACATAATGAGACCGTTGCTACGTTTCTAGCTGATGACCAAATTAGCTGGAAATTTATCCCAGCTCGTTCCCCTCACATGGGAGGATTGTGGGAGGCGGCCGTAAAATCAGCTAAGTTTCACCTCAGAAGAGTTCTAGGAGAATCTGTCTTATCCTATGAGGACATGTACACGCTTCTCGTGCAAATTGAGGCTGGCCTCAACTCTCGACCGTTACAACCTCTCTCTACGGACATAAGCGACCTGACCCCGTTAACCCCGTCCCATTTCCTGATCGGCGACTCTCTACTCTCCCAGCCTGATGAAAATGTTACGGATGCTAAAATATCTTCCCTGGAAAGATACAAATTGCTTGCTAAAAAAAACTCAGAGATTTTGGCAACGTTGGTCGAAAGAATATCTTTCCACCCTACAATTAAGGACGAAGTGGAAGAAAGACTGCGCAACTTCTCTACAACTTGGCAGTCTGGTTGTTCTGATGGACGAAAACACTCCGCCCCTACGGTGGGCAATGGCTCGAGTTGTCACTCTACATCCTGGAGCTGATGGAGTTATCCGAGTGGCAAACGTTCGGTTACCAAGTGGAAATGTGGTAGAGAGGACCCTATCCAAGATCTGCCCGTTACCAGTGGAAGTTTTGGAAGAAGACTTATATGGAAATGGCAACCAAGGCGATGTTGAGAAAAATGCATCCGCCTGATTAGAGTTTGAAACGCCCAGCCTTTCAACGGAGCCGGCAATGTTCACGCAAAAACATTTAGTGTGCTAATTGTGTGTGCTAAACAAAAGTGGCAACACCGCGCGCTGCTTCCAGACACACACACAGACAGCGTTGTAATTCTCGCGTTACTCTCTCTCGCGAATGCAGACAATACACGTTCACGCATTTTATTTACTTAGTTGTTGTATGTTTTTCAACTTTAAATTAAACAATTTTAATACAGTCCACTCTCGTATATAATTCAATTTCACGACCAATCCACGATTCTACATATCCACGTCAACAATTATCTTTTTAGATAGCGACGAATCTGAATCTGAAGTGGAGTGCGAAATTCCGTCAAAACCAGAAAATGAACCAACTCCAAAAAGGAAAAAGAAAACGCCTTCTACGACGTACAATTGGACAAAAGAAGACATTCCACATATAAATAGAGATACAACTTTTGAGCCTTCTAGTAATAGTGAAGTATTGGACCCACTAGAATACTTCACAAAATTTCTATCATTAGATATAATAAATGATATTGTTGATCAGACTAACATCTACAGCACCCAAGCAATGGGTAGGTGCCTTAACACCAATCCTAAAGAAATTACAGATTTTTTTCTATATTGCTTTTTATGGGAGTCATAAATCTGCCATCTTATGAAGATTATTGGGCAAGTGACACTAGAATTGAGCAAATAGCAGAGTTGATGCCAGTGAAGCGCTTCAAACGTCTAAGACGGCTCATTCACTTCAACAATAACGATAATATAACAGAAGATACCACAGATAGATATTTCAAGATTCGCCCATTTATTGAAAAAGTGAGGCAAAATTTTCGGAGACACCATACCGAAAATCAATATTCCATAGATGAAACAATGATCTCCTATAAAGGGACTCGGGCTGGAAATCTTAGGCAATACATAAAAAGTAAGCCTAATAAGTGGGGGTACAAATTTTTTGTTATCGCGGGTGTTTCCGGTGCCGGTACATTCAGGGAACTAAAGGGAACAGGAAACGAACTCTCACAATCTGAATGCGACATGGGTGTTGGAGCTGGAATTGTCATTGCCTTGTCGAAGTCCCTTCATGATGCAAACAAAGCAACTGTCTTCTTTGATAACTACTTTGCTAGTTTGCCACTTTTCACATACTTGAAGAATAACATGAATATATACAGTTTAGGAACATTACGCAGCAATAGAATTGCTGGATGTCCAATCGAAACAGACAAAATATTACTCAAGCAAGGAAGGGGTCAATATGATTATAAGACAGACAAAGGCAAGGGTGTAATCATAGTAAAATAGGTGGACAATAAAGCGGTTCTATTAGGTAGCACTTTATATGGTATAGAACCTAAGGAATCCGTGAAAAGGTACAGTAAAACTGCTAAAGCAAAGATAGATGTACACTGTCCGGCAATTGTGAAAAACTATAACAAACATATGGGAGGGGTGGATACTGCTAATGCCTTGATGGGTCTACAAATACGAGTAGAAATGCCGTCGCCCCAACGTCGGTACCTGACGTTGCGTCGGGTAATAGAACGTTGGCTAGACGAGACGTCCAAATGCCGTTTGGGCATTATGGATAGTTCTTAGAAAACACACGTGATTAGCATTAATTCTTCGATATAAATAGGAGCTGAGCAGACACAAAAAGTTAAATTTGCTGTAGGATGTTAATCAGTTGGAAAATAAATTGTACGTTAGATAGATATGAATGACTGATTGCTGGTCCTTGTTCACTCCCAATGTCAACTTCTGCACAGTTACTCAGTTCGCCATGCATAGATTGACATTTAAAGGAATGACAATATTTCTAATACTTCAGCATTTAGTTGGAAATTAAAGGAAAATTATTCGGCCAGATATTGTGGATAGAACAATGCTGCATATGGCATAACAGCAAATCGAAATCGCAAATAAAACTACACACCACCCGCGCCCCAATCTTTAGTTTATTATTAAAATTAAAAAAAATTCCAAGATTGACCTGGATGACTTTTTTTTTTGCTTCTTGCTTCACCGGGAGAATATCTGAAACAAAAAAAATAATATTACCACGAGAATATAAGAAATGTCAATGTGTTTTAAGTTTGAACTCGGTTTTAACCAATGTTAGCTGAAGCTTGATTTTATATTGTAGCATAAAATCAGTATAAAAATTCATTATACATTGAATGGTAATCTAGCACACAACTTAACGTATAATGTCAGAAATTCACTGACTTTAAAAAAAAAAGATTTTATGCAAAACACGTATTTGTCAGCGTACGAGAAAACCCACCAGTTAAAAACAGCGCACGGGAAATGGGCACTTTCCAGCGTCCTCACGGAAAAGGTACATTTTTTAAACAAATCCACCAAAAAATAGGTAGTTTTCAGACTAGAGAGAATAATGAAAAAAACCTTTCCTACTCAGGTGCGGTAAATGCACTTTTACACACTTATTTGAGTGCGGTAAAGAATACTTTTCCGCACCGGATGCGGTAAAGTTACTTTTCCACATTGCAAAATTAATTTACAATAAATGTAGAATTTTAAAGGTAATATGTGTAGAGAATATCCACTTGCACCAACCTTTTTATGAGATGCTCAAGCAAATAAAAAAATTGAAAAAGTCATTAAACATATTGTCTGATTCGTGTAAAACTGGTCAATTGTATAATTCTATGTTATATAAAGGACTGCAGGAATTTAATATGTTGCCGAATCATATTAAAGATTGTAGCAACCTCGAGAATTTTAAAAAATTAATTAGAGAACACTTTTTGTAGTTTTTAACATTTTATATTGTGATGCCTATGTATTTTTTAAATTTATTTTAAGTTTTTTATACCCTTATGTAATTGTTTTTGTATATAGCATTATGCTAAATAAATCATTATTCAACAGATAACAAACGAAAGACAGTCCACAATATTCAGACAGGCTTTAGTTTAAAATTCTCTAATTACTCCCTAGGTAGTGAAAGTGATATTTTCATCTCTCAAATGAGGGAGAAAACTTTTATTTTCTATAGAGGTCGTAGAAAATAGTTATTTGCGCATAGTTAAAAGCAGCAGTTAAATATTATGTTAATACCTGGTTGAAGAAGGTGTTGTTACTAAAGATATGTTTGTCAATTTGTCAAGAAAGTGACAAACTGTCTTTAGACAGCAAGACTTTTACGGGTGGCACTTTTCCTCCCTTTTAAATTAAACATCCTGTTTCTATTCTTTTTTTTATTATTCGCAAGAAGGCTAGTAATTATTCTTAATACTTCCCTATACCTATTTTGCACCGGTTCCTAGATGTTCCATAAAAATGGTGGCTTTGTCAGCAAAACGGTAGTCTAAACATTAATTAAATTCTCAAGTCCTGAAAGGCTTGCCGATGTGACCTTTTGTCCTCAGTTAGACAATACTACATATGGTTGAAACCCCAGACACAGAAAATGAAAAAAACCTACCGGACCTACAGACAGATATAAAAACTGCCAAAAGTTCGTTTTCTTTTAAAATGATTCATCGGTGTTTTATGGTTTGTAATAAAATAATATTAAACTTAGAACAAATCCATGTAAACATTTCCTTTACCTAACTTCAACCGTTTCTGACTTATTAACAGTGTTTCCTTAAAGGGTGCATACAATCGTGTCATACCAATCTGAATACGGACACCTGCTTGGCCTTAATGACTAGTTGTCGTTTCTATAACGACATGTTCTGACAGATATTTGTCAAATACAAAACTGGTTGAAACTTTAGCACAAGCAGGGGTCCGTATTCAGATTAGTATGTATTACGATTTTATACGCACTTTAAGGAAAAACTGTTATTAAGTCACAAACGGTTGAAGTTAGGTAGAGGAAGAGTACACATAGATTTGTTCTAAATTTAATGTTCTTTTTTCACCCTGTAAATTTTTGACATTTTTCGTCTCTGGGCTTTTCAACCATGTGGTATTGTCTAACTGAGGACAAAAGATCACACCAGCAAACCTTTCAGGACTTAAAAATTTAATAAATGTTTAGACTACCATTTTGCTGCCAAATCCACCACTTTTATGAAATATCTAAGAAGCGGTGCAAGATAGGGAATAGAATAGGATAGCGAAGTATTAACATTAATTACTAGGCTTCTTGCGAGGAATTCAAAAATTAGATTAGAAACAGTGTATTCCATTTGAAAATTAAAAATTGGTGTTCTTTCCGACTGATATGGCAACACTTCAAAGTCCAAAATATTTTACATAGAGAGTTTGGATAGGCTACAAATTTAAACGAAAAATATTAAGTCATTCTCTAGATACTTCTAATATACCATCAGCGTGAATCACCCTGAATCTTACATATTATATTAAAAATAGACATTTTTTAAAATTATATTTGATTATGAATTCTATTTAAAAGAAGAAAGTTATGTCAATTCTTGAGAAAACTGAACGCAGTAGCTAAAAACTAAACACGAAACTGAAATCACATCGAAAAAGTGCCTTAAAAATGTTTGTTTCACTCCGATATTTTAATAAAGAAAAAAGTTGGGTAAAGTTTGTAAAATGGGCGATTATCTCCTTTGATTTGAGAAATAGAAAAATAATGTTAAATACAAAAGTTTTAGAGAATATTGATATTTATAGTTTAAAATTCCTTTTGGATATACAGGTTCTTAAAGACATGACAGAAAACATTAGTTTTTTTAAATATACTTTTTTTTATATTTTTTCCGTCGACCCTGTATTGACAGCCTTTTTTGATGGACGATAACGAATGCAAAATCGTTCAATATTGAGTTCCATTAATGCATGATTTTTCAATTGTTTTACTTTAATGCATGATCTTATCAGGCAATCAAATACGCTCATAGTATAGTTCTATCCTTTTTTATTTGTATGAAACAAAGAGAAATAAACACACATTCTTTAGTTGACATCCACCATTACTGACAGAACAGTTTTTTCAAAACTTTGTAGGATTATAAACCTTTATTATAAACTACAGTTGACGGAAAAATGTTGTAACCAACTTTTATATTAATAAGCGATTAATAATCTCAATTTTAGTAACGCGTTGACTGCGTTAAACCATTTCGATTATTAATCGCTTTCATTAATACTCTCGTTCGTTAAATAACTATTAAATTCTTCATAACAATTTAAAACTTTTTTGTTAATAATGTCAGATTATTTAATTTTTAATTTTTCTATACAAATATTACTTTTTATGATGTAAAATTGACTGTATTGCCATTGTTTCTAAAAGTAGAATACTCATATTTGGTACGAACGTTCTACAGGAACGACAAAAATGATTTATTCAAATAAATCGTATAATAATTGCATTAGATGCTACAGGACGTTCAATTTTCATTCAATTCAATTTTAAAATATATTTTGATTAATTCAGTTTAAGAAATTTCGACTTTTATAAATGGAACACCCTGTACATTATTTATTTTGTCTGATAGGTTTTACGTATGTCATGTACCTAATTTGAGAAGATTGCAATTTATTTATGGTTTTTAATTTTTACCTTCAATTTAAGTTTAAGTTTAGTTTAATTTAAGTTTATAACTAGCTTACGACAAACTAAAAATGCAAGTGTTGTCAACCGTTGGTAGAGTTACAGCATATTCCAGACATCAAAATAAAACGATTTAGCTAAATTGTCCTATACCGAAAGTTAATATTAAGAAAGATACAGGGTGTGAAAGTTGAAATTTTGTTCTTGTTTTTTTATCATATTATCTAGGTATTTTGATATAAATTACTAAAAATGTGTATAAGGGGATTTTGACAGCCGGTAAATATGATGGTTTCATATATTTGCAGTAGCTGATAGGGGGCGCTACCTGCAGCTTTTTATCTGCTTAAAAGGACTAATACTTTTTTTCTACGCCACTGAAACAGACACACGACTTCAAAATATGATTCTAATATGTTTTCTACGTGAAAAAGGTATACTTGTTTTAAGGCTTAAAAGTTGACCGTTTTTGAGATATCCACTATTTTGATATTGCATGTAGCAACTTTCAAATTGGTAAATATTTATTTTATGAAAGTAAGTTTTTATTTTGCCTTTGTAGAATACTTGTTGTCCAAAAGAAACCTTTTTTTAATGTTAATACTTTAATTTCCAGTGGTTTGTGGTGTAAGTTGTTTCACCAAATTCACTGAAAATACGTAAGGATTTTTCATTTATTTTTATCAGTCTTTTTGTTGTGTGATTTAGCTAAAAGATATACCAATTAGTTTTTTTAAGGCGTGTATAAATTACGTAAATGTACTTTACCCTTTAACCATTTAACCGTATTAGCAATGCAATATTAAAACATTAAATATCTCGAAAACGGTCAACATTTAAGATCTAAAACTAGTAATTTTTTTTAAATAGAAAACATATTAGAATAATATTTTGAAGTCATATGTCCGTTTCGATGCGTAAAAAAAGTTTAAGTACTTTTAAGCAGCTGAAATAGTTGCAGATAGGCGCCTCCTATCAGCTACTGCAAAATAGTAGTAGTAATGCTGTAGCTCTATGTCCCATTACTTATGGTCCACCCTATACAGGGTTATTCACCTTATTTGGACACGGAAGATTGTGACTAAACTATTCACTTTCAAAAAAGTTATAGACCTATTGAAGGTATCTTTTAAAAATATTTTCAAGATGTACCGGTTGTCCCAAATGCCGAAAAAGTATCAAAGTCATGTTTTTTCAAATGTAACACCTGGTATATTACTTTATTTTCAAAATCTACGTTGAAAATAAAAATTAATTTTATTGATGTTTGATAGGTCTAAACTTTACAGTTTCTCAGATATTCCTTAATTTGTAAAAATGTAGAACAAATATTAACATTTAAACATTCAACCTTCCTTTGAGATTAATTGACCAAAATTGGTTTGGGCGATGATAACAGATTAGTTTTATGATCCAAAAGTGATAAATTGTCTAGCTCATATAGGGGGTCTCAAAAAATTATTTAATCAAAAACTAAAGTTTTGAAGTAGTATAAACTTGTCAAAATCAAATGGAACCACAATTACAGTATATGCAAACTTAATTACCTATCGAAAATTATTAAGGTTTCATACCTCTAATTGTTAACGTTTTCTTGGATAAATCGACATTTCCTAAAGTAGAGCTGACTGACTGATTTTTAATATCGTTCAAAGATCACTTGGTATCTTTTCGAATTACATATCTATCATTCTAATCTAAGTAAAGCTTAGAATAAAATAGTGGCTTAATACTTTGTAAATTTGCTATACAAGTAATTCATAAAAATAATTAAATAAATCATTCAAACAAAAATAATTCATAAAAATGTTTAAAACGGCGACAATTCGACTACAAACTACTAGAACTAAACTTAACATCCAACTAGTCCGTTTTTGAGTCCTTCAGCAACATTATTAAGTATCTTAATGGATATACTCCTAAAAATTTCGCTAATTCGCTAATCTGTGGTCATTTCTCAAGGGTATCAAAATGACTCAAAATCGGTGCGAGTTCGAGAAATGAATGATGAATTGACTTTCCAAGAAAACGCGAACATTTAGCCATAGGAGACCTCAATAATTTTCGATAGATAATTAAATTTTGCATCTACTTTAATCATAAAATAGGTGGTGTTCAATTTGATTTTGACAAGTTGTTAAAGTTTAAAGGTTGCAATTATTGGGAGAAAAATGTTGAGACATCCTGTATGAGCTAGACAATTTCTCACCCATGGATCCTAAAACTTGATCTCTTAGTAGGTCCCAACATTAAAATTTGTTCTAAACTTTTACAAAATAACGAATATCTGAGAAACTGTAAAGTTTAGACGTACCAAACCTCAATGTCATTCATTACCTTTTATTTTCAACGTAGATTCTGAAAATCAAATAAAATACTAGGTATTCCATTTGAAAAAATATAACTTTGATACTTTTTCTGCATTTGGGACAACCGGTACATCTTGAAAATATTTTTAAAAGATACCTAAAATAGGTCTATATCCATTCCAGAATCAAAAGTTTGTTGAAGGTGAATACTTTAGTCACAATTTTCCGTGTCGAATAACGTGAATAACCCTGTATAATTGATAAGAAAAACAAATGTTTTAATTTTGTATGTCATTAACAACAATTTAAAATGTTTATGGTTCAATTGAATTGTTAAAGACAATTTTCAGATTATAGTTTAGTTAAGATAACAAAAAATGCAGGTAAAGTTAAAACATATAAATAAATCGCAGACATTTAAATTAGGTAGGTATATGACATATTTCACAAAAGTTGAATTGTAAAAGCTATCAGAAAAATAAGGAATACACAGGCTGTTCCATTTACAAAAGTCGAAATTACTTAAGCTGAATTAGTCAACACGGTGTTTCATGGTAAATGCGTTATACAGGAAGTGTCACGATAAATGCGTCATATTTTAGGGTGTGATTAAAGGTCAAAAAATAACTCTAGTTTGCTAAACCATGGTCCAAAATGTTTCGTTATGTAGATACAGGGTGTTAAAGTTTGGGTAAAAAAATCTAAATTTACTTATTTCATCAAAACAATAAGAGATATTTTCGTAAAACTTTTTGGGTGTCAACGATAAAGTTCGTTTTGCCATTAAAAAATATATTTTTGATATTTGCCAGTGGCGTCCAATCAAACAAGTTATTGACCATTTTTGCCAAAAAAATATGTACGCCACTGTTTTTCCAAAAAATGCAAATCAGTTCTGAATTCCTTATTCAATTTAACACAGAAAAGGTATCTAGTAACTTTTTGGTACGTCATCTCGTTTTCGAATAAAAAATCCTGCAAAAGTACCATTACAATTAATACTAAATTTTCGAATTTCGCCTCTATTCAATTTTAAAATTTTGATTTATTCAGTTTTTTAAAGATAAAATAGGAAGTTACTGCTTGTTCCTATCGAATAAAAATTTTTTTAAAAAAGTAAATTAATAAAAATTTAGATATTGATTAATAAAATAAACAGTCGACGATTTAGTATTGATTTTATGGGTACATTTTTATGATTTTCAATTTTTATTGGAAAACAGAATGGTGTACCGAAAAGTTACTAGATAGCTTTTCTGTTCTAAATTGAATGGGGAATTCGAAATTGATTTGCGTTTAATGGAAAAAGAGTGGTGTATACATATTTTTTTTGCAAAAAGATTCAGGAACGTGTTTGATTGAACGCTACTGGCAAAATTAAAAATTATGTTTTTTATTGCAAAACGTGCCTTATCGTGGACAGTTGACACCTACAAAGTTGTATAAAAATATCTGAAACCGGTTTGAAGAAATAAATAAATTTAGTTTTTTTTATTCAAACTTTAACACTCTGTATATACATAATGGAACATCTTTGGCCCATGGTTTATTTAGCAAACTAGGGTATTTTTTTACTTTTAATCAAAACATTGTAAAAAAATTGAACGCCCTGTAGCATCTAACGCAAATTTATTTGCGTAAATCTAATTTGTGGTCCCTGTGCAAACAATGGTAATTGGTAATACAACCAATTTTATATCAAAGTAAAAACTAATATCTTAAAGAATTAAATATTAGTAAAACCTTGAGGAAAACTATCAGGTTGAAGTATAGACAACACAAAAATTTTTAAAATTCTACCTAGTATCTACAAATGTATTAAAATATATAAGGTTCTATTTAAAAAAAAACTAATGCCTGGTTTATACCCCCAAATTAAAAAAAATAATTAAAGTTAATTTAATTTAAAATAAATGTAAATTTATACGGTTTATGCCCGGTTTATACCTTCAAATTAAAAAATTAATTTTAATTTAAATTACATGTAAAATTGAATGAAAATTATTGTGGTTTGTAATTTTCAAGAAATGCTAAATTAAATGACATAGATTTGTTTTTGACTTTGACGTATTGTAGACATATTTTAACCTAAAAAGGGTGAAAGAGTTTAGCTATAAAATAATCATTTGTAAAGTTAAAAATATTAAACAAGGAATGAAGTTTTCTTTGGCAGTGGTTACCGCAATAATCGGAATTGGTGTATCTTTGATAAACGATGAAAAAGAAATTGGAGATATGGAGTAAAACCGATAAACAGAGAATGAGAAAAAACACAAATAAAGTTTCACATTTTATCACAACGAAAAGTGATAAAGGGTTTACAAATTAGCCTCAATTTCACCCAATGGTGAAAGTTCGTTGACTTTTAAGTTAACATTAGTTTTAGTTTTGTGTAAATTTTAAGTACAGCATGTCATATACAAATGTGTAGCTTTAACTTTGATAAAATTAAATTGACTATAACGAAAATATAGTTTAATTGTTAATTTGGAGGTATAAACAGGGGACAATGTCTGGTTTATACCTCCAAATTAACAATTAAAGTAAATGTTCATTAAAGACAAATTTATCACCCGGTTTATACCTCCAAAGTAACAAATTAAACTAAAAAGTTAAATTAAGTTAAGTTTTAACTTAAATTTAAAAAGTTATAGCCACATGTTTGCCAACTTTAAACTAAGGGCAAATTCTTGAAACCTTCGTTGTGATAAAATGTGAAACTTGATTTGTTTTTTCCTTCATTCCCTGTTTATCAGTCTTACTCCATATCTCCAATTTCATTTCCATCGTTTTGTCAAGAATACACCGATTCCAACTAGTGTGGTAACCACAGCCAAAGAAAACTTCATCCATTAGTTAATATTTTAAATTTTACAAATGATTATTTTATAGCTGAACTTTTTCATGAATTTTTCACCCTCTTTAGGTTAGAATATGTCTAAAATACGTCAAAGCCAAAAAACACATCTATGTCATTTAATTTAGCATATCTTGAAAAGTATAAACAACAATAATTTTCATTCAATTTTACATGTAATTAAAATTTAATTTAATTTTTTAATTTGGAGGTATAAACCGAGCATTACATGTAATTAAAATCAAATTAATTTTTTAAATTTAAAAGTATAAACCGGGCAGGGATGTGCAAATGACCACTTTTTTTGATTTCGACCAGGGCAGTGGTCAAAACTGGTCAAAATGGTTGAAACTGGTTAAAACCAAAATAAAAATGTATTCCTAGAATAAAAAATTAAAAAATATATAAATTAGGTGTAGAAAAATGTAACAAACTGATTTCTGTATATAGAATGTTAAATTTAAAAATAAAACAAGATAAAAATGTTGAAAGGTAGGAAGACAATGATGACTTGATGTAGGTATAATAGGCAGGTTTATAATTTGTTGGCTTTTTGTTGTTTAAATGTTTCTTTTTGTTTAAAATAATTTTTTTTTTATTTTGAGTACAAATGTTTGTATATTTTGAGGTAAAACATTTCTTAAAAAATAATTAAAACAATTTGATATATATATTTTTTTAATTTTGAACTTTTTGGTTTTGACCCGTTTTGACCACTAAAGTTTCCAAAACAAATTTGACCAGGGCAGTTTTAACCGGGTTAAAACCAATGGTTTAAACCACTCTGTCCAAAACTTGCCAACCATGAAACCCGGCAAAATACTTTTCAAGTTATGTTAAATTAGATAGCATAGATGTGTTTATGACTTTGGACATATTCTAACCTACCAAAAAACTAAGTGTTAGTGTACAATGATGATTATTGTGTTAAAGGTAAAATGAAAACTGTATTGTTTTTTATTTTTGTTAATGTTACTATCATTAAACTGGATTCATAGTTCTAGTTCCGCAAGAAGAAGTAATCAGTAAGCTGTAGTAAAAATAAATAATATACTTGTAACACTCTAATTCATAGTTTGACAAATAAGTGCAAGCCACATTAACCGCAAGCAGTAAGCAGCAAGAAATGAATCATTTTCATTTCTTACCTTGCTCCTTACTGCTTCCATCATAGACTACTGGTCTTTACCCCCATTCATAGATTTTGGAATATCATTTGACAAATACTTTCTTTTGCTTTTGCCCAAAAATGACAACCCACAAGATAATAAATAAAATTTTGATGGTTTATAAGACTTTGGGGTTATGTTATTTCCTTCTTACTAAAGTCGAACTATGAATTGACATGGCTACTACTGCTTGCTGCTTACTTCTTGCGGAATTAGAACTACAAATCTAGCTTTAAAACAGTTAACTCACCTTAAAACTTGCTTTTTAATCCACTGTTGTACCTAATGTAGATAGTTTAATATATTGCACACAATTTTTCTTCTTCAACTTGACTTGATTGCAGTCCCTGGGAAATGTAGTCACTTTCTTCATAAAAGTTGTGCTTTTTCATCCACATGGAAAAGTAGTGATGTATGCAGCATATACCAGTTGCAGATCTGTAAGACTAGCCGAATTAGTTACTAGAACCACCCTTAAAAATGTTTTTTACAAAAATGTATAGTAATGATGCATCAGCATTAGCATGGTTTATTACATAGGTTAGGTATGAAATTGTCATTGTAATCTTACCTGGGCCAGCAGCTGTTGTATCCATTATGTCAATCAAAAATATACATTTACTTGATTTTAGTGTATAATCTTCACCAATTAAATTGTTAGATTTTGTTGTTCAGTCGCGAAAGAAGAGGAGAAGAAAAGGGTGACAGCCGAAGAGCAAGTGGACGTGAACTTAACCAAACAAAAGTGACATTGTTTTTAGAAGTGTGTTTTTCGACAGATTCCGGTCGGAGATACATATATTTTGTCTAAAAAGCATGTGGTTTGACCATTGTTGGTGTGTTGAATAAAATAATCAAAAAAATGATATACAGTCCACTTTTATTTAATCACAACTAAAAAGAAGAGAGAAAATACTGGGTCTAGCCTTTGGATTCAACATTTTGGTCCTACGAGTCGGATTGAGGCAGAAACAGAGCACCTCCAGAGTTCGAGTTGATAGCTGCAGCTTGTTTGTACAAAGTTACCAGAAAGTTGCCGTATTATCCACATCGTAACCTTGAGTAAGTCCGTTCCATATTAGCCTTTTATTTATCTGAATATTATTTGAATTGAGTTAATCTGAATCAATACATGTTTTTATTTGGCTTTATTTGTAGTTTGTAGAGCATACCTTCCAATATAAGTGAGGTGACATTGAGTTGCTTTATAATTACAGCCAGGTTGCATGTTTTTTCTGTATTCGACAATAAATATTTTTGATTATTTGTTTGCAAGTCTTCAGAGTGAAGGTGCACCCCTTTAATTGATTAAAATATAGGTTTGAGTGATTATCTTGATCTTTAAAATGTCTGTAAAAAGAATAATAGTGAAATTATAAAACTGCAAACACAAAAAGCTACTTTAAATGGGCAGTTGACCAGATTTGATAAATATTTGTGTAATATAAACTTATCATCTTTAAATTTGTCGGAGTTAGCTACTCGCTTAGAAAAAAATGAAGATATTTTAAGTAAATTTGAGGATTGTCAACTACAGTTAGAAATATTGGGTGAGGATGATGATCATGAGTTGGAGAGGGAACATTTTGAAAATTTTTATTACATGGTCATATCGAAAGCTCGCTCACTGTTGAATGGTCAACAGATTGGTCAGGTTAATAGTAATGAATCACAGTCTAAGCCTGTAACGAATGAACCATTGGTTAATATCAAACTTCCACCACTTAATTTACCTCATTTTGATGGAAGTTTTGATAAATGGTTGCAGTTTTATGATGCCTTTAATAGTATTATACATGTAAATACTAACTTATCACCAGCACAAAAGTTTTATTACTTACTTTCAAGTTTACAAGGTGAAGCAAGACAGTCTATTCAATCACTACAGGTAAGTGACAATAATTATTTTGTAGCTTGGGAATTGATATGTGATAGATATCGAAACTCCAGATTAATAATTAATAGTCATTTGAAAGCTCTTTTTGCTATTCCAGCATTAATAAAAGAAAGCAAAGATAGTTTGCGCCAATTCATTAATGATTTACAAAAAAATATTCGTGCACTTGAAAACTTAGGTCAACCAGTGTGCTCATGGGATTCTATCATTCTTTTTCTCATGTCTTCAAAACTTGATGATAAAACCCGCAGAGAATGGGAGTTATCACTTAGTGATAGTAAAGAATTGCCGTCTTATGATGATTTATTAAGTTTTTATCGAAACGCAGTCAAGCATTGGAAATGATAGAATTTAAATCAAAAATAGGAAGTAATGAGAGCAATCATAGTAATAAAAAGTATAATGAACGTTCTTATTCTCATTTGTCAAATCAAGGAGCAAAGTTTTGTAACTTTTGTAAAGGTTCACACTTGATTTATTACTGTTATAAATTTTTAAAGCTATCAATAAATGAGCGCATTAATGAAATAAGAAAATTACAACTTTGCACCAAGTGTTTACGATCAGGCCATCCTAATAAGGATTGCAAATCAGAAGATTGTCGTAAATGTAAAAAGAATCATAATACATTACTCCATTTGGATAAAACGAGTCATTCTGAATCATCATTGCCTGCTGATGTTGTTCAACAAACTAGTAATGATAATAAGCATCAAGTTAATAATTTTCTTTGTTCAAATAATGATTCGCAGCAAATAATAAGTGCAAGTAGCTCAGATGTGACTTCTGATTCAGTGACAATATTGGCAAATCAGAATTCGAATCCTTTTATTTTGCTTTCTACTGCTAATGTATTTATTAATGATGCAAATGGTAAACCTGTTTTATGTAGAGCACTTTTGGATTCAGGTAGTCAGTCAAATTATATGACTTATAATTTGCTTAAAAATTGAATTTAGAAAAATCAAAGGTAAATATATTGGCTAGTGGAATTAGCAAAAATAGCATACATATTGAGCATTCTTCTCGAGCAAAAGTCTTTTCTACTTACAACAACTTTCAGATTGAAACAAATTTCTTAATTTTAAATAAAATAACAGGTAATTTGCCAAATACATCTTTTAATAAGGAATTTTTGAATATACCTAACAACATTCATCTTGCAGACTCTAATTTCAATGTTCCTAATTCTATAGATATCCTGTTGGGTGCAGGAATATTTTGGTCTTTGTTGTGTGTAGGCCAAATTAGCCTTGGAAAGGGTATGCCAGTTCTCCAAAAATCACATTTTGGATGGATAATTTCAGGTTCTTTATGTCCTCTTAAATTTCAGACTACTTCTTGTCATTTGAATATTGAGCATATAAAAATTCAAGAACAACTTGAAAAATTTTGGAAAGTGGAGGAGTGTCTTCCTGTTTCAAGGTTTTCCAAGGAAGAGTTGGAATGTGAACGTTTCTTTGTTGATACAACTAAACGAGATAAATTTGGCAACTTTATTGTCAGTCTTCCAACTCGAGAGAACATTCAAGATTTAGGCCAGTCTAAAGATTTTGCCTTTAAACGATTGATTGGCATTGAAAAGCGACTTTCAAATAACGAAAATCTTAGAAGGCATTATCATGATTTCATGCAGGAATACATTGATATGGGTCACATGTCCTTAGTTGAATCAGATGAAGATGAGGCAAGTTCTTCTCGAATTTGTTATTTACCTCATCATCCCGTTCTGAAAGTTTCTAGTTTAACAACAAAGTGTCGTGTGGTTTTTGATGCTTCGGCGAAAACTACCTCAAATTTGTCTCTTAATGATGTGCTAAAAGTGGGACCCAAAATTCAGGATGATTTATTTTCAATTATTGTACGATTTCGTTGTCACAATTTTGTTTTTATCGGTGATATTGAAAAAATGTATCGTATGGTGCAAGTTTACCAGCCTGACCGTGATCTACAACGAATTCTTTGGAGATTTGATATTAATGACGAGGTTAGGTCGTATAGGCTTAACACTGTGACTTACGGAACAGGTCCGGCGTCGTTTTTGGCCGTTAGATGTTTGCATGAAGTGGCTTACGAAAACATGGAAAAATATCCAGAAGAGTGTCATATTATATTAAAAGACTTTTATGTTGACGATTTGATTAGTGGCGCAGCCACGATTGAAGAAGCATTCAAATTAAGAAATAACATTTCTAATTTATTGGCTAAGTCTGGATTTTTACTCCGAAAATGGGCATCTAATAATAAAAATATTTTGAAATCTGAACCAGCCAACTTAACACCTCACATTATTCCATATCTGATGACAAAGATATTAAGGCCTTAGGCGTTTTTTGGAGTCCCTCTGATGATACTTTAAAATATTCCACTAACTTTAATACAAATTTAAAGGGACGAATAACGAAACGATTCATATTGTCAATAATATCACAGATATTTGATCCGCTTGGGTTATTAGCTCCGGTAAATATGCGAGCTAAACTAATTTTACAAAAACTATGGAGGGAAAAGATTGATTGGGATCAAACTGTTCCACAAGATTTGTTTTCGGCTTTTACACATTTTATAATCAAATTTCGGATATCAACGATATAATAGTCCCAAGACATGTTTCAATGTTAAATGCCAAAACCTTAACCATACACGGGTTCTGTGACGCTTCTATTACAGCATATGGTGCCTGTTTATACGTGGTCTCGCATGGTCCAGAAAGTGTGCATTCTTCTCAACTTTTATGCGCCAAATCGCGTATCGCTCCATTGAAAACATTAACTTTGCCTCGTCTTGAACTCTCTGGTGCACTCTTGCTGGCAAATTTATTTGAAAAGGTCCGGGATTCTTTGAGTGTGCCTGTAACCGAAACATATTTGTGGACAGATTCCACAATTGTTTTGTCTTGGTTGGCCATGGAGCCTAGTGATTTAAAAACATTCGTGTCAAATCGCGTTTCTTCTATTCAGTCTCTAACCAGTAGTTGTCACTGGAAACATGTTCCTTCGCAGGATAACCCTGCGGATTTAATTTCTCGTGGTCTAAGCCCGCGCAATTTATTGGTGTCCAGTATCTGGTGGTCTGGCCCTGATTGGTTAGTGAAGGATGATTCATCTTGGCCTACTAGCAAATTTGAAATGGCAAATGTGCCAGAAAGACGAGAAAATAAAACTGTAATTTTTACAAGCACTTTTAATGATTTTAACCTATTAAAACGATACTCATCTTTTTTAAAATTATTGCGTGTAACTGCTTATACATTACGATTTATTCATAATGTCCGTAATCCTGCTAATCGTTTTAAAGGCTCTCTGTCTGTGAGCGAATTAGAAAAGACTTTGAATGTTTTGATAGGAATTGCTCAAAGACAAGATTTTTCAAGTGATATAGAATCATTAAATAAATTAAAAACCGTTTCGCATAAAAGCAAAATTTTATCTTTAGACCCATTTTTAGATGAATCTTTGATACGAGTAGGGGGGAGGCTTAGACACTCAAATTTATCATTTGAACAGAAACACCCGTTACTGTTGTCTGATAAAAATCATCTCACTAAACTTTTAGTTAAATATGAACATGAAAAAATGTTGCACTCTGGAGCACAGACTGTATTATGTAATTTAAGAAGCCGGTTTTTGGCCTCTAAATGGAAGAAGTTTGGTGAGAGGTATTATCAGACGGTGTGTTGTCTGTTTCAAAGCAAAACCTAGAGGAGTTTGCCCTAAGATGGGAGATTCTACCATCGGCACGAGTGTCATATTCGCCGCCATTTACTAAAACTGGTTTGGACTTTGCTGGTCCTTGATGTTAAAGGACGGAAAGGCACGAAATCGAACTTCTGTAAAGGCATATGTATGCGTTTTTATATGTTTCACTACAAAAGCGGTTCACCTCGAGCTTGTGGGGGATCTTCATCTCAAACCTTTTTGGATGCTTTGAAACGGTTTGTAGCACGCAGAGGGTTGCCCAGTGATATCTATTCTGACAACGCCACAAATTTTGTGGGTGCAGCTGCTAGTCTTCGCGAATATATAGAATTGCAAACGATTTTTCAAAGGTAGATATTGTCAAAGATTTTTTAGTTGGCAATGGAATTCAATGGCATTTCATTCCTCCGCGATCTCCACATTTGGTGGGTTATGGGAGGCTTGCGTAAAATCCTGTAAGTTTCATTTAAAGCGTATTGTTGGGAATGCCCATATAACGTTCGAGCAGTTATATACTGTATTGGTTCAGATTGAAGCCATTCAGAATTCCCGACCTTTAATTCCGTTGTCCTCTGATCCCAATGACTTGGAACCCTTAACACCAGCCCATTTCCTCATCGGACGTTTGCTTACTGGTTTACCGCAACGTTATTTGGAAGATACACCGACCACCGACTTCGTCATTATGAAAGGATGCAGCAACTTGCACAGCACTACTGGAGAAGATGGCATGAAGAATATTTGAACACGCTCCAAACGCGGCTGAAATGGAAACGGCCTGGTGTAGCTCTGAAGCCAGGAATGATGGTCCTCGTAAAGTATGAGCAGCTTCCTCCATTTGAATGGCCACTTGGCAGGATTATTGAAGTCCATCCTGGACCTGATCAAGCAGTTCGAGTGGTAACGGTGAAAACTGCGAGGGGAATTGTCAAGCGAAGCTTCTCGAAGATTTGTCCTTTGCCCGAAGATGAAGAGTTGAAATTCGTCCACGAAGTTTCAAGGGGGCGGCATGTTCAGTCGCGAAAGAAGAGGAGAAGAAAAGGGTGACAGCCGAAGAGCAAGTGGACGTGAACTTAACCAAACAAAAGTGACATTGTTTTTAGAAGTGTGTTTTTCGACAGATTCCGGTCGGAGATACATATATTTTGTCTAAAAAAGCATGTGGTTTGACCATTGTTGGTGTGTTGAATAAATAATCAAAAAAATGATATACAGTCCACTTTATTTAATCACAACTAAAAGAAGAGAGAAAATACTGGGTCTAGCCTTTGGATTCAACATTGTCATAAAAATATAATTAATTTTAGCAGCATGCTAAAACAAATAAACAAAAGCAAAGTGACAAGTGGGAAGTGGGAATTTTACTTGACAACACAACAGATCCAAGAGGGCGGCCCTATCAGCACCTGTTTGCCTGTTTGCTCGAAACGCTACCTCGCGTGACGTCACAGTGGGTGCTCGGGTGCACAATATTAATATAATACACACACACAAACAATCTCTTCTTCAATTTCCGAGGAAAAAGGCTATCGACCTACTGGTCTTTCTGCCAATGTTACAGACACAAAGCTTAATGTATCCACCTAAATATTTGTTAAAAAAAAAATAAATAAATAATGTTTTACAAAGAAAAGGTTAAAATTAATAGTTAGTCCGTTTTTTTTTAGGTAAAATGTTCCAACAGAGTATATTGAGGTAAGGCGTAGCGAGATTGTCTATTTGGTCTTGTGAGGGAGATGGGGTTTATAATTGTCCAGTTGTGGGGGTTACCTTTCCATTTTGCCTCTAGTTTCGTTAATCGTTCTGTTATTTTTGTCATTTGTGTCCGTTCGTAGAGTGATTCGTTGGTTGGGTTATGTAGCGGGTTTTGACGATGTCTAATCTTGGTTACTAATCTAAGTGCAATTTGTTCTGTAGTTTGTATGTGTTATTTTTTTGTTTTGCTGGTTCGCATTAACTCCTTAGTATGTGTCCGTAGTCGAGGTCTGCAAATAGATTTGTATATTTTAGTTTGCAGTTTTGTGCTTATACCTCTGTTCTTGTACGTCAGGCCTCTGAAATGTTTAGTTCGTTTATAATTTCAATTCTCACATTTTGTGCATGTTCTGTAAATTTGAGTATTAATATAATAATAGTATGTAACGGAATATTCCTAACTTTTATGACAAGTGACAAGTGACGTGTGGGAAGGGTGTCAGGCAGACGATAGTGAGTAGTTTCCGTCCCGCGCTTGAGAGAGATTCTCATTAGTTATATATTCTGATTCATGTCACGATAGAATTAACATGTGTTCTCGTTTCTTTTATTAAACTTCTGATGTATACAGTAAAAGCAAAACTATTATAAATTGTTGACGTTTGTCTGAGTGTGTGTCTTCTCTGTGTACTGTCCCATCGCCGAGAAAACCCTAAACTTAACAGGATTCCCAGAGTTTCTAGAACCCACGCTAGAAAACCCGCCACAATCTGTCGCCCAACGTTGGCCTGGATCAAGTCCTGTACCAGTTTAGTAAGTGTTTCAACCTGAGACTAAAAGACAGTAAGTGATTTTCCAAACGAGACCCTGAAAGGTGCTTCATCACATAACCACACTTTATGTTTCCACGTTTTGGCGTTTTGGTTTTGTGGTTTCATTCGTCATTTACTTGTCATCAGTGTCAATTGCTAATACAGTGTTGCCAGCCATCCTGAGAGTAGGTCAGCTGTTAAAAGTCAGTCAATTTCGTCGGTAAGTCAACGGTTCTTCCAGCTCCGAGTAGTTCAGCCGTTCACCGCACCATCTGACAGTCGACAGTTCCGCTAAGCAACACGGACCAGCACGGACTACGGAACACAGAACAGCACCATACGTCAATAATTAATCGAACGACAGCTGTTGTCTGTCAATCCTCATCTTTTCCCCCACCTGACATACAGAAAAATAAATAAAATTTTTCGTGTTTTATTATTGTTTTACATTTTACATTGGGATTTTTTGTATTGTTTTTGGAATTTCCATTTGTTCTTTCACATTTATGCAACTTCGGTCTGGAAAAATAATAGGATCGACACAAGAAACAAACATGGAACAACAAACGCCAGTACAGCAGATAGTAATGTCTCCAGAAATGTTACAACAATTGTATCTAGTCTGCGGACCACTGTTACTCAAGAGCAGGAAGCTCCAGTCAATCCATCCTCCAATTTCTGTGGTTATTAGTACAAAACGAGGGATGGCTAGTACGCAACAAGCTACTATGCAACCTAGAAAGAGCCGAAAACTCTATATCATTGACCCTCGAGAACATAGGGCCAACTAGAAGGGTTATTTACAAAGACACAACGGTGGCACGGCTAGAAGAGCCCAGTGGTTTGAGCACCACAGCACTCTTTACAACACAGAGAATAGACGAAGAAGTGGTGACATTAGAAGACCACAAACTGGACCACATTAGGGATAAGCAGTTCAAAAGGGAACTAGAGAGTCTACTGGTTGAATATGAGGATGTGTTTTGCAAGTCACCAAAATATATGGGCAAAACACAACTTATAGAGCACAAAATAGAAGTGACAGAAGATAAACCAGTAAAATGCCGCCCTTATAGAGTATCACAATCCGAGCGAGAAATCATTGACACTCAAATAAAAGAAATGCTCGATTGCGGAGTAATAAGACCATGCCACTCGCCATGGGCGAGCCCCGTTGTACTGGTGAAGAAGAAGGATGGCACCACGAGGTTCTGCGTGGACTACAAAAGAACTATAAACCCGGTCACCAAAAAATCATGTTACCCGATACCACAAATCGACGACATTCTCACATACATGGGGAATGCCAAGTACTTCACGACTTTGGACATGTTCTCGGGTTACTGGCAGATACCTATAGAGGAGTCATCCAAACAATACACGGCATTCACGGCACAGGGACATGGATCATACGAATTCAACGTATTAAGCTTTGGTCTATGCAATGCACCAGCAACCTTCCAACAACTTGCAGATAGAATATTTAGGGACCTAAAATGGAAGGACATACTAATTTATCTAGATGATATTATTATATTCAGAGAACTTAGAGGAACACTTAGCAAAATTACAAAAAGTATTCCAGAAAATGAGAGAAGCCAATCTGACTTAAAACCGAGTAAATGCGAATATTTACAGGAAAAGATAAGGATTTTGGGCTACACAGTAAGCAAGGAAGGAATAAGCCCAGAGGAAGAAAAACTTGCAGGAATAAGCAATTCCCACACCCAAGAAAACAAAGGACTACAAAGCTTTTTAGGATTATGCAATTTCTATAGGAAATTTATAAAGGATTCGCGGTATTGGCACGGCCCTTACATGAGGCCACAAAAAGAACAAATTCTGCTGGGGTGAAGATCAAGTGAAAGCATTTGAGCTGCTGAAGAAAAAAACTCACGTCATCCCCAGTATTGAAACATTACAATCCGAATGTAGGATGTACAATGCACACGAACGCCTGTATAGATGGAATAGGGGCAATTCTGCTCCAAGAAGGCAGCGACGGCCAAGACCACCCGATAGCATATATAAGCCGGGCCTTGTCAAAAGCTGAAAAGAACTATTCAATCAGCGAGCTGGAATTATTGGCAGCAGTCTGGGGGATGACCTACCTAAGGCACCTAATTTATGGACACCCTGTAAATCGTAACAGACCATCACGCATTTTGTTGGATTCACAATGTGAAAGATCACTCAAGAAGATTAGCACGTTGGGCTCTCAAGTTGGCAGAATTTGACTACACGGTAGTCTATAAAAAAGGCAGTAAGCACCAAGATGCGGACTGTCTATCACGGAACCCGGTGGCGGATGGAGCGAAGTCGAATTAGATGAATTGGACGATATACCCACTTTCACGATATCAACGTTAGACATAGGAGAATTGCAGAACAAGGATAAGGCCATACTAGAATTAAAAACAGCAATTAGCAACCCCGAATCAACAAACGTTGACGCACTGACACGACGGAAATTAAAGAATTTTAGGCTAAGGGAGGGCGTTCTGTATAGAGCAACACAAACTAAGGAAGGATTGGAACACGCACTCGTGATACCCGGTCACTTAGGGAGGAAATTTGTGGGAAGCTCACAACGCACCTACCAGCGGACATATGGGGGTAACAAAAACCATAAGCAGACTTACTCCCAAATACTATTGGGATTCTATGACTAAGGACGTCAGAAATTACCTTAAAGGGTAGGGACTGCCAAGCGGAAAAGGGCCGACAAACGATAAGCCATTGGGGTTACTCCAGCCAATAAAAGTGGGCAAGGTATTTGATAAAGTAGGGATAGACCTACTGGGACCATTCCGGAGGAGTAACCAAGGCAAGACGACGATAGTAGTGGTGACAGACTACGCGTCAAGATACGCCATCACAGCGGCCCTGCCTAACGGGAAGGCAGGACCTGTGGCAAAGTTCCTATTAGAACGAGTAGTACTAATTCACGGCGTTCCTAGAAGCATCCTCAGCGATAGAGGCAAGGTATTCCAATCCGAACTAGTGCAGGAACTACAACAGATTATGGGTCTGAAAAGCACTTGTACAACGGCATACCACCCCTCGTGCAACGGCCTAACTGAACGCTTAAACAAAACGTTGGCAGACATGCTGTCACTATACTGCAACACAGAGCAGACAGATTGGTGCACTTATCTGCCTTTCGTGACATTTGCATACAACGGCCAAACAAGAGACGACACGTTTTAGCCCATTTCAACTAATATTCGCAAGAAACCCCACACTCCCACTGGACGCCACCCTTTTAGAAACTGAGGACGAATCGAACACAAACGAATTAAGAGAGAAAGCTTTACTGTTAAGAGCAATTGCTGTAGATAATATCCACAAAAAACAGGAGAAGTGTAACATAGTTAGTTGAAGTTGTAACAGTCATTGACACGCATAGCTAAGTATTATATTAATCGTATTGCATCAATCGGTTCGCTATTATAAGTATTTTATGTATACACAGCAACCTATTATATTGTATGAGTAGGCATAATAGAGTACGATAAATATAAGCGATTTATTCAGCAAATATATATTGAATACAGGGAACTTGCCGGGGTATCATTTACTACCTTTACATGGCGATCCTAAAAAGTAAAAAGTAAAAGTTAAAAGAAAAGTGTAGTGCCATTGGTTGTGTTTCGTAATGTATCCGATGCCGACAAATCTGCTTAGGAGCTGAGCGTGGTATAAATGTGAGCTAAGATGGGGCAAACCAAGTCAAAATATACCAAGCAAGAAGTAACGGAAAATGGCGTAGTTAACTCCAATTTATAGTACAAGAAGCTGAGTACAACATCACTAAGACGTCAAAGTGATTCTGTAACTTATTTTCGCTATGTTGGCAATGCTCTTATTGTGGGAGAATTATTCGGGCTGTCAAGAAAAATATGAAGAAGCAGATCCGCCGCGACATGGCAGCAGTCTCTTTAGCATCTATAAGAGAAACGTAATGTTGAGTAAGTAAACGTAAGAGCTGTTCCGGTAAGCGTGTGCGCGTATGTACAGTGATAGTGATGTGCTGTTTATTGTGCACAAACTCAACAAACTCAAGTGTCTTCAGTGTTAAGTTCTTGTGTGTAACTGTGCAAAGAAAAGTAAGCATAATTAGTCGTAGTAAATATTTATTAAACTGGGTTTTATAATGGAACTTTTAAGTTGATTTCAATTCAGGCATTTAAAAATTTTATTATAGGTATATTGTCTATATGACTATTCTGTAGTTACTATCTTTAAACTGCAGTATTTGGATCAATTTATTATTTTTGATAAATGACTAGTAAAGGATTAACAGAAGTTAAGAAAATTACGAAACTGCAAAAAGCTTTTCAAGTAATATCAATAAAGAATCTACCGAGAGACGCGGAAATTTAGACAGAGTAAATAAATTACTTGTACAGATAGGTTTAATCGAAAAAGAGTTAAGCAACTTTAAAACTCAAGTTTTAAAAGAGAGTCAGAGCCCAGAGGAATTATTGGCAGCAGCAGCGCCCTATATAAAGAAACTGAAACTAAATTTTAAT
The DNA here is from genome assembly GCF_016097725.1 of Ips typographus. Taxonomy (NCBI): domain Eukaryota; kingdom Metazoa; phylum Arthropoda; class Insecta; order Coleoptera; family Curculionidae; genus Ips; species Ips typographus. The sequence goes on from NC_138428.1 coordinate 9,208,386, forward strand.
TCCAGACAAACATGCTAGAACGTTTAAAAAGTATCGTTGAAATATCAAAAATGTCGACAAACACCGTAGAATTTTTTAGTTTGGCTAGTAAATTAGTTCCAAGTCAATTCGATGGTAACTCCGAAAATTTACAGTCATTTTTAGATGCATTAACTTTACTTAAAAACAATTGCGAAAATCAACTTGCTAACGCTGTAGCTTTCGTGAACAAAACGATAAAGAAGCCGCCAAATATGCTTCTGAAGTGGACGCATTAGCGCAAAAATTCCAAACAGCCTATATTACAGAGGGCGTACCAGCGGAAGTTGCCCAACGGTACACGGTTGAAAATACTGTGCGAGCATTTAGCCAAAATGTCAGTAGTGAAAGAGTTCGATTAATAATGGAGGCTGGCACGTTTCTTCGGTACAGGAAACTATTACTAAGTTTGTGAATGTTAGTTCGTTGGCACCGTCTTCGGCAAATATTTTCAGTTTAGGCAAAACAATTTTCATAATGCGCGACGTCACTTTAGGGGCACAGGTCCACGTAATAATAGTTATAACCAGCATTTCGATAGGAGTTTCAATAGATATTCTAACAGTTACAATAGAAATTCTAATAATTTTGGAAACAATAGAGAACAATTTAGAGGCAGTAATAGAAGCAGAGGCGCATTTAATAGAGGTTTTAATCGTGGTAACACATCTGCTAGGTACTATAGAGGCTCTAGTCCTAATTTTGTTGGCTTTTCGGAGTCGGGAAACGGATTGGAGCACCAATCGAGCCAAGAAGCGACTCGGTTGGGCGATATGTAACCATATATAGTTTTAGTCTGACATTTTCAAATTTTGTGAAAGTGAGTTAGAAATGACTGGTTCAGTTAGTACGCTACTAGTAGACACCGGAGCTGACATATCAATTTTTAAACGTTTATCAGTAAATCCTGATCAAATAGTTGATTTTTCTCGAGCCCCTAGCATCAAAGGTATCACAGAAGACCTAACTAATTCATTAGGTGTTGCAAACACAAATATTTTTATCCAAGGGTGTACGTTACCTCACAATTCATATAGTTGATTCTAATGTTAAATACCATGTGACGGAATATTGGGTAGAGATTTTTTAGTTGCTTACCAATCAATAATAGATTATTCTAACTGGAATATGACGGACACTTAAAACACAAAAAGTTAACAATTCCAATTTTAAGCAGTCCTGAAAAGAATGTGTCCATATTCCTTCTAGATGTGAAGTATTAGAGAGATGACGTTTTGAAACATTTGACACACGACGTTGTGGTGTTAAATAAAGAATTAAAGCCTGGTGTATACTTAGCTCGTAGTATAGTATCTCAAAAACATCCGCTTGTAAAAATCTTAAACACAACATTTGAAATTGTAACTGTAGACATGTCTAATCTGAAACTATCAGTCTCGATAAATTTAACATTTACAACATAGAAACAGAAAATCAAGATAGACATGTTCAACTCTTAAAAGAACTTAATCAAGATGTCCCAGACTTTGTTAAAAAATATCTGCTACAACTTTGCGAAGATTATTCAGACGTTTTTGGATTAGAAACAGATAAATAACATTTAACAACTTTTACACACAAAAATTAAAAGTTTGACAAAAAAACCTATTATATTAAAAATTATAGAGCTCCCAGAGCACTTAAAGATGAAACAAATCGACAAGTCGAAAAATTCTCCAGAAAAAGCTTTTTATATATGGACGATTTAATAGTAATAGGCTGTTCAGAAAAAACATCATTTGAATAATTTAAAAAGTGTTTTTGAACTTGCAGAAAGTACAATTTGAAATTAAATCCCAAGAAATGCAATTTTTTTAGAAAGAGGTCACTTTTTAGGTCATAAAATAACAGACAAAGGTATTTTGCCCGATGAAACTAAGTACGATATTATAAACAAATATCCGACGCCGCGAGCTGCTGATGAGGTAAAAAGGTTCGTTGCGTTTTGCAACTATTATCGAAGGTTATACCAAATTTTGCAAACTATCACATTACCTTTAAATTCGCTAACTAAGAAAAATGCTGAGTTTGTATGGTCAAGCGAATGCGAAAGTTCATTTAACGTTTAAAGCAAGCACTAATTAGTCCTCGCATTTTGCAATATCCGGATTTCTCAAAACAGTTTATTTAGTTACTGACGCATCTCAACTTGCTTGTGGTGCAGTTCTTTCACAAAATTTTAATGGTCAGGAACTACCTATAGCTTATGCATCTCGTATGTTTACAAAAGGCGAGTCTCACAAACCAACTATTCTTAAAGAACTCACAGCTATTCATGGGCAATAAAGTACTTTCGTTGTTATTTATATGGACAAAATTTTTTAGTAAAAACAGACCATAGACCTCTTGTTTACTTATTCTCTATGAAAGACCGTCGTCCAAATTAACCAGAATACGATTGGATTTAGAAGACTTTGACTTTGATATAGAATATATAAAAGGAACAGATAATGTAGGCGCAGACGCCTTATCTCGAATAAATATTTCGGATTTGCAGGAAATCAGAAAACACGGCTCAAATATTAGCAATTACCAGATCAATGACTAAGACAAACCAAAATTTTAATAAACACACTACTATGGGGATAAACAATTATCACGTACTGAAGAACCTCAGATTTATGAAGCCCTTAATAATTATAATGTATTGAAATTTCCTTCCTTAAGATTTGAAATTGATAAAGAATGCTTCACATTTATTAATTGTCGCAAAAAGAGCGCTCGTTGTTGGCTTTCAATTACTAATGGCAATTTTCATTACCGAAACTATTCTCTAAGCTGAATAACATGGCTGGTGATAGTAAGTTTACACATTTGCGATTGAATTTAAATGACAAGATTTTCACACGGTGCATAAATGAATTAAAGGAAGTAGGGCATAAAATACTTTCAAAAGTTAAAATTGTTTTATGTAAAGAAAGAAAATTAATCAAAGACAATGACGAGAAACTTAACTTAATCAAAGAATTTCATGATGATTGTTAGGTGGACATTGTGGCCAGAAAAGATTATTGAAAAAATTAAGGTCATTTATCTCTGGAAAAATATGTCACGTGACATCGCTAAATATGTTAGGCAGTGTCATAAGTGTCAGGTAAATAAAGCCGTCGTTAAACACTAGAACCTTTAACTTTGACTCCAACTCCTCAAAAAGCTTTGACATTGTCTGTATAGATACAATAGGACCACTTCAAAAATCAAATCACAATAACTGTTATGCAGTGACGCTTCAATGTGAACTAACTAAATACATCGTAATACTTCCAATACCCAATAAAGAAGCTCCACAGTAGCACGAGCTATCTTTGAAAAAATTTATCTTAGTTATGGACCATAAAAGAAGTAGAAAACTGATTTAGGAACAGAATACAACAATAAAATTTTTGAAAGTTAGCAAAAATGTTAAATACGCCGCATAAAACTAGCACTGCGTATCACAGTCAGTCATAGGTGGATGCGAGAGAAACCATAGAGTTCTTAATGAATTTATGCGAATGTACATTGATCAAGCTCATGCAGATGGGATATATGGACAATTATTACACTTTTTGTTATAATACGACTCCTAGTACTTATCATAACTACACCTTTCGAGATAGTATTTGGTAAAAGAGCAGACCTACCTGAAATATTTAATGGTTCTCGTGAGATCCTTTATACAATTTAGAATCGTATGATCAAGAATTTCGATTTCGGTTGCAGTTAGCGCAAAATAAAGCTCGAGACTTTCTTGAAAACAACCAACAAAAGCGTAAGTTGTATGATCAGCAAACTAGTCGACTACAAATAAGCCCGGGAGATTTTGTGCTTATAACCAACGAAGATCGTCAAAAAACTAGATTCTTGGTTTGATGGTCCGTTTGAAGTATATAATTGAAGGTCCAAATTGCATTGTTAAAGACAATAACAACAAGCAGATTAAGGTTCATAAAAATAGAATTAAGAAATATAATGTCTCTTGACAATTAAGTTTAGTTCTAAGTTAGATAAACAGGCCTGTCTGTAAATACTGTAACTATTATAAATATCGAAAGTACACAGTGTAAATACCCTAAATACTGTACGTACATTTAATTATAGGTATATTATACTATTCTTAGCATTCATCGTGCCGGTAGTGTTCAACGTGCGAAGTGTTCAGTCATTAGTATTCCTATGTTTTTATTGTGGGCAGAATCTTAATGGGTCGTTGGTATTATTGTTGGTTTTTACTGTTCAAAACACATGAATTATACGCAAATTGGGATAGAAATATATTAGGTTAGGTTAAGTTAAAGTACCATGACTATACTTTGTTATTGCTATAGTCGGAAAAGTAGTAGGTACAGAGAAAATTTTGTCGTAAAAGTAACTATATTTTGAGAGTGTATAGCTTTAAGTACTAAAGATTGCAAATTTGTAATTAAATTAACTTAAAACAGTTTTAATTAACTTGGCATCAGTAACCTTTTTTTAGTAAAGTGCCCTTTGCAAGTGGCCATAGCAAAGGTCATTCTCTAGGAAAAGGAGGTGTAACATAATTAGTTGAAGTTGTAACAGTTCATTGACACGCATAGCTAAGTATTATTATTAATCGTATTGCATCAATCGGTTCGCTATTATAAGTATTTATGTATACACAGCAACCTATATTATATTGTATGAGTAGGCATAATAGAGTACGATAAATATAAGCGATTTATTCAGCAAATATATATTGAATACAGGTAACTTGCCGGGGTATCATTACTACCTTTACAGAAGGACAAAAACATTTATGATAAATACACAGAAATGGTGAATTTGAGGTAGGAGATAGGGTGAAAATATTTATCCCAATCAAGAAGGTGGGAAAAAGTGAGAACTGCTGCAACGATGGTTCGGACCCTACAGAATAATAAAGAAACTCAGTGAGGTTAACTACGAAGTAAAACAGGAAAAAGGGGAAAAAAACGGATATAGTACCATAGGGAGGATTTACCATTCTATGACGAATGGACGTTGGGGACATATCCGATGGGGATTCGGACGTGGAATGCAAGGAAGAGGAACAATGACTAGCACAAGTCGGTCGGCCTACATGGAACGGAGACAGTAATAAAAACAATTCTTGTAGGCCCGGCACGTCGGATACACAGCATGTGGAAGTATCGGCTGGAGCAACATGGAAAACACTACCAGAAACAATACTTTATGAGGGCACTATCCCATGGTTAGAACCTAAACTAAGCACAGAACCAGGGTTCAGACGGGTAGATAATTGCGAGAGCAATGGCCAACACATATACTGCAGGGCGAAAAAAACACTTGGAGGAATTAGAAAGGGCAATAGATGTGGAGATGGACAAGTACAAAGCAGCTGGTACCCGAAGTGGTCAGAGTCTGGGAAAACAAAACGTCAGAAACGAACGTTAATCACTAGGATTCATCGCGGACGGGCTTAATTACTGCTGCGGGGTAGCAACCCAGGAAAAACTGACTCAATGTCCATGGAAGAGGACAAACTAGAAGCACATATAAATGCCCTACATGGTACTATGAGTAATACGCTGAAACTAATCAGCACACGTTCATGATAAAGAGCTCGAAGAGGCGATTTGACTGGTACACAAGCAACAAAAACATTTTGGCTCTAAAATGAAAGGACAAAAGAGCTGTACATTTATTGTCAACTTATCACAACCCAGAAGACTGCACTGAAAGTAAACCGGCGTAATAAAGATGGCAGTGTATTACAATACAATGTCCAATGGCATTGCGAGAGTATAATAGCAATATGAACGGTGTTGATAAATTCGATCAGCTACTTTCAAATTATAAAATTAATCGTCAGAGTAATAAGTGGTGGCACCGAATATTTTCTATTTCTTGGACGCCTCTGTTGTAAATGCCTACTGTCTTTATAAAATGTTACCACTTGATAATAAAGCTTCGGCGAAAGACTTTAGACGGAATATTATAGATGGATTAGTTGCACATACTTTGGTGTCACTTCATTCAAGAAGAAAAATATTGGTCCTGCTATCCAAATTAAGAAGTCCAAACCTTTGTTCCGGATGAGATACGACTATGTTCAGTTGCTCATCAACCAGTCAGAAGTTCCAGAAGACGGTGTGGATTATGCAGTTCGAAAGCCAAGCCTGTCCGTACTGACTGGCAATGCTCAACCTGTCAAGTTCCACTTTGTTTAGGTAAGAAAAACAGTGTTTTCAAATTTTCATAATGTTAATGGTAATTAATAAGAATAACAAATAAGCAAGACCTATTTTTTCATTAAAGAGCAAATACAAATTTTGTTTTTTTGTTCAACCGTCGCGGTGGACTAAAATATGAACCACCTAAATTTGAAAAATTACAATGTGTGTTTCAAAAAATGCATCAATTACCTTGTTACATATAACAAGGACCTAATATATCATAATGTTTCTTCTGATTGTAGAAGAAAAGTTGTGCTCCAGTTAGTATATATTTTTGGTTTATTTCTGCGCCGGTAAGAGAGAGGTACAGAAGAAAATGTTCCTTTCCAACTCGACCGATTCGAGAACTAAAAAAGTTAGAGCATCCTCGCCTAATTTACTACAGGACGACATATAATGGGATGTGGGAATCCAGCCCTGTAACAAACCCAAAATTTAAACCTACTCAAAAGTGCAGAAACGGAGAATTTGAACTGCCCGATTATTTATAATGGTACGTAAGTTTTCTACTGATAATATTACAATGGTATAATCATAATTTATTTAAGAATTTTAGAGCATTTACCAATAAGTCACATTAAGTGGAAAAATCTGCAAGATTTGAAAAAATTTGTGGGCCCGAGGCGCAGAATTATTTTTCCAATATTCCACATTCAATAAATTAAAATACCTGAAGCCTCTCTGACTCGAAATTAGTTTATAGTATCATGCAGGGTAAGTTTTCTATATTTTTAATATACGAATTTTAATATAGGGTGTGGACGAAAGAACGTGTGTGTGATCGTGTCGCAAATATTCTGTTGTTTTGCGGGATAAACCGAAAATTAAATAAAATTTTAGTATAAAAAGATCTGTCGAAAAAACGCCAAATTGGGGCGTGTGAAAATGGTGTTGCGCGGCCGGCGTGCTTGCATAAAAATGTTAAAACTAGTCCTCTGGTATAATCGTGTATCTTAATTATAGCCAGTCCGTGCCCAGCGCAAACAAATAAAAAAAACCAGTGAAAACCTTCCTTATTCGTATACGACGATAAGGTGCAGGGCTGCTTGGATGGTCAACATTGTACTGGACTGCGTACATTTCGGAGGCGAAAGTTAGGACCATGAGTAAAAATATTCAGCGTTTAAATGCTGCAACAAAGATCTCACCAGCTTTTATTGCATCTCTTGCTCAAACATCTTCCACAGGAGCTGTGGTGAGAGAACTGGGGGTCTCAAATATCTGAGTGGCACTAAAGTGTTGTGCTCTAGAGCCGTGAGGACAAGTATAGTAACGAGAGTGCAGTTGTTTGTTCTGAGATGGAGAGGTTGGAGACCGAAAATAATAGACTTATTCAGGAAACTAAAGAGAAGGACCTAGCTTTAGCTAGATTGAAGAGAAACTCGCCCTTCTTGAAAATGAGGTGGAAGATAGAGAACACAAGCTTGATGAGGATCTTAGGAGGCAAGCCACAACCATAAAAAACTTAACACAAAAAATTAATGAAAATGCCGCAAAGTTGTATCAGAGAGATGTTGAGATGGCTGAAAACTCCCAGAAATTGAAGATTGGAAAACAGCAAAGTCTACAATTGATAAAGCAAACGGAACTTCTACGTCTTCTAATAGAACTTTGAAATTAGAACTGGCGGAAAAGGATGAAATTATAGCTCAATTAAATGACAAATTGAAGTTACTGGAGCCTATCCTCTTCGAACAGGGGAGAATGACATGAATGTGTGAGTCAGATGCCATGTGAAGTACCCTTTAACTGATAGCGTTGGTGGATGCAGCGATCGGGAGAGCCTTGGCTCCGATCTATGAAAAGATAAACCTCTTGACAAAGGATCTTGCCCTTCATTGGCTTCTGGCCCTAATGCAGCACTTGGGGGAGAAGTGGTCAAGCTCGGCTGCGAGTCTGAGGGCGATCGGCGGTCCCCGACAGCCCCAACCCCGGAACGGGCGGGATTAACTCAGGAGCATGAGCCAGAAGTGTCGTTCATCAACCGCGAAAAGGAACCAGAAAACGGGGACCACAGGCTGGAGATGGGGCTGACTCTGGTCGAGGAGAGGTGGTCGTGGATCAGTCATGACTATTCAGAAGTTGTTAACAACAAAGACAAAAACGCGAAAACAAGCGGGTCATGAAATCTAGTCACAAACATCGGAAACAAAAAAATACACATCCAGAAATAACAAAAGAAATAACAATAGAAAATGACTGGAAGGTTGTGACAAGAGGCAAGGGCAGGAAATCAGGGTCCTTAAATCGCCCAGCACTCTAAAGGAACAAACAATGTAAAAAACAACTCTGAACATTGCCGCTCCAGAGAAAGAAAACATCGCCCCTCGAGTGGATCTTCCTGTCTGGTTTGTCCCCCGATACTTCCGAGGAAGATATTTTGCACTTTATGCAGTCACAAAATTTAGAAAATGGCTGTAAGTGTTTTAAGATGAAAACTAAAACGGATTCAGTGCGCAGCTCCTTTAAGTTGGGAGTACCTAAAGAAATCAAAACTGAAATAATGAGCACAAAACTATGGCCAACTGGTGTTCTGATAAACCATTTTATGAATCTTCAACACCTCACAATACAAAAGAAGTGAGAGAAGTTAATTTAACATTGAAAAGGAAAACATTGAAAAGGAAAACACCAGAGCTGAAGATTCTAAACATCAACGCAAGGTCCTGAGAAACAAGATGCTCCAATTGGAGGCATTCATTGCTGACAAGGATGTGGATGCTATGTGTAACAGAACACTGGATGACCGAGGATGAGATTGCTGCCTGTTCTATTGATGGCTATAAAACTGTTGGATTCTCTGCACGAAAGGAATCTGTTGGGGGAGGTACTGTTATATTATACGAGAGCAATTGCAAACAAGTGTAAAACATCTAAATGTAAACTAATGTTGAAAAATGTATTGAATATTCATGTAGTTTTGTACAGAGTCTTGATGTGTTCGTTTTAGCAGTGTACAGGTCTCCATCGGGCCATTTTGACACCTTTTTAACCAATTTGAACCTCCTTCTTGATGGTCTTGGAGCTGGCGGAGGATCGTTCTGGCTGGTGATTTTAATGTTCATTTTGGCACAGACGAGCCAACTGCATTACAACTCTGTGATGCAATGGCCGAATTTGGGCTGCTCCAGTGTGTGAGTGTCGCGACTCGACAGAATGCGTGTCTGGACAATGTCTTCGTTAGTGCGGGCATTGATGTGGGAAGGGTCGAGCTGGAGGATCTTGAAATGTCTGATCACCTTGGGCAGATTGTTAGTATGTCTCTTCCTTTGCCTGATAAAGGCTTAAACCGGGTAAGTCAGAAGTTTAGACCAATTACTCAAAGAGGCTTGTTCATTTTACAATAGCCTTTCCGCGATGTCATGGGATTTTATCGAATCCAATAATCTTGGAACGAATGATAAATGGGAGAAATTGTTGCCACCTTGGATGAGGCGTATATTAATAGCTTTCCTGAAAAAAAGTATACAATGCGCTCCGAGAATAATATTGGCTGGTTCGGCCGGAGTTGAGAGAAATGAGGGAGCATCTGAGGCTATTGGGTGAAATCAGTAGACAGTACAAGACATATAGAAACAGACAATACTATCTTGGGTACAAGAGAGACTATGCAAAACACATTCGCATGGCTAAGATCGCTGCAAACAATAATCTAATAAACTCATCAAATAATCCTTCAAAAACAATGTGGCAAATTATTAATAGGACCATGGGAAATACCAGGGTACCTGTTGGATCGGATAATATTATTCCCAAGAATTTAATGAATATTTTCTAAATATTGCCGGCAGTCTTGTGCAGAATATGCCGAGGTCGGATGTTGATGTTGATATTGATCCTCTAGAGAGCCTTGAAAAAAATTGTCCGGATGACGGCTTCTCTTTCCGCGAGGTGGGTTTCAATGAGGTTCGAAATGTTATAGATCAACTTAAAAACAAAAAAAGCCGCGACATATACGGTCTGAACGTAAAAATTATAAGTCAATAAAAAATCTGATACTGGTACCTCTAACAAAACTAATAAACTCATGTTTTTTGGCTGGTGTCTTCCAGACTGTATGAAAAAGGCACTTGTAATTCCTATGTTTAAGAAGGGTGACACTGAAAAACTAGAGAACTACAGGCCAATATCGCTGCTTCCTATCCTGTCCAAGATAGTGGAGAAGTGCATGTCTCGGCAAATAATAAACTTTATGAAGATAACGACATTTTTAATAAAAATCAATTTGGATTTAGAAAAACAAAAGTACAGCTCTGGGTATAGTTAATCTTGTCTCTGACATTGTCACTGCTTATGAGAGTCGATGTTATAATACAGTCCTTTTTTGCGATTAGTAAGGCCTTCGATTGTGTGGACCATAGTATCTTGTTACGCAAGCTGCGAGCATATGGCTTTGTTGATGGCAGTGTTGGGCTTCTGGAAACGTATCTTGCGGGGAGGTGCCAGTCTGTGCATATGGTGGGGTCACGTCGACTGAACAGAGGATAAAACTGGAGTGCCCCAGGGCTCCATACTGGGTCCAGTACTTTTCCTTATATATAAATGATCTTCCCTAGTGGACAAAAACGCTGGGTATACCCTCTTTGCCGATGACACCGCCATTTCAGTCACGGCGGACACTCTTGAAGCTTCTTTATTGGCTTCTTTAAGGGCTAGGGAATTGGCCGAATTGTGGTTTAGCTCTAACAGATACTACTGAATGGACAAAAGACAGAGAGGATGGTGTTCTCGTTGAGAGAGATTGGGACTGTAAATGATGTTCCACATATAAAATTCCTTGGGGTCCTTGTTGATCCCGGAGCACGGTGGGACGCTCACATAGGGGAAGTAGCCTCTAAACTAAATAAAAACTTATATCTGCTACGTCGCCTGGCGGACAGTGTCTCCCGGCCTGTACTTAGATCAGCTTATTTTGCAACATTTCATGCTCGCTCTCGTATGCTGCACTCGTTTGGGGTCATGCATCGGGCTCTAAGCGCCTGTTTGGGCTGCAGCGGAGAGCTATCAGATTGTTGAGTGGATTGGGATATAGAGATGAGAGTACAGTTTTCGCAACTCGGCATAATGACCTGGCCATCATATATATATTGGAGAATCTGCTGTATGTCAAGAAAAACTTTTGTTTGTTTCCTGCTCATGAGGACGTACATGCTTATCCAACTAGACATAAACGAGATTTAATACCGGCGTATTGCCGTCTGGGAAGGTGTCAGGATGGCCCTGGCTACTGGGCAGTGAGATATTTTAATGCATTGCCCATCCTAATTAGGGAACTACCTATTAATAAATTTAAAGAAAATGTTAAAAGACTATTAACTGTAAATGTATTTTATTCTAATCAAGAGTATTTTGACCACTTCAAACAAGGTGCCTAGTCTTGTGGGGGTGTTTTGGTGTTTTGTTGTTTTGTGGATTTTAACCTCGCTGTTGACTATTTAATTTTAATTTTGAATTTTCTTTTGATCGTAAGTTGTGTTTGTATAGTAGACCAAGTTTGTATCCATTTGACGTATGTACATCACTGTAACTGTGATTTTTAAACATGAATAGATTATTTGAATTTGAATTGAATTTGAATTTAAAAACAAAAAAAAATAATAAAAATCCTGTTTTTAATAGATGAAGCATGCAAGTATTTTGCTGAAAACACCATTACTTGAGTGTTCACTTAATGACATGGCGCCTTCTTAGAATGTCGCGCATGGACATGGCGCGTTTTTCCATTTTTTTTATGACGTCAAGTGAAAGAATGTTGTTTTTGTAAACCACGCTACATGCTACATTAAAATCTACCTAATAGGTGCTACTACAAATGCTGAGTCGTCATTTCTACCCTAGTTCAAAAAATCTAGTTAAAATTTAAACAAGACTGTAAGGAATTAAAACCTTTAAACTGGTTTTTTCTCGAAATCGATTTTTTGACAAAGCGCCTTTTTCCCCTGTGGTCTTCATATGTAAACCTACTAACCATTTATTATAATGTCTTCGTATGTACACATGTAACTTTAAAATTTGTATTAGGCTAAACGATATATTTTTATTTTTGTTAAAAATTTAGCGAAATATTAAGCGCACGAGGCATGCAAGGTCGCACCAGGATGCACCTAGTGCATCGTATCGTCGATGAGTCACCACCACCTGCTTTACAGAAATATGAAAAACAGGCGAGGAACAATAACAAACTACGTCAGCCGATCAATCGGGTATAAAATACGCCGATTTCAGCAGTATTGGATGAGTGTGAACCAATCGACAGTAGTGCGACAAGTCCTTAGCTTATGTATTCATGTAAGTACAATTAGTAAGAGAAATACCTAATAAGTTGAATTATTAACTTTTAGTGTGTTGGATTATGGCTGTATTATACGGATCCACTTATAAATGTTTGGTCAATAGACTTAAGTGTTTAATAGAAAACTCGATAGTGTTTGATTCCATCCTTAAAACTGAGATCCCGGCGCGACGTTTAACGTCGTGAGTCAGTTTAATTGATGAACCCAGAAGGGCTCATAAATTAAACGTGAAAATATGAATTGCGATGTGTGTTGTAAAGCTACAAACGCTTATAATATAATTTTTTCTTGTTATTGGGAGAAGAAAACCAAAATAATAACGACAGCGCCTTAGAAGACGAAATAGGACAAGATGTCGTAAGTGAGACGTATAGCTGTTGCACTAATATCCAAATATTGACGTGACATTAAGAATAAAGGAAGGTGAATGATTTCTATGAAGCTCCAGTTGACAGCGTGTCCAAAATATTACTGGAGTTGTTAATCAACGCGATAAGGATTGGTGGTTATGGAATCATGCTGTACGACACCATGAATCAATAGTGTTCTGTAATTTCCATTATGTTCTTGAGATAAGATCTATAAATTTAATTATGAATATTTGCATTGAATGTCATGAAGGTTTTGTTGATGAGTTTTACAAAAAAAGTTGCTTATCACTACAAGGGAGTGTCTTTTTGCTAGTGCATGAACATGACTTTTTCATATGAATTGCGATGTGTGTTGTAAAGATACAAATGCTTATAATTTAAATTTTTCTTGTTATTGGGAGAAGAAAACCAAAATAATAACGACAGCGCCTTAGAAGACGAAATAGGAGAAGATGTCGTAAGTGAGACGTATAGCTGTTACACTTATAATCCAAATATTGACGTAACATTAAGAATAAAGGAAGTGAATGATTTCTATGAAGCTCCAGTTGACAAGCATGTCCAAAATATTACTGGAGTTGTTAATCAACGCGATAAGGATTGGTGGTTATGGAATCATGCTGTACGACACCATGAATCAATAGTGTTCTGTAATTCCCATTATGTTCTTGAGATAAGATCTATAAATTTAATTATGAATATTTGCATTGAATGTCATGAAGGTTTTGTTGATGATTTTACAAAAAAGTTGCTTATCACTACAAGGGAGTGTCTTTTTTGCTAGTGCATGAACATGACTTTTTTCATATGAATTGCGATGTGTGTTGTAAAGCTACAAACGTTATAATTTAAATTGTTCTTGTTATTGGGAGAAGAAAACCAAAATAATAACGACAGCGCCTTAAAAGACGAAATAGGAGAAGATGTCGTAAGTGAGACGTATAGGTGTTGCACTTATAATCCAAATATTGACGTGACATTAAGAATAAAGGAAGTGAATGATTTCTATGAAGCTCCAGTTGACAAGCGTGTCCAAAATATTACTGGAGTTGTTAATCAACGCGATAAGGATTGGTGGTTATGGAATCATGCTGTACGACACCATGAATCAATAGTGTTCTGTAATTTCCATTATGTTCTTGAGATAAGATCTATAAATTTAATTATGAATATTTGCATTGAATGTCATGAAGGTTTTGTTGATGAGTTTTACAAAAAGTTGCTTATCACTACAAGGGAGTGTCTTTTTTGCTAGTGCATGAACATGACTTTTTTCATATGAATTGCGATGTGTGTTGTAAAGATACAAATGCTTATAATTTAAATTTTTCTTGTTATTGGGAGAAGAAAACCAAAATAATAACGACAGCGCCTTAGAAGACGAAATAGGAGAAGATGTCGTAAGTGAGACGTATAGCTGTTACACTTATAATCCAAATATTGACGTGACATTAAGAATAAAGGAAGTGAATGATTTCTATGAAGCTCCAGTTGACAAGCATGTCCAAATATTACTGGAGTTGTTAATCAACGCGATAAGGATTGGTGGTTATGGAATCATGCTGTACGACACCATGAATCAATAGTGTTCTGTAATTTCCATTATGTTCTTGAGATAAGATCTATAAATTTAATTATGAATATTTGCATTGAATGTCATGAAGGTTTTGTTGATGAGTTTTACAAAAAGTTGCTTATCACTACAAGGGAGTGTCTTTTTTGCTAGTGCATGAACATGACTTTTTTCATATGAATTGCGATGTGTGTTGTAAAGATACAAATGCTTATAATTTAAATTTTTCTTGTTATTGGGAGAAGAAAACCAAAATAATAACGACAGCGCCTTAGAAGACGAAATAGGAGAAGATGTCGTAAGTGAGACGTATAGCTGTTACACTTATAATCCAAATATTGACGTGACATTAAGAATAAAGGAAGTGAATGATTTCTATGAAGCTCCAGTTGACAAGCATGTCCAAAATATTACTGGAGTTGTTAATCAACGCGATAAGGATTGGTGGTTATGGAATCATGCTGTACGACACCATGAATCAATAGTGTTCTGTAATTTCCATTATGTTCTTGAGATAAGATCTATAAATTTAATTATGAATATTTGCATTGAATGTCATGAACGGTTTTGTTGATGAGTTTTACAAAAAAGTTGCTTATCACTACAAGGGAGTGTCTTTTTTGCTAGTGCATGAACATGACTTTTTTCATATGAATTGCGATGTGTGTTGTAAAGCTACAAATGCTTATAATTTAAATTTTTCTTGTTATTGGGAGAAGAAAACCAAAATAATAACGACAGCGCCTTAGAAGACGAAATAGGAGAAGATGTCGTAAGTGAGACGTATAGGTGTTACACTTATAATCCAAATATTGACGTGACATTAAGAATAAAGGAAGTGAATGATTTCTATGAAGCTCCAGTTGACAAGCATGTCCAAAATATTACTGGAGTTGTTAATCAACGCAATAAGGATTGGTGGTTATGGAATCATGCTGTACGACACCATGAATCAATAGTGTTCTGTAATTTCCATTATGTTCTTGAGATAAGATCTATAAATTTAATTATGAATATTTGCATTGAATGTATGAACGTTTTGTTGATGAGTTTTACAAAAAAGTTGCTTATCACTACAAGGGAGTGTCTTTTTTGCTAGTGCATGAACATGACTTTTTTCATATGAATTGCGATGTGTGTTGTAAAGCTACAAACGTTTATAATTTAAATTGTTCTTGTTATTGGGAGAAGAAAACCAAAATAATAACGACAGCGCCTTAAAAGACGAAATAGGAGAAGATGTCGTAAGTGAGACGTATAGGTGTTGCACTTATAATCCAAATATGACGTGACATTAAGAATAAAGGATGTGAATGATTTCTATGAAGCTCCAGTTGACAAGCGTGTCCAAAATATTACTGGAGTTGTTAATTCAACGCGATAAGGATTGGTGGTTATGGAATCATGCTGTACGACACCATGAATCAATAGTGTTCTGTAATTTCCATTATGTTCTTGAGATAAGATCTATAAATTTAATTATGAATATTTGCATTGAATGTCATGAAGGTTTTGTTGATGAGTTTTACAAAAAAGTTGCTTATCACTACAAGGGAGTGTCTTTTTTGCTAGTGCATGAACATGACTTTTTTTCATATGAATTGCGATGTGTGTTGTAAAGATACAAATGCTTATAATTTAAATTTTTCTTGTATTGGGAGAAGAAAACCAACATAATAACGACAGCGCCTTAGAAGACGAAATAGGAGAAGATGTCGTAAGTGAGACGTATAGCTGTTGCACTTATAATCCAAATATTGACGTGACATTAAAATAAAGGATGTGAATGATTTCTATGAAGCTCCAGTTGACAAGCGTGTCCAAAATATTACTGGAGTTGTTAATTAACGTGATAAGGATTGGTGGTTATGGAATCGTGCTGTACTACACCATGAATCAATAGTGTTTTGTAATTCCATTATGTTCTTGAGATAAGATCTATAAATTTAATTATGAATATTTGCATTGAATGCCATGAAGGTTTTGTTGATGAGTTTTACAAAAAAGTTGCTTATCACTACAAGGGAGTGTCTTTTTTGTTAGTGCATGAACATGACTTTTTCCGTATGATTTGCGATGTGTGTTGTAAAGCTACAAACGCTATAATTTAAATTTTTCTTGTAATTGGGGCAACAATATACATAAACGTTTAGAAATGATAAAATTATGGGGAGCACGAGAAGAATAAATGTGTTTTTTATACTTTTGGTTCTTTATTTTCCATAAAACCTTTTATCGTCACATGAATTTAACGCTAATGTGTCTCTGAAATATTTGATAAATATAGTGTATAAACATATAAATAGTGCGATGTTAATTACATTTCCCATTCGTTCTAGTAACATGGCTCTGTTACATCCAACTTTTTTAATTCTCACTGCAATAATCAACAATGTTCTATACGTGTATCAACCTAAAAAGAATCCTGATGTATACGTGTGTTTCGAAAATTGATAGTAAAAGAAGTAATAAAACTAAAGACCAAAGCAGTAATCTAAAATTCGCTTGTAAATAATCATTAGAACTTAAAGAACATTATATTGATAAATTAAATGATAAATTTGATTCGATTTGCCACCTTACTGGTCACGATGACGTCAAAAGGTTTAGACGCGAATTATTCGACGGTGTTTCATATGCTATCAAATGGCTTTTTGGAATTCCTGATGCCGATGATGCAATATTTTACACAGAAACCATTAAAACCGTAGCTCAACAAAATCACGACATGCAGTTATTGATGAAACAACAAGCTCACGTAATGTCTGACGCCATTAGTGATTATAATAAAACTGCATCTACTCTCCAATTAACGAACAAAGACTTAATGAAAATTGTCGTGGAACGCACTCTCTCCGAGGTCACCACGTCCTAGAGACAGAAAATCCCGGCAATCTGATTGGCCCGATACGCGGCGGTGCGGCGGTAGGCAACCGAGCGATGGCGTGACATGCGGGGTTCTTAGCGAGTCAGTCGGGTTAGGAAAAATAGCGGAAAAAGAGGTGGGCAAAATAAAAAGTGGTCGTCGCCTTCTTTTTGGATTCAATAACGGTTGTAGCCGTGTATTGATATTTTTCCATTTTGCCATAGACAAGCGTGTAATTCTTGTCTGAAACTTGAACAAGTTGCAGCTTGTTCAGGGTGAGCAAAAGTTAAATTTCGTCGTTCTCGTTCCGATAGCCTTCCAAGGACGACTTTTAACCGTGTGTTTCGGAGCTGGCAATTTTCGTTGGTGTCGACAAGTTGTGATCCGGTCGGGACGTTGTTTTAAAAATAAAACCGTTTTGGTGAACAACCGCGTCGGACTCCAAAAGCAGTTTTACCTAGTAAGTTTTAGGTTAAGTTTTATGTAAAAATCTTCTAGCCCTGTCCTGTTGGCACTTTTGTTAAGGGCGGGAGTTTAGTAGCTAAGGTTGTTGAGTTAGGTTAAGTGTTAGGTTTGACGATTTCCCAACCTTGTTTTAGTTTAAGTTAGGTTATTAGTTAGGGTAATAATTTAGTTTCTCTGATTAAACGTTCAAACTCGAAACTTGGGGGCTTATTCTTTCAATCCTTGGAGGCTTGAGGAGAATCAGAAAGCTCTGGGTATATATATTTCATTTTGTTAGTTTGTCGGTATCTAAAATTAAAAAGTTAAAAAGCAGAAAAACCGACTGGCATCCCTCTCACTTTTTTTTAATGTTGGAAGACATGGAAATATCCGAGCCAGACGTATTAGACTGGAATGTCCTGGGGCTTGAAGATACTCTCAGGGCATCGAACCTGACGAATCCTGGGGCAACCCAGGAGGACCCGCCAGTGGCGCTACAGGGGCAAGAGCGTCAATTAAACGACAAAAATATGTTAAAGTTCAATAATTTCTCTAAAAATACTGTAAAAAGAATCAACTCCTTAACTTACAGTCAAACGGTTACTGATCATCTCAGCTTAATTAGTCAATTATGCAATGAACTAAACGAAGAATTTGATGTAATGATAGCATCAATCTTATTTTCAAAGCAAAATATATTGCATCCAAACATAATTACCCCAAGGCACGCACTTAAGGTATGAGTTGACAAAATTAAAATTAGTATCAAATTTGGAATTACCTTATGATTTACACGACTTTGATAATTTTGAGTTTATAGTTTCTTCCAAACAGTTTAAAAAGCAGATTGGTCCAACACGTTAAACCATGTCTACTTCACCAGCAGTTAGTGATTGTGCAGAAGCTTTAGAAGAATTGTGCAACGTTGTTACATCACCAGAAGTGCCGATAAATAGTGAAACAGAAGCAGACTTAGAAACTGGTGAAGATGTCGTAAGTGATAGATATCGTTGCTGCGAATTTTACCCCAGTAATGAAATTTTAAAGAAAATCAAAGAAATAAATAATTTCTATGAAGCACCCGAAGATATGCGTGTACAAAATGGAACTGGAAAAATTACTGAAGCACAAGAAAATTGGTGGTTGTGGAATCGTCCAACACAACACCATACCATGTTATCATTTTGCAATTATTACTATTCAGCTATGATAGAATCAAATGGAACCAGTGGCGGATACGGCCACCGGGACACCGGGCATTTGCCCGGTGGGCCGGCCACAATTTGACTCGAATGGGCCGATCAACGATTTGAACTTTGTTCTGCAATGGTAGCCCAAAAACGCAAAAAAAACTTTAATCCGTATGTACAAAAATTAAACTCTTAGAAGTGGAGAAATCTCTCGCTGGGATAAATAAAAGGGCTAAACTGATTAAAGTCGCATCGTTTCTATTGGGACTATTTGGAGCGTACCGCCGGCGCTGTTAAAAAAACGCCGAAATTCGCAATATTACAGAACTTATAAAAGACGCCGACAAAAAGCGGCGTAAAAGGTGCCGGCACGCGCGGCATTATCAAATAGTCAAATGCGAGCACAATACTTACTCTGAAGCCAAAAATAACTGTGTGATTTTAGAGGATAAAAAGGGGTTTTGTTTTTAGTGTTTTCAGTAGTTCTTTATAAGTCGTCCCGAGTCGTCGTGAGTCGTGACATAATTACCTACTCGTAACAGTGCTATATGGTTTGAAAATTAAAAGACCTACGTTCAAAAGTTTTTATGCAGGTAATTAAAATGATGTTAGAATATTCTAGTGTACCTATTTTTGGATTTTTTTTATACTTAGGATGGATAAACGTAAACTGCTTAAGGGAGGTGCCCAGAAAATACGGGAAAAAAAGCAAAAGCTGATGCAGGAATCAGCAAAACACTGCTCAAAAATTACCGATATCTACAATAACATTTCAAAACCCAACGCCGTCAAACCAGTTCATGATATTTCATCGACTCCAGATGAAGCTACGACTATTGCGAATTGTACGTCAGAAGCCTCAACATCCACACCATCAGAAATTACAAACATTTGCACCTCCGACGAGAGTAAAAATTCAACAAAGTCAGAATCATCAGAAAACATTTTACAATCGAGTGACTTCACTTATTTACCGGATTCTTACTTTCTGCGACCGAGCTTAAATGACCAACAAGACTTTATTAGTAAACATCCTTGCCAACCACCAGTATCCAAAGATTTACCATTTCTGCCCCATCAAGTCTTTACTCGCCCGAATGGGTCTAGTAGGAAATGGTTAAGCTTCTGCAAAGAGAAAAATGGTTTATTTTGTTTTATTTGCTTATTGTATTCCGACAGTACTAATCAGAGCCCGTTTGTGACTGGAGGAATGAGTGACTGGCGCAATACAATACAACGCATAAACGAACATGAAAATAGTAGGATACATAATAAATGTACAGAAGCCCATATAATCAACGTAAAACGCAGACATTTATAGTACTTTGTGGGCTGAAAAATCGACTCTACGCCAGAAAAATGCAAATGACCGCAGAAGAATTTTAGAAATAGTTATTGACGTTGTAAAATTTATAGGGAAAAGGGGTATAGCATTTAGAAGTCACCGAAATGAAAATGCCAACAGCTTAAAAGACGTGACTCTCGATCACGGAAATTTTTTGGAGACTACTTCTTTCGAAGTATGAACCAGTTCTTCAAAGACATCTTAGTGTTATAACGAAGTATGCAGATTGCCAACGTAAAGGAAGTACCGTAACATTGCTATCTAAAACCACGATAGATTATGTTATACGAAGTATTAAGACTGTTATGAGACGAATGATTTTAGCGGAGATTTGTGAAACAAATTTTTTTTCTCTTCAAATTGATACAACCACAGATATAAATCAAATGGATCAGTGTTCAGTAATTATTAGATACATATACAGGGATAACATATATGAAAGAGTACTAGGACTTTTGTCCTGTACAGACTCCACAGGACTAGGAATGTGTAATTTAATTACAAATTTCTTAGAAGGTATACACGTAGATATTAAGAAATGTATTGGTAATTCAACAGATGGCGCTGCTAACATGCGTGGTATATACAATGGATTTACAAAATGGTTAAGCGAAAAATCACCCAAACAAATCCATGTATGGTGTTACGCTCATGCTCTCAACTTAGTGCTAGTTGATTCTACCACAACCGTTCTAGAAGGATTTTCTATGTTTTCCTTAATTCACGAGTGTGGAAAGTTTTTCAAGGAATCCTATCAGCGAATGGACGTTTGGAGATTGATTAACGAAAAAACTAAATTTAGAAAACTTCATCTTATAGGGGATACTAGATGGAGTTCAAAGTACGCTGCCCTTCGTACGTTCCAAACAAATATTTGGAACTTTTGATGATAGAAGTAATTGTTTGTATGTAGAAGTAATTCTTGCTTTAAACACTATTGTCTCTTCTGATAAATTTAATGCATCAGTACGACAAAAAGCAAAATCTATTCTGGATAAAATGCTTTCTTTCAAAATTATTTTGACTGCCCATATACATTTAAAAATATTTCGTTATACAGAACCGGTAACCAAATATCTCCAAAGTTCAGGGTTAGATTACCTCCTTGCGTTTAACATGATTTTGCAGGCAACAAGCTCGTTAAAATCAATTTCTCGACAATTCAATTCGATCTTAGACTCGTCAAAAGCTTTTGTACTTGAATGCAACAACTCCTTAGAAAATGCCAATTGCGACTTAATTATAGAAGATAAACTACCTGCTGCAAGAATTCGGAAAATGAATGACGAAAATTGTTCTGATTACAGCTTTTCTTGTCCTACGAAACAGTTTGAAGTTTCGGTGTACAATGCAATAATGGACACTACAATCTCTTCTCTTGAATCTAGATTCAAAGAGCATATGAAATTGTATGAAGAAATATCTATCCTCGACCCTAAAAACTTTTCAAAGCCATTGTCACCCAACTCGTTTGATTATTTAGGGGAATTATTAAGCCACTATGCACAGATAGATATTCAGGATCTTCGAGAAGAATTTAAGGATTTAGTCAGCAAATGGGAGACACTTAAAAATTCTGAAGACGACCAAAAACACGTAGAAGAAGATTCTGACTCAGAACCAGAAGCAAGCAGTGAGACTTTATTTAGACATTCTAAATCCGCCAAACCCAACTGCGACTTTTGTAGAAATTGCGTACGTTGTGTTTACAAATTGCTAACGAAGTTCAATTTATATAGTAGCGCCTACAGCAATTTTTTATGGCATACGCCTTTGTGCTGACGTTGTCAACAACGCAAGTACAATGCGAAAGAACATTACATTACAACAACGAGATTAAGAAGTACTATGAAACAGGACAATTTAAAATCGTTAATATTGTTAAACATGGAAAAGGAAACCTTAGCAAAAACCACAGTGCAAGACATAATTGCGGAAATATGCAATATAGCTCCTGGCATAAAAAATTATTTAAACGGGTAAAATAATACCTGTTGTTGTGTCCCATAAATTGTTTTAACATGTTAGAATATTATTATTAGTAGTCTTAGTTTGTTTAGTCTTCAGCTAAACATATATCTTAATGTTATATAATCAGGGTAATTAAGGACAATCATAGTTTATAGATCTTTTAACATTTCATAATTACAATTAGTAAGCAAAACGATAATTGTTTAACTATATTCAAAACAGCGTAACATAGCGTTCTATATTATTTAACAGTGGTTGCAATAATTATAGTTCAGCAGCCACCAAACTGTTTATAAATTGTTTACAAATGATGACTGTAACAACCATGTCAAAACCATAGAGTTTAATTGTTTCTGAGCCACTGGTATGTTTAATAGTTTAGTAAGATTGTTAGTTACATGCGTAGGATTAAATCAGTATTGAAATGGCACTCAAGACTCTCAATAACTCTACCCACCCAATCTAAACCTTCAACCTCCTCAATATTAAACATGGTCCTTCGAGTCTAAAATAATTAATCAGTAACCTATGTTAGCCACAGAACAAAAAATCTAATCAAGTAATATTCGGCCGCGAGTTGCGTATACAAATCGATAACTCAGTGCAGATCGCGTATACAAGTGCAGATAACAAGTAAAGTGAAGTGATTCATTCAGTGCAAGTGAAGAGTTTAATCTCAACACAAAAATGGAAACCGTTAACAAATTAAGCAAAGCTCAAGAGGTATTAGGACAAGAGATCAAACGCATTCACACCAATATAAAGAAAGACCCATTAAACAGAAAAACCCTACACCATGCACCTAAGTGGTGTAAGCAACCTTTACTCGGTTCATTTCGTCTTGGCAGCGGTTTTGACGTAGGTCAGGGTAACGCTTGTATCAGCGTGCGGTCGCATATTATTGATGCATTTGTTTCGACCTAATACATTATGCTGGTATTCAAAAATATCCAACACTTAAATAAAACGAAAACTCGTTATTTTAATCTGTCTATCCCCCCATTATCACATACCCCTGACATTTATATTTATTCAAGTATTTACTTGTTCGGCACCTACGGCATTTCCCGATATATTTAACGTCCCTCGTATTTTTTGTTTAAGTATGCCATTTTAATTATATCATTTTGCTCATTGTAGGCAAATAACTTGTAACACGCGCGCTTAGATAATCATTTTACACACTTTTGGCGTAACTGCGGAAAATTAGACTAATATCCGTTCGTGAATCTTTCAATTGGCCATTAAATTCAGACGCGGATAAGAGAATAAAAATCCCTGAGCTCAGTAACTTCAAATTTAGGTACAACTCGGTATGTGAAGTTTGTACCCAACAAACGTAATATTTTCACTTCAACAAAATTATTACTTTGTATACAAAGTGTTACAATCTTTATGTCAGTTAGGGATAGACGGTGCCTTATTATCGTTTATTTATTTCACTTATACAGCACTGCATTCACAGCAGTTTTGTCATTTTATGGACGAAGCGGTCCTTTATTTTTTCGTCTCCAGTCACTTTCTCTGTGAGCGTGAGTGACCGAAGTTGTTTCCACTACAGCGAAATTTTCGTTTTTCCCTTTGTTTTTCCAGTTTGTGTTTAAATAGTCATGGGCGGTAAGTTGATCTGTGCTCTTTAGCTCATTACTCGTAGGGTATGTAACCTCACGTTTTTTTTTCCTATTTCATAGACAATTCACCTCCACGCTTCACCCCAACACCGGACAGTGCGCGCGTGCGTGGCGTATCGCCGCCCTACGTGTCTTGGGCTGCCGTTGCAGCTCGTATGACAGGACGGGAATCTCAACTCAGCAACCCGTGGGGGTCCCCTGACCCGTCCAGACCAGCGACACCCCCGGCCAAAGCCGATGAGCCTGCTACGGGGAACGGGACTGCCCCGCCGCAGCCCGCTGATAGGGAGGTTCCTGCCCCTAGGCATGGAGCCATCATCATAATTAGTGGTGCCAATTGCACCATTAATTTCAATTATTATTAAGTTTTTTTTTTATATATATATATATATATATTTTAATATATTCTTTAGTTGTTCAAAGTTGTCACTTTCGTGTGTCTTTCCCATCTTGTCCTCTTATAAAGGCGTGCATTCTGGGGTCCAGGGATCATAATAGGGTAATATTCTGCTTACGTGCACAACTTCTCTTTTTGCTTTATCTGATCTGCCCTTCTGTATCTCATAGTCCACGTCTGACTTCTTTCGTCTTATATAATAAGGTCCGAACCACCTAAGCAGTAATTTTTCACTTTTCCCAACTTTCCTTATCGGGGTGAAAACTTTCACTTGGTCACCCTCATTAAATTCGATATGCCGATGTTTACAATCATAACGAAGTTTATCTATGTTTTGTCGTCTTTTTATGTTTTCAGCAGCAAAATTACGTATTGCCAGACTAGTTTCCCTAATTTGATTGCTATCAAGAGATTCAGTATGCGGCATAATGTTCGCTTCAGTTGGTAAAACAGGTTCTCGTCCATATACTAACATAAAGGGCGAGAACTGCGTGCTGTCTTGCTTCGCTGAATTATAGGCAAAAGTTACATGTGGTAAGTATTGGTCCCAATTTGACTGATTTGTGTTGGTGTACATTGCCAACATATTTGCAAGAGTCTTATTAAATCGCTCCGTAAGACCATTTGTTGCTGGGTGATATGCCGTTGTAAATTGACTTGTAGTGCCCATTTCTTTCAATAGATTTGTCACCAATTCTGATTGAAACACTTTTCCTCTGTCACTTAATAACTCCTTAGGCGCTCCATGTCTCGTAATTATTTTTTCCAAAATAAATTTTGCTACGGGCCCTGCTTTTCCACTCGGTAACGCCTCAGTTTCTGCCCAACGTGTTGCATAGTCTGTTGCTACCACTATCATGGTTTTACCATTGCTACTTCGGCGGAAAGGGCCTAAAAGGTCAATTCCCACCTTTTCAAATGGTGTTCCGACAGGAATTGGTTGTAAAAATCCTATCGGCTTTTGATTTTGCTGACCTTTCCTAGCTTGACAATCTTGACAACCCTTAACAAATTTCTCAACATCTTTTTGCAACCCTTGCCAATAATACCGTTGCTTAATTTTTGATAGTGTTTTTGCTATTCCTAAATGACCACTCAGCGGTTCCGAATGGTGAGAATACAAAATTTCTCCCACTAACTGTTGCGGTATTACTAATAGCTTATCTCGACCTAAATCATTCGGATTTACTCGGTATAAAATTCCTGATTCAATCCTGAAGTTTTTTGCCTGCTTACGTAAACCAATTGTAGCATCTTCCGGGTTTTTGATTGTTTGTGGTTATTATTTGGAAAATTTGTTCATCTTTCTTCTGTAACTCCTCAATATTACGAGTATCCAAAATAAATGTTGGTATTTCTTCAACATCGTGTTTGTCCGTATCTGGTTGCAGTACCGGATATCTACTTACACAGTCAGCGTCTTTGTGCGCAATCCCTGATTTATGGCACACCGTGTAATCAAATTCTGACAGTTTTAATGACCATCTGGCTAAACGACCTGTGGTATCTTTTAATGTCTTTAGCCAACACAAAGCATAATGATCAGTTACGATTTTTACAGGTTTACCATAAATAAAGTGTCTTAAGTATGAAAGTGCCCATATAACCGCCAATCCTTCTAATTCAGTTATGGAATAATTTTTCTCCGCTTTGCTAAGACTTCTGCTTGCGTAAGCAATAGGGTGTAACTTATGTTCTGTGTCTTCCTGCAACAATATAGCTCCTAGTCCATCTTTACATGCATCTACCCTTAATTCACACCCTTTGTTTGGCTGAAAATGTGCCAACACTGGTTCACTAATCAATTTCTGTTTTAGTGTTTTAAACGCTATGTCATGTATGTCCTGCCAATCAAATTTATTCTGCTTCTTTGTCAGATCATGCAAGGGGCGTGCAATTTTTGCAAAATTTTCTATAAACTTCCGGTAATAGTTACAAAGTCCTAAAAAGCTTTGTACACCTTTTACATTTTTTGGCCTTGGAAAATTTTCAATTGAAATTAATTTTGATTTATCAGGAAAAATTCCATCTGTTGAAATTGTATAACCAAGAATATCAATTTTTCCTTTTAGATATTCACATTTTTTAGGTTTTAACGTTAGGCCTGCACTTCGAAGTCTATCGAAAACTTTACGTAATTTTTCCAAATGTTCATCTATTGTTTCAGAAAAAATTATAATGTCGTCCATGTAAATTAAAACTTCTTTCCATTTTAAATCTCTAAACACTACATCCCCTAACTGTTGGAATGTTGCCGGGGCATTGCACAACCCAAAAGGCATTACATTAAATTCCCATAACCCGTGACCTGGCGCCGTAAAGGCAGTAAGTGGCTTACTTTCTTCTTTTACTTTGACCTGCCAATAACCTGAATACATGTCTAACGATGAGAAATACTGGGCGTTTCCTAAGTAAGTCAAAATATCCTCAATATTAGATCCTGACCACGAATTTTTCACTGTTACATTGTTTAACTTGCGATAATCAACACAAAACCGCGTCTCTCCAGACTTTTTCTTTACTAATACGACGGGACTTGCCCAGGGCGAGTTACTTTGTCTTATTATATCGTACTGTTCCATTTCCCTTATTTGCGTATCTATTATTTCTCTTTCTTTTTGTGCTACTCTGTAAGGTTTTTGTTTTATAGGTTTAACATTTCCTACGTCAATTTCGTGTTCAATTACATCCGTTCTCCCCATATATTTTGGTGTTTTTGAAAAAACGTCTCTATACTCCGCAAGTAGGGTTCGCAATTTATTCTGTAATCCTAAGTTTGCTATATTACTTAGATTATGGTCATTCATGGTAATTATTTCTTCATCATTTTCGGTTTCATTAATAAAACAAACTGGAATTTTTGTCATGTCCCTTTTAATCGTTTTCTCGAGATTACCAATCGTGGAATTCTTTATTACAAAAATTCTACGATGACCGACATTTTTAAGCTTAATATAAAAATGTCCATTCTGCAAAAACGGTAATCCTACGCAAATAAGACCTCTCGGTCGTAAAAAACTATCTTTCTCAATAAAACAATATTCCGCTAAGTCAGATGGTTGTAGGTTCAAGTTCAATCGGGTAACTATATCATTCCCAGGTTTCAACACGTAATCGCCGGCGACGGTAATTTTCAGGGAATTTACTGTTGGCTCGTTTGCTATGTTTACGAACAAATCTTGCTGTGGATCGCATTCTTCAGCTGAATCATAATCCCCAAAATTTATGATCAATTTGTCCGAACCATGCTGCAATGTCACTTTATTGTTATTATAGTCAATGACTGACTTTGTCGTCTTCAAAAAGTTATGTCCCAAAATTAGAGCTTTAGACAAATTTTTTACCACTAATGCTTCAACGCGTATCTCTTTATTATTAACTTCAATCGTCACTTGTGAATTTCCAATAGGTGTAAGAGGGTAACTGCCTGCAGTAATTAATTCAACATCATTTTCCAAAGGATACATGTTATTAATATAATTTAAATCCACAATATTTTTACACGCTCCAGTGTCTAGAACGACATTTACATTTTCTTGATTATTTACTTTTAAATGCACATACAATAACCCTCCTTTGACGCCCTTTGATGACAGGTGGACAATCTCGTTAGGGCTTCCTATTGACGAAATTGTCCTCTTTCGTTTGGGTTTTGATATACCCGATCATTTCGACGGTTATCTGGATTATTTCTGGAACTGTTTGCATTCCAGTTGCATGATGCATGCCCTATTCTTTTGCAATTAATGCATCTAATGCGTCCATCGTGTGTTCTTGTACTAGGTAAATAGCTATTACCTTGATTTCGGTAAGGTGCTCTGTTTCCATAATTTGGACCTCTGTACTCATTATTTCTATTCCATTGCACATTCCGATTTTGGTAATATGGCCGTTGACCGCCATTATTTGAACCACTATTAACGGTATTGTTCCTTGGTGGCATATTTCTTGTAAAATTTCCACGATAATTGACAAAATTCCTGTTCGGACCGTTACTGGCGACATTCCTGTTATCCACGAAATTTCTCCCTGTGCTATTACTATTATAATAGACTCGATTTCTATTTTGATTGCCATCTCTGCGTGGAAAATTTGTTGTATTTCCCGGTCCGCTCCTGATCATTTGATTCTCGTTATTTAACGCATCGGACACGGAAAGCAGTGCCGTATCACGTGTCATCTGATTCACCAGGGTTCTCTCTTTAATATCACTCAGCTTTAACACTAGCTGTTTTAAGTCATTAAAATTTTGATTACCTGAACTCAGCAAGTAATACATTTCATAGTAGGATGGGTGTAAACCATTTTCAAAATGGTCCCTAAACGTGTCAAAAGACATTGTCGGGTCAATTTCTGTTGCCAACGCAAGTAAATCAAAATAATATTTTTTAACATCTTCATTGTCTTGATGTTTTCGTGTATTTAATCGAAACTTTAGTTTTCTTAATGGCTGTTCACCAGAAAATTCTTTTAAAAAGTCCGTTTTTATATTTGTCCATGTTTTTGCCTGGTTTGCCGGTTTGTTAATATAACCATCAAACCAAGTCTGAAATTTGCTAAGTAGGAAATTTTGTGGTTTTCCGACCAGCTGTTTGCAATCGCTGCTTTTTCATATTTATTCACAAAAATAATGGGAGAGTCTATAGATGGGTTAAATGTAGGTGGGCATGTAAACTTTGGTGTGGCTGGAGTTTTTGGCTCAGCCAAAGCTACCTGTAAAGTCATGTTAGCCATTGCTGCAGGATTGTTAGGACGTATATCACTGTTTCTCTCTCGAATTACCGGGGGTGGGCAAGGATTATTACAACCTTGTAACAAATCTGTGGGGCGGGATGAGGTAGGCTCTGGCACTACCACTTCTAAGGGACTTTCTTGCCAAGACTCTTCTGATTCTCGCGGTTTAGGCGGAGTCCTACTCAATGAAGCTCTTGGCTTAAAAAACTGTTCTGGGGATCGTGATCCTGCTTTGGAATCTTTAGTTTTCTGAACTTGGGAAGTCGAAGCTTTTGTTGTTCGAATTCGCGGGGTCTCAATTTGAGCACTTACGACAGTTTTTTCGAAAGGGCTATTCTCGTCCTCACTACTTGTTAAACTGACAATAGAAGTTGTTTTGTCAACTTCTGGGGCACCTGCAGAAGCAGAGGAACCGACAGTTGAGCTATGATGCGCGGGTTTAAACTCTCTCAACTCTTTTAAGACTTTTTCGGGGTTTTTCCCTTGGGCTAGTGCTTGTTGCAAAACAAATTTTTCTTTGTCTGATACACTTTGAGCTCTACTGCGAGTTCGTACTCGTGATTTGTCACTTGGTTCACTCATGTAAAATTAATACGAAATGTTTGGCAGTATTTTTAATTATTTCGATTTTTCAAGCTTTTGGACAAAATTTAAACGATTTGATTATTCCTAGCAATTTCTTTGCGAATTTGTTTATTCATCAAACTAATAATCTTTCTAATGCTAAAATACACCAGCATTAATACCCCCATGCACAAAAAAATAATAATCAAAATTTCCTTAGCTGACCATGAATTATCTTTTTCTTGAGACGCTTTATTAGAAATACCGCCGCTATTACCCGCTTGAGAAATAATTATTTCTTCTTCTTTTGATGAAGTACCCCCCATTTTAAATAGAACGATTAAAATTTAAAAAAATAAAAATTATGTTTTTTCCACCCTGAAACGTAGGCGCCTCCACCATATGTCACGACTAGCGTGACGTGTTGAATTTAATTCAACTTATTTTGCCTGGGATCTCGTTTCAGCGTGAAAATAAAACACAGTTAACTCTACCATCAAGTTCTATTGAATACGTACTTAAACCTAACAACTCCTAACTTACTAGCTAATAAAATAACAGGTTTCCTAACCCAACGAAAACGTTACTAACTCCCAATAAAATCATAATAAACCAGGCGTAAATTAACACACAACATAGAAGTACAATAAACATACTTACATCTCTATAGAAGACAGAATCTTGGAGAGAGGCTGGTCACTTTGACACGCGTTCACGATTAACTTTACTTGAGCGTTACGGACATGTCTAATTGACATTTGTGGTTCGGTCACTAACGTGGTGCACAGCAAACTGGACTGGCTGGAAAGAACTGGACTCAACTGAACTGAACCCCTCTCTAGGGTGCAACCTCTTTTTTATAGCATTCCAGACACTGATTCCACCAATCAAAACTCCCAGACCTGGCCTCGTCTAGCCGACAACTCGTGACGACCTTCGACCATCGGTACTTGGAAAACATTCCACATTATTTCGCAATTCAACAAATGCATCATAATTGCAGTTGCACTCCGACCGCATTCCACAATTTTAATGTTTCCGCTCAAGTAATATAAACATTTTTTAATGTTTCCGTTCAAGTAATAAATTTGATTTATTATCCTTCGTGACAATATTTATTCCCTTATCACCTGCATTGGAAATGTGGTAAGCGAGGCGGAAATGTGGTAGACCCCCCCTCCTCCAAATGCATATAAAACCAGTCAACAAGAGTTGAAAACATTAATCTACACACAAAAGTACCTATCTACCTTAAACAAAAAAATCATGAACCTAACCAAAATTAACGAATTCGGCAGTTTGGTTGAAAAACCTCTCCTATAGTTTCAACAACTTGAATTAAACCAATTGTATCCCTTGCACAACCTAAAAGTGGTCAATTCAAAATTTGGTGAGGTGGTTTGGGCCGAGTTGTCTGACAGCGTGGTGTTTTTGCCTAGTCGGATGACGGCACCCATTAAAGACAGTTTGGCGGAGTTTATACCGCTGAAATATGGCCTAAAATTTTTAGGTATGAAAGTGGTTAGTGGTTGATCACCCACACCAATTGTGGAAATAACGGAAATTTGTAAGTATAATTAAAATATATTTAGGTGTAATACGAATCATGCTTTAATCATTTCAGAAAGATCGAAGATGTCAGATTGTACTGGAGCTGCAGCAGAAATCAGCGTACACACCCTTGAGTTATTCCGAAAAGCCTACGCCATATTGGTACTTCAGCCAGTACTTGAAGAAGTAGCAGCATGGTTGAAAAATATTGCAACTTCAATTAGACAAGTGCAAACTGTGCTGCGGCGGTCGGACAAAAATGTGGGTGTGTACAAAAAACTTTTAACTAATTTAGGACATTTCAAAACACTTAAGATACTTTTTAAAAATTTAAACAATCACGTAGGTGGTGGTTTAAATAGAAAAAAAAGATCTGATAGAGTTAAATGGTTAGATGTATTGTCACGAATGGAAAATCCGTTAATTGAAAAGATGGACTGATTAACTTTAAAAACATAAGAGTATTCGAGGATTGCGAAATATTAAGCGCACGAGGCAAGGTCGCACCACGATGCACCGAATGTGTCATGCACCGAGTGCACCATATCGGTGATGAGTCACCACCACCTGCTTTACAGAAATGTGAAAACAAGCGACAATAACAAACTACGTCAGCCGATCAATCGGGTATAAAAAACGCCGATTTTAGCAGTATAGGATAAGTGTGAACCGATCAACGGTAGTGCGACCAGCTGACCTGAGAAGTCGAAATGTCGACTCTCCTCGGGAAAAGATCAAGTTAAGTAGTCAGTTCTCCAAAGTTGTTCAAAACGCGAAAGTGACCAAGCCAGCTGCCAGAAAAGCTAAGTCCTTAGCCCATGAGTCTGTGTAAGTACAATTATTACATTGTCAACTTTTAGTGTTTATGACCGTATTGTGCAGACCCATTTTGTGTATACCATATTTAATAGATTTAAGTGTTTAATAGAAAAACTCAGTGTTTGATTCCATCCTTAAAACTGAGATCCCGGCGCGACGTTTATCGTCGTGAGTCAGTTTAATTGGTGAACCCAAAAGGGCTCATAAATTAAACGTGACATTTGGTGGAGGCGCCGGTCTGTTTTGAGATGGATGAAAAACAATAGTTCAGTTTTTTATTTTTATTTTTTGGGGTATGATACAGATTCAGGAGAATAATGTGTGGGCTATAAAAGAAATTTTAGGTATTATTTTCTTTTGGCTAGGGATAGTGACATTGATTTATTTAGTGATTTTTTGGGGATTTCCTTTGCTATTGAAGCGCTCATTTGATAAAATTTTGGTTTAATATGGGTGGTACATCTTCAAAAGAGGAGGAAATTATTATTTCTCAAGCGGGAAACAGTGGAGGTGTATCAAATAGTTCGGAAAAAGATAATTCATGGTGAGCTAAGGAAATTTTAATTATTATTTTTCTGTGCATGGGGGTATTAATGCTTGTGTATTTTAGCGTCAAAAAAATTATTAGTTTGATGAACAAGCAAATTCGTAAAGAAATTGCTAGGAATAATCAACTTGCTTAAGAGATTTAAATTTAAATTTTTCTTAGATAAAAAAAAAACCAAAAATAATTTAACAAAAAAATAAATATAGCACATAAATGAATTTAAACGGTCATTTAAAAATTGTCCATGAGTGAGTCGAGTGACAAAGATCGAGTAAAAACTCGCAGTAGGGCTCAAAGTTTGTCGGAAAAAGAAAAATTCGTGTTACGTGAAGCTATCGCTAGGGGTCGAAACCCAGAGAAGGTGATAAAAGAGTTAAAAGATTTCAAACCCGAGCATCACAGTTCGACTGTGAGTTCTCCTGCTCCGACACAAACGGCAACTTCTTCACACAAACAAAAGCTTGACAAACCCAGTTCAGTTTGTTTGACAAGCAGTGAGGACGAAGAAAATACTCTTGACAATACTGTCGTGGGCGTTCAAGCTCAAACTTCCCAAGCATCGGCTTCGACTTCTAAGCCCCAATCCACGGAAGTTTATTTCAGACCAAGAGCTTCGTTAAGTAGAACTCCGCCAAAACCACGTGAAACAGAGGATCCTTGGCAAGAAAGTCCCTTAGAAGTGGTAGTGCCACCAAAATCCCGCCCCTCAGAATTATTACAAAGTTCTAATAATCCTTGCCCACCCCCTGTGATTCGGGAAAGAAACCGTGCCATACGCCCTAACAATACTTTAGTAATGGCTAACATGACATTACAGGCAGCTTTGGCTGAGCCAAAAACTCCGGCTACCCCAAAGTTTACATGCCCATCTACATTTAACCCTTCTATTGACTCTCCCACTATTTTTATAAATAAATACGAAAAAGCAGCGATTGTGAATAGCTGGTCAGAAAATCACAAAATATCTTATTTGGCTAATTTTTTGGAAGGTCCAGCCCATACATGGTTTAGTAATTATATTAGTGAGCCAGAGAATCAGATGAAAACATGGCTAAATATTAAATCAGATTTTTTGAAAGAGTTTTCAGGAGAACAGCCACTCCGAAAGCTAAAATTTCGATTAAACACTCGCAAACAGCAAGACGTCGAGGACATAAAAAAGTACTATTATGATCTATTGGCAATCGCAAACGAGATTGACTCAGAAATGACTTTTGACGAGTTTAGGGACCATTTTGAAAATGGTTTACATCCGTCTTACTATGAGATGTATTATTTGCTTAGTTCTAGCAATAGAAATTTTGACGATTTAAAGCAATTGGTGATTAAGATAAGCGATATAAAAGAAAGGACATTAGTGAATCAAATGACACAAAGTACAGCTTTATTGTCAGTATCTGCAGCAGTGAACAGTAACAGTGGTAATAATAAGGATATAAGGATATAATAATAAGGACCTGGAATGACACCAGGCCAGGGACATTTTTTAAAAGGAATTTTTCAAATACGGTTCAAAATCAGACACGAAATACCTATGTTCCAAGGGTGAATAATTTTAGACCAAATCAAAATAGTCCGAGGAACAACTCATTCAATAGGGGGCGACAATTTGTAAGAAACAATTCGCAACAACCCCAGAACCATGATACTTTTAATAGGAACAGAAATCAGTTTTCTAATCAAAACTGGAGAAATAATAATAATAATAATTATTTGCCTCGTACGAGAAGGCACGACGGCCGGGTTATTTGCATTGATTGCCGTAGGCCCGGTCACGTGTCTTGTAACTTCAATAACAGGCCTTTTCAAAGGAATGCACCTCAAGGCCGAAGAAACCCAAACGACAGAGGACAGTTTCAAAATTAAGAAGCCCGAACGAAATTGTCCAATTGTCATCTACGGGCACCAGTAAGCAAACATTAATAGTACATATCACGGTTAACGATAAAGATAACGTCCCTGTTTTACTTGATACAGGAGCTTGTAAAAATGTAGTCGACATAGATTATATAAGTAACATGAGACGGTTACGAGACAATATACAACTGATAACCGCAGGAGGCTATCCAGTTCAACCTCTCGGTAATTCTGAGGTAATTATAAAAGTGAATGGCACAATTATTTCCATTGAGGCACTAGTGGTGCAAAATTTATCAAAAGCCTTAATTTTGGGACATAACTTCTTGGCTAGTAAAAAATCATTAATTGACTATAATACCAATACTGTGACATTATACCATGAACTTGACCCATTGATTTTATATTTTGGCAACAATGTCAACAACAACATAGGGAAAATAGAACAAATGGAAGATACTAATAAGGTATTTGCGAACGTTGAGATTGAGTCAACCGCGCGAAGTTTGAAGGTTACACTTGAAACCGACTACATGGTCGAGGTTGGTCGCGAGATAACGGTACGACTGAACTGTGCCTTATCTCCGCACGAGTTCACGAAGTACTGCTTTATCGAGAACGATAGATACCTACGACCAAGAGGATTGATTTGTTCAAATATTTTTGTAAGAAATGGCAAATGGTACATCAAAATTAACAATATGAGGTTTAAAAAAGTGTTCATATTAAAAAATTCCACAATCGGTTATTTAGAGAAAAATATAGAAATGGATATAACAAAAATTCCAGTTCATTGTATTGATGAAACTGAAGATGATGAAGAAATGATTACCATGAATGACCATAATCTAAGCAATATAACGAACCCAGAATTGTGTAACAAATTGGAGACATTACTTTCAGAATATGGTGATGTTTTTTCAAAAACACCAAAATATATGGGAAAAACCGATGTCATTGAACATGAGATTGATGTAGGGAATGCTAAACCTATCAAACAGAAACCTTACAGAGTGGCACAAAAAGAAAGAGAGATAATAGATGAGCAGATAAGGGAAATGGAACAATACGACATAATAAGGCAAAGTAACTCGCCCTGGGCAAGTCCCGTCGTATTAGTGAAGAAAAAATCTGGAGAGACACGATTTTGTGTGGATTATCGCAAGTTAAACAATGTGACAGTAAAAAATTCATGGTCAGGATCTAATATTGAGGATATTTTGACGTACTTAGGAAACGCCAAATATTTCTCATCGTTAGACATGTATTCAGGTTATTGGCAAGTCAAAGTAAACGAAGAAAGTAAGCCACTTACTGCCTTTACAGCGCCAGGTCACGGTTTATGGGAATTTAATGTAATGCCTTTTGGATTGTGCAATGCCCCGGCAACATTTCAACAGTTAGGAGATGTAGTGTTTAGAGATTTAAAATGGAAAGAAGTTTTAATTTACATGGACGACATTATAATTTTTTCTAAAACAATAGATGAACATTTGGAAAAATTACGTAAAGTTTTCAATAGACTCCGGAGTGCAGGCTTAACACTAAAACCTAAAAAATGTGAATATTTAAAAGAAAAAATTAATATTCTTGGTTATACAATTTCGAAAGACGGAATTTTTCCTGATAAATCGAAATTAGTTTCAATTGAAAATTTTCCAAGGCCAAAAAATGTAAAAGGTGTACAAAGTTTTTTGGGACTTTGTAACTACTACCGGAAGTTTATAGAAAATTTTGCAAAAATTGCACGTCCTTTACATGATCTAACAAAGAAACAAAATAAATTTGATTGGCAGGACATACATGACAAAGCATTTGAAACACTAAAACAAAAATTGATTAGTGAACCAGTTTTGGCACATTTTCAACCAAATAAAGGATGTGAATTGAGGGTAGATGCATGTAAAGATGGAATCGGAGCAATATTATTGCAGGAAGATCATGAAAATGCGTTACACCCAATAGCATATGCAAGTAGAAGCCTCAGTAAAGCTGAAAAGAATTATTCGATAACAGAACTTGAAGGGTTAGCAGCTATATGGGCGCTATCCTATTTTAGACATTTTATTTATGGAAAACCTATAAAAATAGTGACTGATCATCATGCGCTATGTTGGTTAAAAACCTTGAAAGAGACTACTGGACGTTTAGCGCGTTGGGCGTTAAAGTTATCAGAATTTGACTACACAGTACATCATAAATCAGGAATTGCTCACAGAGATGCAGACTGCGTAAGCAGATATCCTGTTTTGCCAGCAAATACGAAAGTACAAGAAATTGACGAAATACCAACCTTTTTATTGGATATGCGTAACATTGCAGAATTGCAAGCAAAAGATAAAAACATTTTGGAAATAATTCAGGCTATAAAACATCCTGAAAAAGCTACAATTGGTATACGCAAGCAAGCGAAAAATTTTAGGCTTGAATCAGAAGTTTTGTACCGTATAAACCCGCATGGAGTGGGCCGGACTAAACTTTTAGTGATACCGCAACAGTTAATAGGGGAAATTTTGTACTCCCACCACTCAGAACCGCTGAGTGGCCATTTGGGATTGTCAAAGACCCTAGCGAAAATAAAACAAAGATACTATTGGCAAGGGTTGCAAAAGGACGTGGAACGTTTTGTAAAAGGATGCCCGGATTGTCAGGCCAGGAAAGGCCAACAAAATCAAAAGCCTATCGGTCTGTTACATCCTATCCCAGTTGGCACCCCATTTGAAAAAGTGGGAATAGATTTGTTAGGTCCGTTTCGCAGAAGTAGCAGCGGCAAAACCATGATAGTGGTAGCGACAGATTACGCCACAAGGTGGGCGGAGACTGACGCATTACCGAGCGGCAAAGCCGGACCTGTAGCGAAATTTATACTGGAGAGAATTATTACAAAACACGGTGCACCTAAGGAATTGTTAAGCGATAGAGGAAAAGTTTTTCAATCCGAATTGGTTACGGAATTGCTAAAAAAGATGGGGACAACGAGTCAGTTTACTACTGCATATCATCCCGCAACTAATGGCTTAACAGAAAGATTTAATAAAACTTTAGCCAATATGTTATCTATGTATACTAATACTGATCAATCAAATTGGGATGAATATCTTCCACATGTGACTTTTGCGTACAATTCTGCAAAACAAGATAGTACTAAATTTTCACCATTTATGCTGGTGTACGGTCGTGAACCTATTTTACCAACAGAAGCAAACTTGTTGCCACCCTTAGAAAGTAGTAATAGCGACCAAATTAGAGACATTGGTTTAGCAGTCAGAAATTTGGCAGTTGAAAATATAAAACGGCGTCAAGACATAGATAAATTACGTTATGATTGTAAACACCGCCATGTTGAATTTGAAGTAGGGGACCAAGTAAAAGTTTTCACCCCTATCAGGAAAGTAGGAAAAAGTGAAAAATTACTGCTTAGATGGTTTGGTCCTTATTACATAAATCGGAAAATGTCTGATGTGGACTATGAA
This sequence comes from Ips typographus, assembly GCF_016097725.1. Classification (NCBI taxonomy): domain Eukaryota; kingdom Metazoa; phylum Arthropoda; class Insecta; order Coleoptera; family Curculionidae; genus Ips; species Ips typographus. Next base: position 9,246,206 of record NC_138428.1, read on the forward strand.
ATACGAAAGGGCATTTCGCCAAAATCTAAAACTGAAGTGGTCCATGTAAGCAGAATTTTACATTACCATGACCCATGGACACCAGAAGGAACCCCGCAACAAAAATAATACAAGCATTTCGGTTAATAATTTACTTTTTCTTTATTTTAAAAAAAATAAAAGTTCACTGTTTTGGCATTGCTGCCTATGGCTTCAACAGCCAAACGCGGCGCCACCGCTGTTGAGGCGTCGTTGACGCCGCCTTCCTCTTCTATTTTCTCGTCTTCTGGGGATGCTGGAACCCCAGGAGGAGCCTCCACCTCACCTGCCACTTGAGGGGGAGCCTCCACCTCGCTGGTCGCAGAAGGACCAACTTCCACTCCAGGCCCCAGTTTGAGGCTGGCCGCACCCACGGTGCGTCGGGCCCGCTGGGCAGCCAATGGGGCCATCAGACGGGCACCGCGGCCCCGGCCCTTTAGGGTGTCGACTTCATTTCCAGGTTCCATCTGAAAGGGAAGATATTGTTAACATTGGATAGCGAAACAAAGAGAATTTTTCTTTGGAAGGAAAAATATATGGAAATGATGAATAAAAGGAAAAAAAAACCACTTATACTTACTTTTAAAAATGACACAATGCACTACAAAAGACTATAAATGCACTATAAAACACACGACAAAAATGCACGGTAAAGTTTCGTGCGGGTCAGAGGACGAACTGTGGAGAATGTGATAAGAAAACCGTATAAATACAATTCAGATCCCTCTCCACCGGAAAGCCAGGATGCTGAAATTAGCAAATTACTTCCAGACGATGAACTTGTCAAATGTTAAAGTTATATACAGTGCGTTTTTTTTAACGCGCAACATAGGATTTCACGTGTTAAATTTTTAAGCCCATGTTAGACCATGTTACTTTGGAACTACAAGTATAAAACTTGACGGGTGGCTGTTTCGTACCCTGAAGCTTAAGTAAGTTTACTAATTCGGCCTAAAAAGTGTTAAAAAGCTTGCAAAAAATCATCTTTTTTCGAAAAGGTTTTATCGTTTCATACTCCCTGTATGCATTGTTGTTCTTTGTTGTTTTTGATACTGGCACGGCAGGTAGCAGGTAAAATTTGGCGTAGAAAGTAAAACAGGGTGATCATTAACTTTATATCAAGAAAGTTAAGAACAAAAGAAGTATTTTTATAAGTGAATTGTTCAAAGTGACCTCCGTTTGAAGCCAAACAGTATTCCAAACAACCATAAAATGCCCTTTTGACGTTCAAAAGATGTCGGGTCGTGATGCAGTCAAAATATGTCACTTTACCTGCTACCTGCCCTGCCAGTATAAAAACAACAAGGAACAACAATACATACAGGGAGTATGGAACGATAAAATCTTTTCGAAAAAAAATGATTTTTTTCCAGTTTTTAATCACTTTTTAGACCAAATTGGTAGACTTACTTAAGCTTCAGGGTACTAAAGACACACCCGTCAAGTTATAGACTTGCAGTTCCAAAATAAAATGGTCTAACATGGGCTTAAAAATTTAACACGTAAAATCCTATGTTGCGCGTTAAAAAAAACGCACTGTATAGGATTAATGCATAAAATGCAAAAATGCAATTAAGCATAATGTTTAAACAAAGTAACAATTATAATGTACGGCTCCACATATTGAGCTATGTACCTATTTTTACAGGGCCCAAGGATTTTATTCTGTTATCTGCGTCTGAATTTTTATTGCGCAAATTCTTAAAATTCAAGAACAGATATCAGTTTAATTTTCCCTATAAGATAAAAAATGGTTACATGTAATGGAAATAAAAACATTGAATATTGTTATTGTGATGTAGGTACCTACAAACGAATAAAGATAAATAATGATGTTGTCGGTGTAATAATCACCTTGACCATATAGTTGTTTATGCATTTGGTAAAGAAAGCAACTAATTCGCGAGCGATAAGACAAATTTGATTCATCGCTACGCGCAGTTATGAATAATGACTAATTACTAGATTGGTTTAAATAAACCCGAATGGGACAACAATTTACAGTGTCATTTTAGAAATCGGTCGTGAAGTAACACTTGGGTGAAGTTAACCTATAATTTTCGCGAAAGTGCCAAACATGGAATGGATTGTGAATTTCTTGTTTTACATTAGGTGTGTTACCGAAATAAACACCAAACTGTATTTATACAAATTGGCACTGTACCACTTGTGGGAACTGCACGGAGAGTTTGATCGAGTGGTAACAATACAATTGTTGGGGATTACAAAATCTCTACTTGGCCTGTGGACTCAGATCATTCATACGGAGTATACCATACTTCTACTTGGCGAAAAAGTACGTCAAGGGGGCACTCCGTTTTCGACATGTGATTGTGCAATTTGCATATCACCCCAACAACCTCAATATCGACCTGAGGATTTTTGGCGAGCATGGGAAAATGTATTTGTGCAAGGATGTCCTTGTGCTACATGTGTGTACGGGAGAACTCAATTTTTGAGTCAACCAGGTCATCCGCCATATCCTCATGCTTATGTAAATGATATGACATATCAGTTTCGGGTACCAGTAGTGCCCCAAACACAAGAAAGGGATGAAACATCAGAAATCAGTTCTGCTGGCACATCTTCTGGAGGTGCATTTGGACCTCCTGGATCACACGCAAGTCAGGTCGACCGCAATCCGGCACTATGCCCGAATCCGGAAAACCTGGCGCAGGTGCAAGAAGGGGAGCCCATTATTCAGCAACAAACTGAAGAAGTTCTTAGACACGCGGTAACACAGCCGTTTATCGCGCAATTAGAACCGTTTGACGACATGGGGCCATATGCTACTTATCAGCAGCTATGAGGTCTACAATTTAATTTATGTTACCTTATTGTTTTGTATTTTAATGGCTATATATATATGCATATGTTGATACAGACGTGATATACACAAGTGGATGATATATAAAAAAAAGTATATAATAAAAAAAAATTTTGGAATGTATGATGTCATATTATCCCCAAATGGCGAGTATAAGTCATGAAATTAATCCAATTATTTTTTAGCGCCATGAACTAATAGGTGTGATAAAAAATGTTTCGTTGAAGAGGCGAATATTACTGACACGACGCCCCGACAATCTTGTTGGTTGATAACGAGCTACTAACATAAAAGTTCGACGTTGTTTACATGACTAATTTTGATCACGCGGTGCATACACGGGATTCCTTGCTTTACAGCATTTGGAAAATGAATTTCACACGTTCCATTTTTTATTTTTTAATGGAAAATGGATCGTACATACTAACAAATAAATAGAGGTTACAAGTGATGCTCAAATTAATTCTGTTATAAGACATAATATTGCATATTAAGCCTTAAGTAGCACATACTAACCTTTTGTCTTATATTTCATGTAACACTGAGGGCTATGTAAGAAAGAGGCGAACTATGATGAGCCATTATTGTTGTTGGAACTCCCGATGGGCCTGTACGTTGATACGGAGGTCCAAGCAAGCCGAATCATCGATTCAATAATCGACTCACACCACAAACATTTATGGAACAGTGATCACAATGGTGTTCAGTGATGTGAAATGCGAAGTTTGGCTCATAGGACTAAGCCTCTATTAAACTTTTCTCAGTGTTGCAATATTTTTTGTTCTGCCAGTGCCGGAACCGAATAGATTAAAAGTGCATGATATTGTTTATGTATAATTGCAGGAGAAAGTACTAACTTATTATTAAGAAATGATTGTAACTTAACTGAGTACTATGAAATACTCACATATGTAAACCTACTAACCATTTATCATAATACCTTGGTATGAACACATGTAATTTTTGAATTTATGTTAACGATATGTTTTTTCTATTGTTTAAAGTTTTTATTATTGTTCATATAAAACTGGGGACCAGTTTTTCTGTGGCGGAGGCATATGTCACGAATGGAAAATCCGTTAATTGGAAAGATGGACTGATTAACTTAAGAAACATAAAAGTATTCGAGGATTGCGAAATATTAAGCGCACGAGGCAAGGTCGCATCACGATGCACCGAATGTGTCATGCACCGAGTGCACCGTATCGGTGATGAGTCACCACCACCTGCTTTGCAGAAATGTGAAAAACAAGCGACAATAACAAATTGCGTCAGCCGATCAATCGGGTATAAAATACGCCGATTTTAGCAGTATAGGATAAGTGTGAACCGATCAACGGTAGTGCGACCAGCTGACCCGAGAAGTCGAAATGTCGACTCTCCTCGGGAAAAGATCAAGTTAATTAATCCGTTCTCCAAAGTTATTCAAACGCGAAGTGACCAAGCCATTGCCAGGAAAAGCTAAGTCCTTAGCTTATGACTATGTAAGTACAATTGTTAATTGTCAACTTTTTGTATGTTTACAACCGTATTGTGCATCCATTTGTGTATACCGTATTTAATAGATTTAAGTGTTATATGAGGAAAACTCAGTGTTTGATTCCATCCCTAAAACTGAGATCCCGGCGCGACGTTCATCGTCGTGAGTCAGTTTAATTGGCGAACCCAGAAGGGCTCATAAATTAAACGTGACAATATATTTGCATTTTTGTCTGTTTTTCGACGCGGGCAGTGCATATAGAAGTCGCTAAGGACTTAACGACACATAGTTTCTTAAATTGTCTAAAAAGGTTTATTTCCAGACGAGGCAAACCTTCTAGCATTCATTCCGACAATGGATTAAACTTTGTGGGCGCAAATAACTATTTTCTAGATCTGTATAATTTACTTAATGACACGAAACATAATGAGACCGTTGCTACGTTTCTAGCTGATGACCAAATTAGCTGGAAATTTATCCCAGCTCGTTCCCCTCACATGGGAGGATTGTGGGAGGCGGCCGTAAAATCAGTTAAGTTTCACCTCAGAAGAGTTCTAGGAGAATCTGTATTATCCTATGAGGACATGTACACGCTTCTCGTGCAAATTGAGGCTTGCCTCAACTCTCGACCGTTACAACCTCTCTCTACGGACATAAGCGACCTGACCCCGTTAACCCCGTCCCATTTCCTGATCGGCGACTCTCTACTCTCCCAGCCTGATGAAAATGTTACGGATGCTAAAATATCTTCCCTGGAAAGATACAAATTGCTTGCTAAAAAAAACTCAGAGATTTTGGCAACGTTGGTCGAAAGAATATCTTTCCACCCTACAATTAAGGACGAAGTGGAAGAAAGAATGCGCAACTTCTCTACAACTTGGCAGTCTGGTTGTTCTGATGGACGAAAACACTCCGCCCCTACGGTGGGCAATGGCTCGAGTTGTCACTCTACATCCTGGAGCTGATGGAGTTATCCGAGTGGCAAACGTTCGGTTACCAAGTGGAAATGTGGTAGAGAGGACCCTATCCAAGATCTGCCCGTTACCAGTGGAAGTTTTGGAAGAAGACTTATATGGAAATGGCAACCAAGGCGATGTTGAGAAAAATGCATCCGCCTGATTAGAGTTTGAAACGCCCAGCCTTTCAACGGAGCCGGCAATGTTCACGCAAAAACATTTAGTGTGCTAATTGTGTGTGCTAAACAAAAGTGGCAACACCGCGCGCTGCTTCCAGACAGACTGTGGTGGCGTGATGTGGTGGCAGCGTTGTAATTCTCGCGTTACTCTCTCTCGCGAATGCAGACAATACACGTTCACGCATTTTATTTACTTAGTTGTTGTATGTTTTTCAACTTTAAATTAAACAATTTTAATACAGTCCACTCTCGTATATAATTCAATTTCACGACCAATCCACGATTCTACATATCCACGTCAACAATTATCTTTTTAGATAGCGACGAATCTGAATCTGAAGTGGAGTGCGAAATTCAAAACCAGAAAAAGAACCAACTCCAAAAAGGAAAAAGAAAACGCCTTCTACGACGTACAATTGGACAAAAGAAGACATTCCACATATAAATAGAGATACAACTTTTGAGCCTTCTAGTAATAGTGAAGTATTGGACCCACTAGAATACTTCACAAAATTTCTATCATTAGATATAATAAATGATATTGTTGATCAGACTAACATCTACAGCACCCAAGCAATGGGTAGGTGCCTTAACACCAATCCTAAAGAAATTACAGATTTTTTTCTATATTGCTTTTTATGGGAGTCATAAATCTGCCATCTTATGAAGATTATTGGGCAAGTGACACTAGAATTGAGCAAATAGCAGAGTTGATGCCAGTGAAGCGCTTCAAACGTCTAAGACGGCTCATTCACTTCAACAATAACGATAATATAACAGAAGATACCACAGATAGATATTTCAAGATTCGCCCATTTATTGAAAAAGTGAGGCAAAATTTTCGGAGACACCATACCGAAAATCAATATTCCATAGATGAAACAATGATCTCCTATAAAGGGACTCGGGCTGGAAATCTTAGGCAATACATAAAAAGTAAGCCTGATAAGTGGGGGTACAAATTTTTTGTTATTGCGGGTGTTTCCGGTGCCGGTACATTCAGGGAACTAAAGGGAACAGGAAACGAACTCTCACAATCTGAATGCGACATGGGTGTTGGAGCTGGAATTGTCATTGCCTTGTCGAAGTCCCTTCATGATGCAAACAAAGCAACTGTCTTCTTTGATAACTACTTTGCTAGTTTGCCACTTTTCACATACTTGAAGAATAACATGAATATATACAGTTTAGGAACATTACGCAGCAATAGAATTGCTGGATGTCCAATCGAAACAGACAAAATATTACTCAAGCAAGGAAGGGGTCAATATGATTATAAGACAGACAAAGGCAAGGGTGTAATCATAGTAAAATAGGTGGACAATAAAGCGGTTCTATTAGGTAGCACTTTATATGGTATAGAACCTAAGGAATCCGTGAAAAGGTACAGTAAAACTGCTAAAGCAAAGATAGATGTACACTGTCCGGCAATTGTGAAAAACTATAACAAACATATGGGAGGGGTGGATACTGCTAATGCCTTGATGGGTCTACAAATACGAGTAGAAATGCCGTCGCCCCAACGTCGGTACCTGACGTTGCGTTGGGTAATCGAACGTTGGCTAGACGAGACGTCCAAATGCCGTTTGGGCATTATGGATAGTTCTTAGAAAACACACGTGATTAGCATTAATTCTTCGATATAAATAGGAGCTGAGCAGACACAAAAAGTTAAATTTGCTGTAGGATGTTAATCAGTTGGAAAATAAATTGTACGTTAGATAGATATGAATGACTGATTGCTGGTCCTTGTTCACTCCCAATGTCAACTTCTGCACAGTTACTCAGTTCGCCATGCATAGATTGACATTTAAAGGAATGACAATATTTCTAATACTTCTGCATTTAGTTGGAAATTAAAGGAAAATTATTCGGCCAGATATTGTGGAAAGAACAATGCTGCATATGGCATAACAGCAAATCGAAATCGCAAATAAAACTACACACCACCCGCGCCCCAATCTTTAGTTTATTATTAAAATTAAAAAAAATTCCAAGATTGACCTGGATGACTTTTTTTTTTGCTTCTTGCTTCACCGGGAGAATATCTGAAACAAAAAAAATAATATTACCACGAGAATATAAGAAATGTCAATGTGTTTTAAGTTTGAACTCGGTTTTAACCAATGTTAGCTGAAGCTTGATTTTATATTGTAGCATAAAATCAGTATAAAAATTCATTATACATTGAATGGTAATCTAGCACACAACTTAACGTATAATGTCAGAAATTCACTGACTTTAAAAAAAAAAGATTTTATGCAAAACACGTATTTGTCAGCGTACGAGAAAACCCACCAGTTAAAAAGAGCGCACGGGAAATGGGCACTTTCCAGCGTCCTCACGGAAAAGGTACATTTTTTAAACAAATCCACCAAAAAATAGGTAGTTTTCAGACTAGAGAGAATAATGAAAAAAACCTTTCCTACTCAGGTGCGGTAAATGCACTTTTACACACTTATTTGAGTGCGGTAAAGAATACTTTTCCGCACCGGATGCGGTAAAGTTACTTTTCCACATTGCAAAATTAATTTACAATAAATGTAGAATTTTAAAGGTAATATGTGTAGAGAATACCCACTTGCACCAACCTTTTTATGAGATGCTCAAGCAAATAAAAAAATGGAAAAAGTCATTAAACATATTGTCTGATTCGTGTAAAACTGGTCAATTGTATAATTCTATGTTATATAAAGGACTGCAGGAATTTAATATGTTGCCGAATCATATTAAAGATTGTAGCAACCTCGAGAATTTTAAAAAATTAATTAGAGAACACTTTTTGTAGTTTTTAACATTTTATATTGTGATGCCTATGTATTTTTTAAATTTATTTTAAGTTTTTTATACCCTTATGTAATTGTTTTTGTATATAGCATTATGCTAAATAAATCATTATTCAACAGATAACAAACGAAAGACAGTCCACAATATTCAGACAGGCTTTAGTTTAAAATTCTCTAATTACTCCCTAGGTAGTGAAAGTGATATTTTCATCTCTCAAATGAGGGAGAAAACTTTTATTTTCTATAGAGGTCGTAGAAAATAGTTATTTGCGCATAGTTAAAAGCAGCAGTTAAATATTATGTTAATACCTGGTTGAAGAAGGTGTTGTTACTAAAGATATGTTTGTCAATTTGTCAAGAAAGTGACAAACTGTCTTTAGACAGCAAGACTTTTACGGGTGGCACTTTTCCTCCCTTTTAAATTAAACATCCTGTTTCTATTCTTTTTTTTTTATTATTCGCAAGAAGGCTAGTAATTATTCTTAATACTTCCCTATACCTATTTTGCACCGGTTCCTAGATGTTCCATAAAAATGGTGGCTTTGTCAGCAAAACGGTAGTCTAAACATTAATTAAATTCTCAAGTCCTGAAAGGCTTGCCGATGTGACTTTTTGTCCTCAGTTAGACAATACTACATATGGTTGAAACCCCAGACACAGAAAATGAAAAAAACCTACCGAACCTACAGACAGATATAAAAACTGCCAAAAGTTCGTTTTCTTTTAAAATGATTCATCGGTGTTTTATGGTTTGTAATAAAATAATATTAAACTTAGAACAAATCCATGTAAACATTTCCTTTACCTAACTTCAACCGTTTCTGACTTATTAACAGTGTTTCCTTAAAGGGTGCATACAATCGTGTCATACCAATCTGAATACGGACACCTGCTTGGCCTTAATGACTAGTTGTCGTTTCTATAACGACATGTTCTGACAGATATTTGTCAAATACAAAACTGGTTGAAACTTTAGCACAAGCAGGGGTCCGTATTCAGATTAGTATGTATTACGATTTTATACGCACTTTAAGGAAAAACTGTTATTAAGTCACAAACGGTTGAAGTTAGGTAGAGGAAGAGTACACATAGATTTGTTCTAAATTTAATGTTCTTTTTTCACCCTGTAAATTTTTGACATTTTTCGTCTCTGGGCTTTTCAACCATGTGGTATTGTCTAACTGAGGACAAAAGATCACACCAGCAAACCTTTCAGGACTTAAAAATTTAATAAATGTTTAGACTACCATTTTGCTGCCAAATCCACCACTTTTATGAAATATCTAAGAAACGGTGCAAGATAGGGAATAGAATAGGATAGCGAAGTATTAACATTAATTACTAGGCTTCTTGCGAGGAATTCAAAAATTAGATTAGAAACGGTGTATTCCATTTGAAAATTAAAAGTTGGTGTTCTTTCCGACTGATATGGCAACACTTCAAAGTCCAAAATATTTTACATAGAGAGTTTGGATAGGCTACAAATTTAAACGAAAAATATTAAGTCGTTCTCTAGATACTTCTAATATACCATCAGCGTGAATCACCCTGTATCTTACATATTATATTAAAAATAGACATTTTTTAAAATTATATTTGATTATGAATTCCATTTAAAAGAAGAAAGTTATGTCAATTCTTGAGAAAACTGAACGCAGTAGCTAAAAACTAAACACGAAACTGAAATCACATCGAAAAAGTGCCTTAAAAATGTTTGTGTTTTACTCCGATATTTTAATAAACAAAAAAGTTGGGTAAAGTTTTTAAAATGGGCGAAATTCGAAAAACGGCCTCTAGCGCCTCAATCTGACAAGATATCGAAATACGGTTTTTGCCATAACACCGTATCTAGCTGAAAAATGGGGTTTTCCTGTCAAAACACTCTAAATCCTAACACCCTGTACAGGTGATTCAATGATAAAGTTCATTATCTCGTTTGATTTGAGAAATAGAAAAATAATGTTAAATACAAAAGTTTTAGAGAATATTGATATTTATAGTTTAAAATTACTTTTGAATATACAGGTTCTTAAAGACATGACAGAAAGCATTAGTTTTTTTAAATATAATTTTTTTAACATTTTTTCCGTCGACTATGTATTGACAGCCTTTTTTGATGGACGATAACGAATCAATATTGAGTTCCATTAATGCATGATTTTTCAATTGTTTTACTTTAATGCATGATCAGCTCAGATTATCAGGCAATCAAATACGCTCATAGTATAGTTCTATCCTTTTTTATTTGTATGAAACAAAGAGAAATAAACACACATTCTTTAGTTGACATCCACCATTACTGACAAAAAAAAACTTTGTAGGATTTTATAATCCTTTTATAACCTTTATTATAAACTACAGATGACGGAAAAATGTTGTAACCAACTTTTATATTAATAAGCGATTAATAATCTCAATTTTAGTAACGCGTTCACTGCGTTAAACCATTTCGATTATTAATCGCTTTCATTAATACACTCGTTCGTTAAATAACTATTAAATTCTTCATAACAATTTAAAACTTTTTTGTTAATAATGTCAGATTATTTAATTTTTCTATACAAATATTACTTTTTACTATGATGTAAAATTGACTGTATTGCCATTGTTTCTAAAAGTAGAATACTCATATTTGGTATGAACTTTCTACAGGAACGACAAAAATGATTTATGCAAATAAATCGTATAATAATTGCATTAGATGCTACAGGACGTGCAATTTTTTAAAATATGTTTTGATTAATTCAGTTTCGACTTTTATAAATGGAACACCCTGTACATTATTTATTTTGTCTGATAGGTTTTACGTATGTCATGTACCTAATTTGAGTAGATTGCAATTTATTTATGGTTTTTAATTTTTACCTTCGATTGAAGTTTAAGTTTAGTTTAATTTAAGTTTATAACTAGCTTACGACAAACTAAAAATGCAGGTGTTGTCAACCGTTGGTAGAGTTACAGCATATTCCAGACATCAAAATAAAACGATTTAGCTAAATTGTCCTATACCGAAAGTTAATATTAAGAAAGATACAGGGTGTGAAAGTTGAAATTTTGTTCTTGTTTTTTTATCATATTATCTAGGTATTTTGATATAAATTACTAAAAATGTGTATAAGGGGATTTTGACAGCCGGTAAATATGATGGTTTCATATATTTGCAGTAGCTGATAGGGGGCGCTACCTGCAGCTTTTTTATCTGCTTAAAAGGACTAATACTTTTTTTCTACGCCACTGAAACAGACACACGACTTCAAAATATGATTCTAATATGTTTTCTACGTGAAAAAGGTATACTTGTTTTAAGGCTTAAAAGTTGACCGTTTTTGAGATATCCACTATTTTGATATTGCATGTAGCAACTTTCAAATTGGTAAATATTTATTTTATGAAAGTAAGTTTTTATTTTGCCTTTGTAGAATACTTGTTGTCCAAAAGAAACCTTTTTTTAATGTTAATACTTTAATTTCCAGTGGTTTGTGGTGTAAGTTGTTTCACCAAATTCACTGAAAATACGTAAGGATTTTTCATTTATTTTTATCAGTCTTTTTGTTGTGTGATTTAGCTAAAAGATATACCAATTAGTTTTTTTAAGGCGTGTATAAATTACGTAAATGTACTTTACCCTTTAACCATTTAACCGTATTAGCAATGCAATATTAAAACATTAAATATCTCGAAAACGGTCAACATTTAAGATCTAAAACTAGTAATTTTTTTTAAATAGAAAACATATTAGAATAATATTTTGAAGTCATATGTCCGTTTCGATGCGTAAAAAAAAGTTTAAGTACTTTTAAGCAGCTGAAATAGTTGCAGATAGGCGCCTCCTATCAGCTACTGCAAAATAGTAGTAGTAATGCTGTAGCTCTATGTCCCATTACTTATGGTCCACCCTATACAGGGTTATTCACCTTATTTGGACACGGAAGATTGTGACTAAACTATTCACTTTCAAAAAAGTTATAGACCTATTGAAGGTATCTTTTAAAAATATTTTCAAGATGTACCGGTTGTCCCAAATGCCGAAAAAGTATCAAAGTCATGTTTTTTCAAATGTAACACCTGGTATATTACTTTATTTTCAAAATCTACGTTGAAAATAAAAATTAATTTTATTGATGTTTGATAGGTCTAAACTTTACAGTTTCTCAGATATTCCTTAATTTGTAAAAATGTAGAACAAATATTAACATTTAAACATTCAACCTTCCTTTGAGATTAATTGACCAAAATTGGTTTGGGCGATGATAACAGATTAAGTTTTATGATCCAAAAGTGATAAATTGTCTAGCTCATATAGGGGGTCTCAAAAAATTATTTAATCAAAAACTAAATTTTTGAAGTAGTATAAACTTGTCAAAATCAAATGGAACCACAATTACAGTATATGCAAACTTAATTACCTATCGAAAATTATTAAGGTTTCATACCTCTAATTGTTAACGTTTTCTTGGATAAATCGACATTTCCTAAAGTAGAGCTGACTGACTGATTTCTAATATCGTTCAAAGATCACTTGGTATCTTTTCGAATTACATATCTATCATTCTAATCTAAGTAAAGCTTAGAATAAAATAGTGGCTTAATACTTTGTAAATTTGCTATACAAGTAATTCATAAAAATAATTAAATAAATCATTCAAACAAAAATAATTCATAAAATGTTTAAAACGGCGACAATTCGACTACAAACTACTAGAACTAAACTTAACATCCAACTACTCCGTTTTTGAGTCCTTCAGCAACATTATTAAGTATCTTAATGGATATACTCCTAAAAATTTCGCTAATTCGCTAATCTGTGGTCATTTCTCAAGGGTATCAAAAATGACTCAAAATCGGTGCGAGTTCGAGAAATGAATGATGAATTGACTTTCCAAGAAAACGCGAACATTTAGCCATAGGAGACCTCAATAATTTTCGATAGATAATTAAATTTTGCATCTACTTTAATCATAAAATAGGTGGTGTTCAATTTGATTTTGACAAGTTGTTAAAGTTTAAAGGTTGCAATTATTGGGAGAAAAATGTTGAGACATCCTGTATGAGCTAGACAATTTCTCACCCATGGATCCTAAAACTTGATCTCTTAGTAGGTCCCAACATTAAAATTTGTTCTAAACTTTTACAAAATAACGAATATCTGAGAAACTGTAAAGTTTAGACGTACCAAACCTCAATGTCATTCATTACCTTTTATTTTCAACGTAGATTCTGAAAATCAAATAAAATACTAGGTATTCCATTTGAAAAAATATAACTTTGATACTTTTTCTGCATTTGGGACAACCGGTACATCTTGAAAATATTTTTAAAAGATACCTAAAATAGGTCTATATCCATTCCAGAATCAAAAGTTTGTTGAAGGTGAATACTTTAGTCACAATTTTCCGTGTCGAATAACGTGAATAACCCTGTATAATTGATAAGAAAAACAAATGTTTTAATTTTGTATGTCATTAACAACAATTTAAAATGTTTATGGTTCAATTGAATTGTTAAAGACAATTTTCAGATTATAGTTTAGTTAAGATAACAAAAAATGCAGGTAAAAGTTAAAACATATAAATAAATCGCAGACATTTAAATTAGGTAGGTATATGACATATTTCACAAAAGTTGAATTGTAAAAGCTATCAGAAAAATAAGGAATACACAGGCTGTTCCATTTACAAAAGTCGAAATTACTTAAGCTGAATTAGTCAACACGGTGTTTCATGGTAAATGCGTTATACAGGATGTTTCACGATAAATGCGTCATATTTTAGGGTGTGATTAAAGGTCAAAAAATAACTCTAGTTTGCTAAACCATGGTCCAAAAATGTTTCGTTATGTAGATACAGGGTGTTAAAGTTTGGGTAAAAAAATCAAAATTTACTTATTTCATTAAAACAATAAGAGATATTTTCGTAAAACTTTTTGGGTGTCAACGATAAAGTTCGTTTTGCCATTAAAAAATATATTTTTTATATTTGCCAGTGGCGTCCAATCAAACAAGTTATTGACCATTTTTGCAAAAAAAAATATGTACGCCACTGTTTTTCCAAAAAATGCAAATCAGTTCTGAATTCCTTATTCAATTTAACACAGAAAAGGTATCTAGTAACTTTTTGGTACGTCATCTCGTTTTCGAATAAAAAATCCTGCAAAAGTACCATTACAATTAATACTAAATTTTCGAATTTCGCCTCTATTCAATTTTAAAATTTTGATTTATTCAGTTTTTTAATGATAAAATAGGAAGTTACTGCTTGTTCCTATCGAATAAAAAATTTTTTAAAAAAAGTAAATTAATAAAAATTTAGATATTGATTAATAAAATAAACAGTCGACGATTTAGTATTGATTTTATGGGTACATTTTTATGATTTTCAATTTTTTATTGGAAAACAGAATGGTGTACCGAAAAGTTACTAGATAGCTTTTCTGTTCTAAATTGAATGGGGAATTCGAAATTGATTTGCGTTTAATGGAAAAAGAGTGGTGTATACATATTTTTTTTGCAAAAAGATTCAGGAACGTGTTTGATTGAACGCTACTGGCAAAATTAAAAATTATGTTTTTTATTGCAAAACGTGCCTTATCGTGGACAGTTGACACCTACAAAGTTGTATAAAAATATCTGAAACCGGTTTGAAGAAATAAATAAATTTAGTTTTTTTTATTCAAACTTTAACACTCTGTATATACATAATGGAACATCTTTGGCCCATGGTTTATTTAGCAAACTAGGGTATTTTTTTACTTTTAATCAAAACATTGTAAAAAAATTGAACGCCCTGTAGCATCTAACGCAAATTTATTTGCGTAAATCTAATTTGTGGTCCCTGTGCAAACAATGGTAATTGGTAATACAACCAATTTTATATCAAAGTAAAAACTAATATCTTAAAGAATTAAATATTAGTAAAACCTTGAGGAAAACTATCAGGTTGAAGTATAGACAACATAAAACTTTTCAAATTCTACCTAGTATCTACAAATGTATTAAAATATATAAGGTTTTATTTAAAAAAAAAACTAATGCCTGGTTTATACCCCCAAATTAAAAAAAATAATTAAAGTTAATTTAATTTAAAATAAATGTAAATTTATACGGTTTATGCCCGGTTTATACCTTCAAATTAAAAAATTAATTTTAATTTAAATTACATGTAAAATTGAATGAAAATTATTGTGGTTTGTAATTTTCAAGAAATGCTAAATTAAATGACATAGATTTGTTTTTGACTTTGACGTATTGTAGACATATTTTAACCTAAAAAGGGTGAAAGAGTTTAGCTATAAAATAATCATTTGTAAAGTTAAAAATATTAAACAAGGAATGAAGTTTTCTTTGGCAGTGGTTACCGCAATAATCGGAATTGGTGTATCTTTGATAAAACAATGAAAAGAAATTGGAGATATGGAGTAAAACCGATAAACAGAAAATGAGAAAAAACACAAATAAAGTTTCACATTTATCACAACGAAAAGTGATAAAGGGTTCACAAATTAGCCTCAATTTCACCCAATGGTGAAAGTTCGTTGACTTTTAAGTTAACATTAGTTTTAGTTTTGTGTAAATTTTAAGTACAGCATGTCATATACAAATGTGTAGCTTTAACTTTGATAAAATTAAATTGACTATAACGAAAATATAGTTTCATTGTTAATTTGGAGGTATAAACAGGGGACAATGTCTGGTTTATACCTCCAAATTAACAATTAAAGTAAATGTTCATTAAAGACAAATTTATCACCCGGTTTATACCTCCAAAGTAACGAATTAAACTAAAAAGTTAAATTAAGTTAAGTTTTAACTTAAATTTAAAAAGTTATAGCCACATGTTTGCCAACTTTAAACTAAGGGCAAATTCTTGAAACCTTCGTTGTGATAAAATGTGAAACTTGATTTGTTTTTTCCTTCATTCCCTGTTTATCAGTCTTACTCCATATCTCCAATTTCATTTCCATCGTTTTGTCAAGGATACACCGATTCCAACTAGTGTGGTAACCACAGCCAAAGAAAACTTCATCCATTAGTTATATTTTAATTTTACAAATGATTATTTTATAGCTGAACTTTTTCATGAATTTTTCACCCTCTTTAGGTTAGAATATGTCTAAAATACGTCAAAGCCAAAAACACATCTATGTCATTTAATTTAGCATATCTTGAAAAGTATAAACAACAATAATTTTCATTCAATTTTACATGTAATTAAAATTTAATTTAATTTTTTAATTTGGAGGTATAAACCGAGCATTACATGTAATTAAAATCAAATTAATTTTTTAAATTTAAAAGTATAAACCGGGCAGGGATGTGCAAATGACCACTTTTTTGATTTCGACCAGGGCAGTGGTCAAAACTGGTCAAATGGTTGAAACTGGTTAAAACCAAAATAAAAAATGTATTCCTAGAATAAAAAATTAAAAAATATATAAATTAGGTGTAGAAAAATGTAACAAACTGATTTCTGTATATAGAATGTTAAATTTAAAAATAAAACAAGATAAAAATGTTGAAAGGTAGGAAGACAATGATGACTTGATGTAGGTATAATAGGCAGGTTTATAATTTGTTGGCTTTTTGTTGTTTAAATGTTTCTTTTTGTTTAAAATAATTTTTTTTTATTTTGAGTACAAATGTTTGTATATTTTGAGGTAAAACATTTCTTAAAAAATAATTAAAACAATTTGATATATATATTTTTTTAATTTTGAACTTTTTGGTTTTGACCCGTTTTGACCACTAAAGTTTCCAAAACAAATTTGACCAGGGCAGTTTTAACCGGGTTAAAACCAATGGTTTAAACCACTCTGTCCAAAACTTGCCAACCATGAAACCCGGCAAAATACTTTTCAAGTTATGTTAAATTAGATAGCATAGATGTGTTTATGACTTTGGACATATTCTAACCTACCAAAAAACTAAGTGTTAGTGTACAATGATGATTATTGTGTTAAAGGTAAAATGAAAACTGTAATGCTTTTTATTTTTGTTAATGTTACTATCATTAAGCTGGATTCATAGTTCTAGTTCCGCAAAGAAGAAGTAATCCAGTAAGCTGTAGTAAAAATAAATAATATACTTGTAACACTCTAATTCATAGTTTGACAAATAAGTGCAAGCCACATTAACCACAAGCAGTAAGCAGCAAGAAATGAATCATTTTCATTTCTTACCTTGCTCCTTACTGCTTCCATTATAGATATACTACTGGTCTTTACCCCCATTCATAGATTTTTGGAATATCATTTGACAAATACTTTCTTTTGCCAAAAAAATGACAACCCACAACATAATAAATAAAATTTTGATGGTTTATAAGACTTTGGGGTATGTTATTTCCTTCTTACTAAAGTCGAACTATGAATTGACATGGCTACTACTGCTTGCTGCTTACTTCTTGCGGAATTAGAACTACAAATCTAGCTTTAAAACAGTTAACTCACCTTAAAACTTGCTTTTTAATCCACTGTTGTACCTAATGTAGATAGTTTGATATATTGCACACATTTTTCTTTTTCAAGTTGACTTGTTGCAGTCCCTGGGAAATGTAGTCACTTTCTCATAAAAGTATTTTCTTGTTCATCCACATGAAAAGTACTGATGTATGCAGCATATACCAGTTGCAGATCTGTAAGACTAGCCGAATTAGTTACTAGAACCACCCTTAAAAATGTGTAGTAATGATGCATCAGCATTAGCATGGTTTATTACATAGGTTAGGTATGAAATTGTCATTGTAATCTTACCTGGGCCAGCAGCTGTTGTATCCATTATGTCAATCAAAAATATACATTTACTTGATTTTAGTGCATAATCTTCACCAATTAAATTGTTAGATTTTGTCATAAAATATAATTAATTTTAGCAGCATGCTAAAACAAATAAACAAAGCAAATTGTGAAAGTGACAAGTGAAGTGGAATCTGGGAATTTTACTGAACAACAACAGATCCAAGAGGGCGGCCCTATCAGCATAACCTGTGTTTCTCGAAACGCTACCTCGCGTGACGTCACAGTGGGTGCTCGGGTGCACAGTATTAATATAATAATAGTATTTATTTAGCGATAATGCTACATGAAAAACAAAACAATACAATTCACACATGTCCCAAAAATTAACCAACAAGCAAATCACTAGAAAGTTGCATATACATTTTTTCTCGAATGTGTTTTAACTCGACCCAATAAGACTGTTCCTCGACCATATCTCGGGAACCGTTCGTCGTATGATTTTGGGGTAAACATTTCTTTAAGTAAATCGGCCATGAAGAATCGTTGGAAAATATTTTCGAGTTCTAAAAATGACCACCAGAGGCCGTAACTGCCATCTTAATTTTTAAATTGCATTTTCTATAAATTTTGGACAATAAACTAGAATTATTTTTTCCACATTTTTAAAGCAAACCAATTTATCTATCATTATCGTAAAAAACAAATTTCTGTTATTTCAAAAACAAAGATGGCGTGAGGTGTTCAATTGTTTTTGCAATAACTAGCTCTAACTTCTTAACGGTTTGACCAATTTTAACAAATTCGGTATTGAATCAACCAAAATATAGTTAATTTAGTTGAATATTTCTCCGCCAGGGGGCTAGTTTTGACACCATGACTTAAATTCCAAAAAAGATAAAAAAAAACAAATGGAATGATATGACTTTTTCTTTATGAAAAAGTAGCCAAATAACATCCAAATAGGCCAGTGAAAACCGTTTTTAAATTATCGTTCCTAACCTGAAATATTGAGAAAATGAGATTAATAGATCTGTGTGGGTAAATTTCATAAAACTATTAAAAATTTAACTACATAATGAATAAAAGTGAATAAAATTGTGAGTCTAAATAAAATTCATTTAGGCATTATTTAAAAAATACCACATATCGTCAGAACATTCATCTTGCTCCAAAGCGACTAAATGCATCCTGAACTTATTAAGTCACTTAATGTTACACTCGGAATTTGTCTATTGCATTGTAATGTCCTCCTGTTTTTGTGTGATTTTTGGAGTCAATTTCTGCCAAACAATATATAATACGTTTGAAAATTAAAAGTATAAGGTATAACTTAAAAAGAAGGTTTAACATAAGCTATAAGGTTTAGTCCCTTTGGAACCACATGAATGTTCTGATATATGGTATTTTATTAAATAATGCCTAAATCAATTCAATTTAGACTTACAATTGCTTCTATAACATTTTATTCATTATGTAGCTAAATTTTTGATAGTTTTATGAAATTTACCGCGCGATCCTTGGCCTTAAAATTTTCATAAAGAAAAAGTCATATCATACCATTGTTTTTTATCTTTTTTGGAATTTGAGTTATGGTGTCAAAGCTAGCCCCCTGGCGGAGAAATATTCAACTAAATTAACTATATTTTGGTTGATTCTTATTGCCCAAAAAATGCTTTTTTCGACAATACCAAATTTGTTGAAATTGGTCAAACCGTTAAGAAGTTAAAGCAGGTTATTGCAAAAACAATTGAACACCCCACGCCATCTTTGTTTTGAAATAACAGAAAATTGTATTTTACGAAAATGATAGATAATTGGTTCGCTTTAAAAATGTGGAAAAAAATTCTAGTTTATTGTGCAAAATTTATAAAAAATGCAATTTTAAAAAATTTAAGCTTGCAGTTACGGCTCTGGTGGTCATTTTTAGAACTTTAACATATGTTTCCAGCGATTCTTCATGGACGATTTAAAATGTTTTGTCCCAAAGTCATACGCCGAACGGTTCCCGAGATATGGTCGAGGAACAGTCTTATTGGGTCACCCGGTACATTAGGCGATTCCTTTATATTGACTGACAACCAATTAAATCGCAAGAAGTCCCCTATACAGTAATGAATTGAAACCTAAATTTAATTCACATTTTCTACTAATTATGAAATCTTTACAATGTCCTTGTATTATAATTATGTACGTCAGAAAAATTTCTACCTTGTATAAATGTAATCAGGCAATAATTCATTCTTTAGTTTGTACACAAATACATTGGTATCAAACCATATTTTTTGTTCTACATGAGTATGTGAGGGTTTCCTGCATTGCGTGTATAGAAGGTACCTATTGCATTTCAAAATTGTTCTCATTGCTCTGTTTGAACCACTTGAAACTCAAGTACTGTGCCGTTTAGAAGTATAGTCATTTGCGTCCGATAGGAATTCGGGTTTTTGCCGCGTCAGGACTTACAGATAGTACTGAGGTTGGTTAAAAGTAACGACACGGTTATATTCGGTTTGGAGGCGAAACTGGTAGCCCTTTGGGTTTTGTGTGTGCAATTATACTAGGGATCGTGGATACATTTGCCTGGTACTAGGTGAGGGCTTATTCTTATTTTTTATTGTAATGAAGTTGTCCTAAGTTCGTTTTCCATTTAGTTTTGTTCCGCCGAACGCTTAACCACCAATAAACGGCCGTTATACCTAGTCGTCTGCGTTTTTTTTCGCTGTTGGTTTTCTGGGTTGGATTTCGAGTCCATATCGGCAAATACTCCCGAAAAGAACTTGCTACAGTACTTTGTAGTCGTGTAGGCTATAGAGAAGTGTCGAGCAGAACTGCAGATGCGGTAACGCAATACTATTATACAACATCAACCTAGTATAAACAGACAAATGGTGTCTTGAAAAAAAAAAAAATTTTTCTTTGAATATTTTGCATAACATAATCCGCATGTACTCGGAAATTTAGATTTGGATCGAAAATTACTCCAAAATACTTTATGTTTTTTTTATACGTTATTCTACTTCCGTTTATTTTTGTATATGTTGTCCACATTTATATTACTAACTCTCTGTTTTCTCCCAAATACGCTGAATTTAGTCTTAGTTACATTTATACTCCACTGAGTGGAGGTATTACTTTCCTTCTGATAAAGTATTTATATAAAGTGGTAAGCTTGAATAATCAAAATATCTAAAAATTCAGCTTTATTAAGTATTGGCTTATTTCTTTGAACAAAACCATTGCAGCTTCACAAAGATGTTTGCTTTACAATCATACTACTAGATAGGTAAATATTGTCTCATATGAGTAGTTCTAGACCTATTAATTAAAGTCACAGCGAACTACCTTATTGCTGCTATTACTTTAACGCTGCTTTTAGATAAGACTAGGTATAATACATATTATTAGCTTGAGGTTCAGCAATCGAGTTTACTACACTATCTGTTGGTGATTATTATGTTAAACATAAAACAATAATGAAAACTGCAATACTTTTGACTTCTCATTCAATGTTAGAATTGAAATTATCATAATAATGTTAATTTCAGCAAAATCAGTTAACTTACCTTAAAATATGCTCTTTGTCCACTGTTGCTTGTTGAAAACATTGCACAAGGTTTCACTCTTGTAAAGCCCTTTTGACCCAACAAGTTAAACTAGACGTGCTTTTATTACTTTAATAAACGCCTTTACCGAGATCTTGTTTCAGAGGTAGAATCAAACCACTTGGTAGAAAAAATAATTTAATAACTAAATAACAGTTAAATCTAATTGACAAAATGGTTGGTTTATCAACTTAGTGAATCGGAATAAAACTTTCGATCGTAATTCCCGAAAGTAAACACTTCAAACAGTACCTTTTACATGCACAAAATATTACAATAATTAAATCATACATTTGTTACACAATGATGAGGGCAGCTTTCTGAAGGGTTTGACACTCGCGATTTATTATAATTTAGAAAATGGTTTACTATTTAATTAATTACGAACAAGGCGCGGGTTGCAGAATTCGGGACGGCTACATTTTGTGGTGCGAGCCGAGTCCTCTGGCTGGGCTCTATCGTCTGAGGCAGAGTCTTCGACTATCTCTGATCGTCTCTCGTCTCCACGCATGTAGAGCTTAATTTATACCCGATTGACTGGCTGACGTAGTTTGTTATTCCTCGTCGCCCGCATCGCAACAGTAGCGGGGATTTGTCATGGCTAAAAGTAGCGATGATGGACTATGTGCATTCTGACTGTAACTTTGGCTCGCGCATTTTATTATTTTGCCATCTCCGAAGATCTGCTTCAATTTAATGAAGTTATGCTTTTAAATAATAAGTCCATCTTTTAAGTTAATGGATTTTCCATTCGTGACATAATGTTCCAGTCTTCATAGTGGGTAGTTTGGTCCTCAATTAGAACACTTTTCTCATGTTTATATCCTTTTTTCATCCATATGAAAAATTAGTGATTTATGCAGCATATACCAGATGCAGTGCTGTAAAATAGGCACTTGACCACCCTTAAAAAATTTCAGACTACAAAAACTTGTAGTAATGATGCAGATGCATCAGTAGGGCTATCTATGCAATTTTGTAATCGTACCTGGGGCAGCATCAGCCATAGTATCCCTTATGACTAATGTCTGAACGCAGCAAGCTAGGATTCCAGTAAATTATAGTAGTAATTTTAAGACTGTAGTCTGGTTTAAATAGTCATTAAAGAATATTTTTTTTTTACATCACCTTGCCTCAAATTTTTGCTGCCGTTAATATTTTACAATATTAACAAGATCCATGTTCTGGCATTGTAAAAGAACTAAAAATGCGATTTACATAATTTATACTAATAATTTTAAATTAATGAAAAATGAAATAAAGTTGTAAAAATTAAGGTTTTTTTTAGTTTCAGAATGGTTTTAGATTGATCAAAAATCAAACCCAAACAAAACCACAAAGAATTACCTTACTAGAGAAGAAAGATTTACGGAGCATGTTTTCGGAAGGAATAGTTCGCCTTCCAATCGCATATTGTGAAGGCGCTGGGCTCTGTGTCAATTATTACAGTTACCTATAATAATGGACTATCATCTAGCCGCTTAAAGTCATTCATTTGTCATTTTTATATCTTGTATCTTGGCCGTTTTTGTCTACATAAGAATTCGAAATTAATTTGAACTTTAGAAGGTTATGTCCCGGTGTTGAGGTGTTTATCCTAAGCTTTTTTAAAATGAGTTTGTTGCAAGGTGTTAAAAATCCTTCTAAACTGAAGTGCTGTGTTCCTGGTTGTGATGATAGGTTCAGTAGTCGTTTTCGTTTTCCCAATTTATTAGAGGAAGAAAATTTATTTAAAATATGGATTTCAAAAATTAGAAATCCGGCGCCGCTACTAAACCACTTGAGCCCTGAGGAAATGTATGCCAAATATAGAGTGTGTGGGCGTCATTTCCGTCCAGAACATTTAAAAGGTGAAGGGTGTAGAAGAGGATGCACAAAGGATGCTGTTCAGCAGTTATTCCTCAATAGTGTTACATATAGATACTAATTGCATATTTTTGAATACATGTAGACATAGAACATGGGTGGTCAAAACTAAGGCCGGGATTACCCAACTTTTTAGTCATAGTCACAATCATCAACTTAATTTTTGTCGATAACAACATGTAGTAAACGTCTTAAAACTATGATGATTACAACTTACTATTATTAAAAAGTTGAACCCGGCCCAATAGAATAAGTTTATATCACTCTATTAGTGATATAAACACATTTTTATTATTTTTGGTTGTTTTTTATTTGCTG
Organism: Ips typographus; assembly: GCF_016097725.1. Lineage (NCBI taxonomy): Eukaryota > Metazoa > Arthropoda > Insecta > Coleoptera > Curculionidae > Ips > Ips typographus. The sequence goes on from NC_138428.1 coordinate 9,269,967, forward strand.
TTGATGTATATATTTTGTAATAATTTATTGTTATTGCCAGCAACAATGACCTGTTTACCCGTTGCCCGACAACCGCCTATACAGTGCAGGCCAAAAGTTTAAATTTTCTCATTTTTGTTCGTGTTTTACGACGAAAGGGCTCAAGTTAGAGATCCGAAAAAGATACAGAAAACTAGTCCATGATAGGTACTACAACTTTCATTATTACGATTTTTCAATAAAATCAACCGTACAGGAGCAAAAAAATCAAAACCGTTTTCCCATGTTAATCTCCTATGTCCAGGGTGCTCTTGGACAACTGGTATATTTCCGGATTTATTGCAAAAAAAAAAAAAAGCAAGTTAATTGTGTAGTACTCGCGCTGCTCTGTTGGTTTCCGAACGCACCTACAATAACGTCATGCTACGACTTATGTCACTGTCATCGATATAGACAGATGAGAGGTTAGAGGTTAACTTTCACTTTTTTCGATTGAGAACAGAATGATTATGTATTATGTTAGGTTTAAAATCCTAAATTATTATTATTATTTTGTCATCCTGAATAATTTAATAAACTATTGAATTTACGAGTAGGATTTATTTATATTCTACAACGTCAGAAGTGGGATTTGAACAAAGTGCCGTTATTTAACCGGATGTTTTAAGATTTTCATCACGATGCATACCAATGAGGAATTTGAACGTTTCATGGCCCAACAATTCCAACCTGGAGATGAGAATGACATGGGGGCTAAAGGACAACAATCTCCAACCACCCCACCAACACCCGGACTCTCTGTACAGGGCGGCCCCTCAAATAGCCCAAACACTAATGCCACCGATATGTCATCTCAGTTTATGTCGACTATTACCATGCTTATGCAGCAGAATAGTCAAATGTTAAGTATGTTACAATTATCACAACAACAGGCACCTTCATTTACGAATCCTAATGTAAACCAAGTGCCAAATTTTAACATTATGCCTGATTTATCAAAGAGCATAGACGTTTTCGACGGTGAAAAGGGTCCTGAAGTGGCAAGTGCATGGTTGAGTCAATTAAGAAGTATGTCACTAATCCATCGTTGGCCTGATGCCTTTCTGCTGCAAACAGCCAGAAATAACTTAAAGGGAGCTGCTAGATATTGGCTTCAAGGTAAAAATGAGGAACTCACTAGCTGGGATCTGTTCGAAACTGCATTTAAAAAGACATTTATGTTTGAAATAAGTAAATCTGACAATTGGAGGAAGATGCAAAGTCGCCATCAGCTGCCTACAGAAAATGTGAGTGTTTATTTTCATTCTAAAGTTGCATTATGTAAAGTACTTGGCCTGACTTTCATGGAGACAAAAGAACAGGTAGCAGTTGGTTTACATTCTAGAGACTTAAGCAACTTCATTATGTCCAAACATCATGATGATGAAGACAACTTGTTTCGGGACATTGTAAGTTATGAACGTGTGGTCAATGCTCGTCGTGTTAGACAAGGTGACCGTAGTAAAGAGCAGACAAGTCTCGCCAACACTGAAGGAGTTTTAAGCAACAAACCACCAAGGAAAGCAGGGAGCCACGTACGTTGCTACAATTGCAATACTCCTGGACATGTGGTGTCTGAATGTAGGAAGCCATTAAGACCAAAAGGATCCTGTTTTACTTGTGGTGCCACTACACATCAAGTAAAGGATTGCCCTGCTAATAATCAGAGGCCTGCCAGAGGAGACCGTACAGCACTGATGGTACAAGAAAGGCCTGTTCCTGCTATGATGGTTAATGTGCAGTTGAGTAAGAATAGTTTTAAAGTAAGTGTTGAAGCTATTATTGACACTGGAAGTCCTATTTCATTGATTTGTCATAGTTTGGTTAAGAGTGTGGATCTTTTACCAGAAACAAGATTTGATAAAGTTTATGAGGGCTTGAATCAGTCTAAATTAAACATTTTAGGTACTGTTAAAGTCTTACTGAAAGTATGTGAAGTAGAAGTTGAGCTTTATTTTAAAGTGGTGCCAGATTACACCATGTTTAATAAATGTCTGCTTGGTAGGGACTTTTTGGCTTTGGAACAGCTTTCCTTTGTTATAAAAGGTAACCAAATTTTGATTACACCTAATAATGTTGATTCTCAAGTATACCCATCTAATGAAATCGAACAGGAAACATTAAACATTCTAAATATTTCTTATGTTAATCCGCAAGAAGTTTGCTTAGATATTAATCCTGAACTACACCTAAATCAAAAGTTAGAGATAGAAGATGTGATGAAAAAATCTTATTTTGAACCAAATCGACCTTTAGAGCCTGCTATTAAATTTCAAATGAAGATTGTAGTTAATCCTCAACATGCTCCATTTTATTTCAAGCCTCGTAGGCTATCATATGGAGAAAAGTTGGCTGTTAAAGATATTTTGAATGATTTAGAAACAAATAACATTATTCAAAAAAGTAACTCTGAGTATAGCTCACCAATTGTATTAATCAGAAAGAAAACTAAAGATCTTAGGTTATGTGTAGACTACCGCTTTTTAAATAAAATAACTTTACGTGACAATTACCCAATGCCAGTTATTGAAGATCAAGTTGAAGGACTTAGAAGTAAACGATACTTTACTATACTAGATCTTAAAAGTGCATTTTACCATGTTGATATTGAGCCTTCCTCTATAAAATATACTTCTTTTGTATGCTTGGACCAACAGTGGGAATTCTTGAAGATGCCATTTGGGCTAAGGAATGGAGTGGTGTATAGAAAAGATAAAGGTTCTTTATTATTTTACGTACCAAGTACTATGGAACATAATATAATTCGAAGTTGTCATGACGACTTAGGTCATGTAGGAGAATCTAAATGTTGTGAGGCTATTAGACAGACTTATTGGTTTCCTGATATGCGTAGGAAAGTAGGAGAAATATCCAAAATTGTCTTAAGTGTATTGTGTATAATAATAAAAGTGGCAAACCAGAGGGATTTTTACATAATATACCAAAAGGAAATAAACCCTTCTTTACGATACACTTAGATCATTGTGGCCCTCTAGAGAAAACCAGTAGACAGAATAAACATTTATTTGTAGTGGTAGATGGATTTAGCAAATTTATAAAACTGTATGCTTGCAGGACAACAAGCACAAATGAAGTTATCAAGCATTTGACCAGTTACTTTAGCTATTATAGCAAACCCTTACAAATTATTACAGATCGAGGTTCGTCTTTTACTTCAACAGCATTTAAATCATTTGCAGAAGATTTAGATATTAAACATGTTTTAGTTGCAGCCGGTGTTCCCCGAGCGAATGGCCAGGTGGAAAGATTTAATCGAAGTGTAATTCCTATGTTAGCTAAGTTAAGCGAAGATCCTAGGAAGTGGGATCTCCATCTGACTGAAGTCGAATTTGCTCTAAACAACTCGGTTAATAGATCGATTGGTGACACCCCATGTAAGTTGTTATTCGGAATGAATCAAGTAGGAACTATCAGAGATATTTTAAAAGAAATGTTGCATGAAATTACTGAGCAAAATTCTGAGCGTGATTTCTATAATTTACGTAATAGGGCTGTTGAAAAAATTGAGAGGTCTCAAGCTTACAATAAAGCTTATTATGATCAATCACATCGTAATCCTGTTGAGTATAAAGTTGGTGATTATGTTTCAGTACCAAATATTGATGTAACTGTTGGGGTAAACAAAAAATTGTTGCCAAAATTTAAGGGCCCCTACATTGTTCGTAAAGTTTTACCGAACGATCGGTATTTAATATCTGATTTAGACGATTTTCAATTAACTCAAAGACCATTTACCGGAGTGTTTGATGCGGCTCATTTAAAATTATGGTCTGATAATGAGCCTAAAGATGTGAACTAACTAATCTTGTTGACAGTAAAGATTCATGCTTAGTAAGTAAGTTTATGTTATGTATTACAGTTCTCTCTTATGTTATAATTACTGTTTTGATTTGATGACTAATTATGTGAAACATTATGTTAGTTACTAGACATACATTTATGCTATTACGAATTTATGTTGTAAAAATATTATGTCTTTATGCCCATCTTATGCAGATTACTTATTACTTATGTTGAGTTTCTGATACTTATGCCAGATTTATGTACTATGACCAAACTTATGTATTATGACCTTATGTAGTTATTTATGATTTAGAGGATACTTTCCTGTTTATTAAGCATTATGTCGGTAGTTGAGCTTATGTTTTGAAGTTTAGAGTTTGTAAGTTTGATTGGATCAATCAAATGTCAGGTATGGCCGAGTTGTAGTACTCGCGCTGCTCTGTTGGTTTCCGAACGCACCTACAATAACGTCATGCTACGACTTATGTCACTGTCATCGATATAGACAGATGAGAGGTTAGAGGTTAACTTTCACTTTTTTCGATTAGAACAGAATGATTATGTATTATGTTAGGTTTAAAATCCTAAATTATTATTATTATTTTGTCATCCTGAATAATTTAATAAACTATTGAATTTACGAGTAGGATTTATTTATATTCTACAATTGCAACAATTGTAAAGAAGATATATTCACAGATTCATAGTCGAACATAAATCTAGATTTTATTAGTGCAAGAACCTATGGAAACCAATTAACAACCCCGGGCACTTATTTTAATTTCCTTATAAGCCAATCGATAGAGCTATTATTTTATGTAATTCCCCGAGTATGTCACTTGGTCAATATCCATACTTATTTACAGAAGGTTTTAGAGAAACAATTGCAATTTTCGTTAATAAATTGTGCAATTTCTCAAAATTTTCACAATACAGTAATAAAAACCATAGTTAAATGCTGCTTATTTTTCTGGTGAAAAAAAATAAAATAAAATATCTAAAGGAAAAGATGCCAGATTTAGAAAAAATGTAAAATTGTTCAAAAACAAAAGTGTACTTGACCTTATTGCTTTAAAGTAATTTCAAAAATATGAGGCCAAATTAAAAGGTCTGAAAACTATAGGTAGAGTTGTGTTAATAAATTCGTGGTACAATTTATTATTATTTTTTTTTATCCTTCTGAAGTTTTAGCTGTAAGACACCAAAAGAACAATATTGTTAAATTCAGTTTTATAAAAAGTTTTTTTTTTCAATATTTCAATTTCAATTTATAATTTAGTTTCAATTATTGTATATTCCAATTATTGAAAACGCTCGTAGAAAAAATTATGTACCGATGTGTCGTTGTCGTACCAACTTCAGCCAGAGTGTGGGAAAGTATCACTTTTCGCACTTGTTGGGAAAATAACGATTTTACTTCGCTAAGAAAATGCGATGTAAACGTTAGATATAATACTCGTATCGTAATATGTGTATAATGTGAGTGTGTATATCCCATGTGAGTATATCCCTTTTGTTCGAAGCTTTTATACAATGTGTTAAATAGATATTGGATTTCAATATATTACGTCAGCTTATTATCAAAAGCTCCAAAATCTGATTTTTTGGAAATTAGAAGTTATGACTTTTAGAAATCTTTCTACATCTAAAATCAAGATTTTTTTTCCAAAAAACACTTCAGTATACCTTTCGGTGCATTTTATAAATTATGAATGCAACATATAATGTATCAGCGCACACTAAACATGTTTTGCGTTTCCTGTAAGTTATTGTCAAAATCACTGGAGTTTTTGATAGTAAGGCGACGATTATGTATTTTCATGTTATATTATGTATTTCATTAAAATGCGTTGTTTAGTTTGTAATTCTTTTACTTTTTTAATATAATCTTTCCACGTACATGCTACTTTGCTTATTTATTAATTTTTCAGTTTAATGGGTATGGTTTGCGTTTTAACCAGTATTAGTGGGTAATCTCTGTGATAGTTTAAACCAAGTGTTAGCTGTAACGTATTTTTAGCAATTGTTATAGTTAAAAGTTGGGTTTAACTAACACAGGGCATTCCCCTTAACTGGTTATGATGCAAATGAAAAATTATTGGTAGGAAATGAATAGTTCATGTTTATCCGCCATTGTCAAGAAACCTAAAGCTTTTCCTTCCTACGTAGAGAGGCGCTGATGTTAATGTCTATTTAAATGTTCACACGTTTCCATTCTAGTAAAGGAGTGTTTTGTGAACAAAACATAGAAACGCAGAAACGCCATATGTCAATAGCGCCAAACAGCGGTAAACTGCCAACAATGCTGTCAACTGCAATAGAAGCCAGGGTTGGGTAAACTTTATCATAAAGCTAATTTACTACATTTGCGACATTTTTACATACCAACGTCGTAAAAAATGTCGCGAAATATTTTGACAATTATGACAGCACTAGCATTGACACTACAGACAGTAGTGAGTATTAAACTGACGCTAATGACAGCTAAATGCCGAATGCTAATTAGGGTCATCATGACAAATGACTTTGCATTCGCAGTTATCGCACCCCCATATACCGCCGTCCCGCCCTAAAGCCTTAGCCATTCCGTCCTTCCTTAAAGTACACTTTTTTCTTAATAATGTGACGTTAGGAGGTAAAAAGTGTAATGGAACCACGCGGAAGGAAACCACATTCAGTTTATGAAAAATTACATTATAAATATGTCCACCTTGACAATAAAAGGCAAGCTGCCATATGCAAATTTTGCAATTTTATTATTAGAAATACAGCTTTAAGAAGACTGAAAATTCATAGGTAAGTAATGTAGGTACTATTAGTACTAGATCACTTGCAAGGTTTTACTTGGTTCTGCCCATCTGTAACTGCAAAGTTTTGAGTCTATATTTTGTGCTTGCCTTCAGAAACAGATATTCTAGACCCCAAGCTATATACTCTAAATTTGAATCAGGAAATCCAAGAAAATTTTGCCAACAACAATGATGTTTATATGGATTATATGGAAGTTGGAACAACTGAAATTATAATCTTTAATGATCCAAATATTCCAATCAGAGTAAACAGAGATAAATTTAATCTTAGGTATTTTAAATTATGTTTTTTTTTAGGAAAGTCTAGAAGGACGAAGCTCAAATTTCAAAGCTTTTAAAGCATCTTTATCTGCATCTGTTAACAGTATGCTTTCACTGTCCTCAGTAACTTCTGAGGCAACTTCTTTCAGTTGTTCCTCATCCTTGGCATTAAGTTCACCTGTCCCACGACCGATGTAATATTCCATTTTCTGTAATTGAGAGTGTCCATTTTAAAAATTGTATTCAGACAATTCGCCTTTCATACAGTTTGTCATGTAGGAAACAATGTCCACTGTGCTATTAGATAAAGTGCATGAAGAAATGATGTTGAAGAGTTTGAATTATGTGATTTGGTCGCGGTGTGTAACTTACTAGATTTAGATTCTGGTGCCAAAAAAGAAGTCGTTAATAGAGTGTGTGATTTTCTGAATAATTTGTCTTCCGAAGATCAGAATGAGAAGGAGAGACGGACAAGGAAAATAATAACTTTGATGATGATATTGAAGTTCCAAACTCCAGTTCTGAGGACGATATCGAAGAGGTTAGCTCAAAAAGTTCAAAATCTAGTAGGAGAACAAAACCTACAAATGTTAAAAAGGAGCAAGTCTTTTTCTTAACTTTTCGAGACGTGGAAGACAGTATACGTCATTTTGACGGAGAGAGATGATTACCCAATTGACAAGTGGATTAATGATTTTGAAGAGGTGGCTGAAATTACAGGTTCGAATGAACTTCAAAAGCTAATATTTGCGAAAAAAGTACTTACCGGTTTGGCTAAATTGTTTGTTCAAGCCGAAAAGGGCATCAAGATGTGGAGTGAGTTGAAAAAAACGATTGACAGATGAATTTCAGTTGAAAGTCAGTAGTGCTCAAGTGCATAAGATGTTAATGTCTCGAAGAAAACGACCTACTGAACCAGTACAAGAATATGTTCTAGAAATGCGAGAGTTGGGCAGCAGAGCAAATATTGATGCAGAAACTATAATTCAATACATAATCGATGGAATTCCAGATGATCAAGTGAATAAAATTGTTTTGTACGGAGCAAAAAACTTTGGAGATTTTAAAGAAAAAGTAAAATTGTACAATCAAATTAAAACAAAATCGACATTTGTTTCCAATGACTCATCGAGAATGAAAGTGAAGTCTGACAAAAATAAAGAGGTATGTTTCA